>NC_142771.1:40752523-41352523 GCF_988280905.1 Pimephales promelas | reverse complement strand
AACATTCCCGTTCACTCCTGGTGTTTAATCCGTCTCTTTTGTCCACTTTCAAACACTTCTGTCCTGATTTCTTCGAGTTGAGGGTCTGTGATGGGTAAATGTGTGGGGTTTTTTCATCTTTGGACACAATAAGCTTGTCCGATTGCTTGTCCAGAGATGACAGAGAAACACACGGAGAGCATCAGCTTTAGCTTCTGCTCTGACAGACTCGAGACCAGCCGAACGCTGGGAGTGTTTGTTAGAAATCAGGAATGGTGAGAGAACATTGTGTTTGGTATGTTTTCATCTTCAAAACAAACTTGTGTCTTCATCTGTCAAAGTTTAACCCCGTCTGTCTAGAGCTCTTCTCATGATGCTCACGCAGTACGTCAGTAGACGATCTTTTGAACACATTCAATCACAAGTGTTTACACTACGAAAGCAATCCAGTTGAATCCAGTCTGGAAGTGGTTGAAAGTGGACAAGCTCAAGTTTACACCTGTGTTTAGCGTCGTCCACTTGTGACCCGATTGACCAAAACGCATCTCAATACCAGCTGTAAACGGCCTAATTTTAAGCTTTGTGTAACAAAAAAATAATAGTGTAATAGGACTTTTTTCCATATTCATCATTCAGTGGCTCTGAATTGTCAAAACGTCTCTCAAAACACTTGCTACAGATGCGAAAAACGCAGATAATTGAACCCGATCCAATTTTTTTATGACGGTCGGAAGTTTCAGAAGCGATTGAGGTCGTATTTATTTTTTAACGTGCGAAAATTTCGCACTCGGTGTGCAAGGACCTTAACTCACTAAAAAGAGAGCTCTTCTCATGATGTTCACGCATGACGTCAGTAGACAGAGAGTAGACCATCTTTTGAACACATTCGATCACATTCGTTTACACTACGAAAGCAATCCAGTCAAATGTGTTTTCAACTCCCTCTGGAAGTGGTTGAAAGTGGACAAGCTCAAAATGCTTCAGACCTCAGTTTACACCTGTATTTAGCGTCGTCCTGCTTCAATTCACCATGCCTCAAAAACACACAAGCCACATGTTGGTTGTTATTCATGCTGAACCCCTCATGCAGAAACAATCAAGGCTTTTTTTAGACTCTGTGGCTCTGTGTGGGCGGCTATATAGGCAAGAGCACAATTGACTAAAGCTGCTGATAAATGCAGAAAATGTCCGCCAGCTCAGCTCCCCAGCGCCATCACATCAGTATAGATGGAGAAACACCTCGTCCAGACTCACCCCATCCCCCAGTCTACACCTTCTTGATCATCATTAACACCTCTCTAAGTGTCGCAGCATGCCAAGGATATGGCAGTGTCAGAGCGAGAGCCCTGCTTTACCTCAGAATTACCCCTTTAGCAGCTGCACTTCTTAACAAAGAGCTAAGATCAAGGCAGAGTGGCACTGTCATGTAGAGTACAATGCGTTTTTGTTCAGACCTCTGGCGCAAAGCTTGTTAAACAAACGTGTCATCCTTATAAGGTTGTCAAAAGTGTAAAACAACAATTGAGTTCAGCCCTTGGACGTTTGTCGCGCTTGAACCACGAATACACAACAAAACATTTTTAATGGACTCGAGGAGTTTTGTGGTTGAAATGTAAAAAAGTAACACATCCTTCGTTCGTGGGTCAATTTGACCCCCTAAGTAATGAATGGGATCCGAGAAATGCTTCAGGACACATAAAAAAACCTAAAAATGCTCAAAATTCAAACTAAAAATGCTAAAATTTTAAAGAAACTGACTTTAGGACCCAGGGGAACAGCTCATTTGCTCCATATAGAGTTATAAGCCCATCTAGAGTCATGAAATATCTTATATTAAATTTTTTCCGGCAAAGACTCCCAATGTAAGATATTTTGAGCTGAATTAAAGGTTTTATGCATGAAATGTTCAATTATTTTGAATTTAAGTTGTGAAGAATGTGCTTAAATTACTATTTATTTATTATTTATTGATCAAAACTAGTAATTTAAAAAAACGCTTTCTGGACAAAAAAAAGGGTATAGTTTCAGGGCTTCGGGTCATTTTGACCCGCGAGAGAAAGATGTGTTATACCTGGTTCAGATTACTCGATTTTTTTTTTGTCTGTTGCGATAGTCACTGCGTCAAACTACGCGATTTTGACTCCTAAAATCTTGTTGTGTCGTGGACAAGACATATGTCAGACTACACGTTGCTTCCTTACCAGTCATCGCATGCCGTCTTTAATGGCGCGCGAAATGTCATCGAGAAGGCGAAACTAGTAGCGAGTGACTTCCGGAAACGAACGTAAACAAACAATGGATGAAGCGGTGAGTATTGTATTGGCTGTCCTGTGTTCAGAAAAAAAGTAAAAAAAGAAAGAAAACCCGACAATGGACTCGTTCTTGGATTGCTGGTTGTCAATCCTCCAAAGAGAACTTGAGGTAAATTATTTCTTTTCTTATATGTTTTTACTTTTAGATTTAACGTTAGCACCATCGTCTCTCTTTTACGTTTCACCATTTTTGAAAGTTGTGTACGGAAAAGCTACAAAGACGTAGGTTGGACGTAGGTTGTCGCCCACTATGACACACAATACGAGATGATGCGATCGAATCTTGCGTCCCGACGCCCGTTGTCGTTTACGAATCCCCACGACACCCTACGTCAAACGGATCGTGCCAAATTCGGGCTAAAATTGTGTAATCTGAACCAGGCATTACAAAATGCGAAGGAAGGATGAAGATTAAACAGGTTGTCAAAAGTGTAAAACAAGTTTTTATGGTGATATTTTTTAAAGGCTTTGTTCTTGACGCATCTGAGCTTCATTTATGTTCCCTGTCACAGATTTGCCACCTGGATATACCTATCCAGAAATCACCATGGGATACAGGAACGGCCCCAGCGCTCAAGATGTACAGCTCACAGAGCCCGCGGATCTCGAGGACGTTCAGACTAGACCCGTTGAACACACTCCTCCAGCTCTTTCCAGCTTGGGAGAGGGCTTAGACTGCCATGCAATGGTGAGGCCTCTCCAAGAGCCAACGATGCAAGTCGACGCCACACGCCCGGCCGAAGACCAGCCCGAGGGTGTGTTTGAGCAAGGGGACGATGTGGAGACGAGATGCTGTGAACCCGTACAGGCTAGTCAGGAAAAGGAGTGCGTCGAGATCATTTGCACACCTGTTGAAGCTTCAGACTGTGAAGTAGGACCTACCCTGTTATCTGAGGAGGAAATCCGTCAAGAAGAGCCAACTGTTACCTTTGAGGAAGGAGTGGGTGAAGATATTCTTCAATCTTCCAGTCTAGAGACACTTAAGGAACAGGAACCATTACCACAACAACCGTGTGTCTCTGATTGTTCACCAAACGCCATCGCCCAAGCAGAGGTTCCAGTGGTTGATGAGGAAAATCACAAGGAAATCTGTGCGACCGTTGAGTCTCCAACTTGCTCCCAGAGTCCCACGTCGAGTTACTGGAGTCTGGAGCTCCTGATTGCGGCCGCTTTCTGTGGAGACTGTCCTCCTCCCTCTCCTCCCGTCTCCTACCAATCCCCGGGATCCTGCGTCCCGCTGAACTCCTCCTGTCACGGCATGGAGCTGCTCAGTGAGCTGGCGGATCTCGAACTGCAACGCTATCGCCAGAGCTGCAGTAAAACTCCAGGTATGTTTGCTGTGTGAGAACCCGTTTAGAAATGACCAGTCTAACCAAAGCTTATTCAGACCTTTAACATGTCTCACATTATCACAGTTTATTCGCTAAATGGTAATAAAACGTGACTCGGAGTTATCAGATCAGTGGATATTTGACTGGTTTTGTCCGTCCTTCTGTTAGACTCTCACAGATGAATTATGTTGAATATCTGTCAGCTGTTAAATCTAACTACACAATTAGATAATACCAGTTTAGATCAACCGATTACCAAGCAATGCTTAATGTTGTTCAGTCTGTGTGGAAAAAGAGCATTAGCAATTAGAGAAAAAACACACTTTAGCAAAACATGGTCAAGTCAAAGAGTCGGAATAATTATTGCTAGCAAATTTGTATAAATGTTATTAGTAGTCACTGTATGAAGAGTTTCTTGGTATAATATGTCACAGTTTACTTTATTTTGCTCTCCTCACTTACATACATGAACTATAGTGTCCTGCAAAAAAATATGGACAAATAATATCCTTTTCTCTACCAAAAGGAGAAGATCAGTGGATTTTCGACCTGCAGAGTCTGGCCACGCTGGCAGCCGCTCGTGCTCTTGAGTTGGGCTCTCAGGACGGTGGCGCCACAGATGTGGAGATGCAGTTTCCGGCTAGAAGATCTCTCAACTTGCGCAGAAAATGCAGCTGGACACCTCGCCATGAGCCGGTAACACACCCTTGTTTTGTTCTCTCACATCTGTAATGTGTGTTGTTATTATTATGTTACATATGCTTAGTTATTTGTATACTGTATCTTACAATTATGTTTTCTGCTTCCTACTTTACTTGTGTCCTCTCTCTTTAGTTCTTTTTGTGTCACAATGACTGTAACAAAGCAAAAATTCAGAAAGGTTTTAACTAGTGATGCACCGATATGAACATTTTGGGCTATACCGATAATTCTTTACATTTGAAAGCCGATAACCGATAATTCTATATATTTGAAAGCCGATAACCGATAATTCTTTATATTTGAAAGCCGATAACCGATAATTCTATATATTTGAAAGCCGATAACCGATAATTCTATATATTTGAAAGCCGATAACCGATAAGTCTTTATATTTGAAAGCCGATAACTGATAATTCTGTATATTTCAAAGCCTATAACCGATAATTCTATAAATTTGAAAGCCGATAACCGATAATTCTTTATATTTGAAAGCCGATATCCGATAAGTCTTTATATTTGAAAGCCGATAACCGATAATTCTATATTTTTGAAAGACGATGACTGATAATTCTGTATATTTCAAAGCCTATAACCGATAATTCTATAAATTTGAAAGCCGATAACCGATAATTCTTAATATTTGAAAGCCGATATCCGATAAGTCTTTATATTTGAAAGCAGATAACCGATAATTCTATATAATTCAAAGCCGATAACCGATAATTTTATATATTTCAAAGCGGATAACCGATAATTCTTTATATTTCATAGCCGATAACCGATATATTGGCCGATACGTCTAAATCCAATTTTGTATATATTTTTTTGAGAGCCTGATTACAAAAACAAAAGTCTCACCATTAACTGCCATGTCACAATTATTATGTTCTCATCATAATTTTATGTAGGCGATATGACCGACTGTTGCACTTTACTGCATTTTCCTTTTTTAAAGTGATTCCAATCATATTCCAAGCATTTCAAAACCGTCATGTTGAACAGTGCGCATCTGAAGTGTCTCAGCTGAAGGAAATAACACTTTATTTATCTGCTTTAATATATCGGCCAAATTTCCTTATGAGGCTGATAACATTAAAAAGAAACGTATATCACCAATACCGATATGGTGACCGATATATCGAGCATCTCTAGTTTTAAAGCAAAAATCTGTCCAGTCATCTGAGGTTGGAGCCGCTAACCAGCGACTAAGGGAAGGGTGTGCTTGTGTTCCCTGTAGGTGTGTCCAGTGAAGGGTGTGGACAGTATGGATGGGCAGGAGTTGGAGATGCGTGTGAGGCTGGCAGAGCTGCAACAGCGCTACAAAGAGAAGCAGAAAGAGCTGGCCAAACTCCAGAGAAAGCATGACCACCAGTAAGCCTGACATTACCAAACACTCAAAATATGAACTTGCTTAAAGGTGATCTGTGTCACTTTTCAATGATATCATACATTTTTGTCGGTAACACTCTACAATAAGGTTCATTAGTTGATGTACTAACATGAACTAACAACGAGGAATGCATTTGTTACAGTATTTAATCATTTTTGTTAGTTCACTGTGCATTAACTAATATTAATAAATACATTTGATTTTAATAATGTATTGGTAAATGTTGAAATTAATATTAACTAAGATTAATAAATGCTGTAGAAGTATTGCTCATTCTTAGTTCATGTTAACTAATGAACCTTATTGTAAAGTGTTACCAAATTGTCGTATCGCAGTTTACATGCAAACACTCGTAGGTTTCAATCGCGATGCCGATATTTTCCTCTCTCGATTAATTATTTGTAACATGTATCATCGCGATATATGCCGGCTTTTTCTTTATATTTTTTTATTTGACATTTGCGCGATCTTGCATTGTGGTTGCCAGATGTAAAGAGCTTAAATCCCCAAATTGAGCTTTCCAATCAAACCTTCAGCGATTTTATTTGGAAAAAATCTAAACATGGATTGTTTTTGAATTATGTTTGCAGAATAGTAATTTGGAAATAATGAGGAGTTTACCACTTTTCCTGATGCGAATCAGTTGAAAACGACAGTCAGTTTTCAGTGCGTATCAACATGTAGGCCGTCGTTCTTTGCAGAGCGATCTCATTTGAAATCGAATTGTGTCGCTTAGAAGATCTAATGTGAAGACGCATCTCAAAGCGCTTATCAAAACCATGCATTTTGTGTTGACTTTCCATCTGATGAAGTTAGCACAGTTGGTTAAATGAACCGTTTGGGGGAAGTGTAGCTTGGGAAAAGCGCGCTAAATGGTCGTTATGCCTATTACATTAGCACTTTTTTTAATAATTATGCAATAATTTATATAAAAGGCTAACTGTTTAATGTCTGATTAATTAACACAATTATAATTTTGAGCAAACTTCTGGTTGCCTTATGCTACGTTCACACCGGACGCGAATCGCGCGTCAAATTCGCGCCTGACGCGTCTAGTTTGACGCTTGACCACTTTGTGTTATTTCGCGTGTCAAGAGCGAAACTGGCGCGCGTAAAAACAAAAGTTTGAAGTGAAATTTACGCGTGTGACGCGCGTCAGAATCGAAATCCGTTGGCGGCCATTGTTTTTATGTCGACCGAGCATTCATCAAGAGAGTTACAGCTCTGTATTTACTCTGGAGAGCAGAACAGCGGCGTGGGGATCATCGTCGCCGTATATTTGTGTCCACCGGACCCTTCGGAGGCGAACCGTTTGGCGAGTTTCACCATTTGCTCGCTCCAGGAGCTGCGCTGGATGACGGCCGCTGTCAGCGGTACTTCCGCCTGTCACGCGCCCAGTTTGATGACATGTTGTCCCGCATCGGAGCGAGGATCACCCTCGCCCTCATCCATCGAATCTAGTTGTCATTTATTTTTGTTTTGATGATAAATAGAGCCAGCTTCCAAAAGTTATTAACCTGTCCTGTGATTATTTTTCTCTCTCTCACGTCCAGACACGAACTTATGCACATGTATGTTGATTGTCTTTACAACATAATACTATTTTATATAATCTAGCTATGGAATGAATAACATTCAATACAAAATGAACATGTCTCGTATATAGAAATAATGTTTTAAGAGATAAAACATTAGCTTTGTTGTGCATAATCCCACTATTCATATTAACAAAATAATTTATTGAAGCATCCAGACACTTCACCACGTGAGCAAGCAGCTAAGCTCCTGATTGGTTAACGCGGCGCAAATTCACGCCAAAGTTCAGATTTTTCAACTCGGGCGGCAGACGTGAATTCGCGTCAAACGCGTGAATGCACAAATGGCACATTCGCGCGCAACGCGCTTAACGCGCCAGACGCTCAATTCGCGCCATTCGCGCGAACGAATGAGGCGTATTCGCGTCTTCCGTGCCGCGCTCCACGGCTCATTCGCGCCGCAGGAATTTTTCACGCGCGTAAAGCATCTTTGCATTGACTTAACATTGAATTAATTCGCGCCTGACGCCCTATTCGCGTCCGGTGTGAACGTATCATTAGTAATAGTTATGAAACTCATGCTGAAAATATTCTAAGGGTCATTATTTGCACAATAACATTTTGACTCCAGTGGCAAAAGTTGAGTAAAAATTCAGCGTGTTTTCCTCCAGGAAAGAGGAGACTCCTCGCAGCCCAGCACGTCGCGGCCCTGGTCGACCACGCAAACGTAAATCGGTCCCTGGTCTTGGCTCCGGGACCCTCAACGAACCTCAGAAACGAGTGAAGTAAGTCACTGCTTTTCTTCTGTCCTCTGAGCATGCCTCTCACACACAGCAGATAAACCCCACCGCATCAACACGACCCAGCAGCCCACGGCTCACAACATACACAGGAACTCATCCGACCTCAGTCCATTAAAATATAAAATATAAACTAGCAGATAATGTTTTAAAAATGTTTTATTTGGCAAGTGACCATGGTATAAGCGGGTTAGTGCCCTTCGAGGTGTCCATTGTCAGGTTTTAATGGACGACGGCGAGGCTGCGCGTCGGCCGGTTCGCGCCTCGTCGTCATCCATTAAAACCTGACAATGGACACCTCGTCGGGCATTAACCCTTACTTAATTCATCTTTGTTAAGAAACTTCATTGCTGAACTGGCTATTCTCTGCTGTCTCAGACGACGACATCACTTCCTGTCACCGACGTAACTTCTATTTCGTGTAATTTACAACCTCACCACTAGATGGCCCTAAACATTACACACTGCACCTTTAAATCTCTGTGCATACACTGTGTGTGTGAATAAACTTATTGTGTGTGCCGATTGCGATGTCAATGGTGGACTGTCGGGGGCGTGTGGATGTATTGAGAGCACTGTGTGTGTGTGTGTGTGTGTGAATTCTCCCCTAATCTACTTCTCTGCCAGGAATGTGACAGATCCCTGTCGTTTAGCTCTGGGGTCAGCGCAGGCCGGTTCACCATGACACGCACACTCGCACTGCAATTAATTCATGTGTCTGGGTGTGCTAATTTGTGTTTATGAATATAAGCTTGCAGCTGCTTCCTGTCTTAGGCATTTTTCAATTTAATGTGTTATTACATATGGAAATGCTATTAATGAACACATAATATACGTGTGTTATTTTATGGAGCTTTTTTTACTACTATAGTAATTAACTTATTGAACATGTAATAAGCAACATTCCCCAAAGATGTACCATGAATTACCTGATCTAAAAATCTGATCTTAAATCTGTAAAACAATTGGATAACACTTTGTTACATGTAGTTTCTATAGTGATAACTATTAATTACAAGCAACTAACCATAAACCAAACCCTAACCCTAAATTTTAAGGTGTCATTGTTACAGTGTAATTATATATTTAAGTACTGAGTAGTATTAAGCAACTACATAGTTATTATGGTTTGGTTGCATGTAATTATGCATAATTTACTGTTATTATAATGGTAAGTACATGTGTACAATGACACTGTAAAAAAGTTGTTGTTACTATAATAACCCTTGCAAAACATACTGTAATTTAATACATCGTGCTTCTAACTGATAACCATATTTAGTAGAGCTGTCAAATGATTAATCACTGTTAATCACATCCAAAATAAAAGTTTGTGTTTACATAATATGTGTGGGTGCACTGTGTATAATTATTTTGTGTGTATATATATATATATATATATATATATATATATATATGAAGAGTTCAGATGCAAAAGCCTCTAAATGCCATTTGAAATTTTCTTCTACAATAATAATTTTTATCAAGCTTGTATATTTAAGTTCAGTAATTTCACTTAAATGGCAATTAATAGGTAATCTTCATTGCCATTTAAGTGAAATTACTGAACTTAAATATACAAGCTTGATAAAAATTAACATTCTTGAAGAAAATTTCAAATGGCATTTAGAGGCTTTTGCATCTGAACTCTTCTTAAATATATTAATAAACACACATGCATGTATATTTAAGAAAATCAAATTTTAAATAATAATATTTATATATAAATTATATATAAATCTATATGTTGAATATACATGAAAATATTTCTTAAATATATACAAGCATGTGTGTGTATTTATATATATAAAATAATTATACACAGTGCACCCACACATATTATGTAAACGCAAACTTTTATTTTGGATGCGATTAATCGCGATTAATCGTTTGACAGCCCTAATATTCAGTCAGAACTGTGTTTGATTATTGAGTTGAGAAACTCATTTAATACCAAACTTTATCAATTATACTTTAATCTGATTCAAAACCGATGTATCCAGTGTCACGGTTTTAGCTTAGCATGCTGCTAACGCCTACTCCCATAGATATATACACTAGATGTCGCCTTGGCTATGACAGTTCATCAGAACGAATGCGTCAATAGAGCCGCCATCTTGGAACAGGGGAGCTCCTCCACTTTAATGCATCAGCGTCAACGTAGACAAAGGTCTAACGGAAATAAAATCCCCATAAATCATCATGAATGCGATTTTCTCGTTTTTGTTTTGATTCGTTCCAACGGTCAGACATGTATTTATCATTGATTCCAGAAAAATTAAAAAAATAAAAAATTAAAACATTCTTCCTAGTTCGGATTTCATTCGTGTGAACATCATACACAGCACAAAAGTCCGCCACCATCAATTAATTCGAAGTAAAGGCATTACCTAGCTACTTCCTATGACAAGACCCCTGTTCCAAGATGGCGGCGGTTTTGACGCGTGCTTAGAACCCCAAGGTGACGTCTAGTGTATATGTCTATGGCCGACTCATGAGTTGTTTCCAGTGCTAAGCTTTCCAAAGCAGTCACTCGTGAGCTTCTGCCTATGTATATTTTGGTATCAGAAGTGTGGCGTGTGTATTGATGTGGTCAGGATGAGTGATCGCAGTGTGTTCCTCGATGCCTGCGGAGGATCTGTCAGTGTTTAGAGGTTTGAAGAGGGTTATTGACACTCCCACACCCCCTAAAACCTCGTTCTCGTTGTGTTCTCTGTCATGTCACGTCGTGTCTGTTTCCGCCCGCCCGCCTCTGCCCTCGTGCCAACCAGCCGCTTCGATGCGAGTCCACATGACTGTGACACCCAGGGCACTGTGTGTGTGTGTGTGTGTGTGTGTGTGTTTGTGTCTAACAGGCTGGCAGTCAGATCTTCATTGTGTTAAACATCACACTAGATTTTCTGCTTTTGATCTTATGCACCATGAAATGTTATTGAATATTATTTATTAATTCCGTTGGCCGAGATGGCTGGTTGATATGCTTGTCGGTAGAATTTTATGGGCATTTTAGGATATCGCTTAAAAAAAAACTAGGATAGAAAAGCCAAGATGAGCATGAATCCTAAAAATGCAAACATATCCAATTGAGTCTGATAATGTTTTTGCTGTTGAGCTTGAGGCTGTGCTGTATACTTGCTCTTTGTCAGAAATCACTTTTAATATAAACTAGTTTATGCACAGTGATTAGGGTTGGGTATCGTTTAAAGTTTAACGATTCCCATTTCAATTCTGCTTATCGATTCCTAACTTCGATTCCAATAAGGTTAATATCATAATAATATTAAAGGGACACTATACAGTTTTTTTTAACTGAACAGCTTCGGAACAGTTATTGCAATGTAGTGTTGTCAAAAAACTCGGTACTTCGGTACCAAGTCGGTACTAAAAAAAAAAAATTTTTACGGTACCAGCTTTTCTAGGTACCGAATACCAGGTTCGTCCAGTTCTAGACGCGCTGTCTGAAAGGTGCACAGTTGCGTCCTCTTCATAACGCTGATATGTCTCTCTCTCTCTGAATCCACTTGTTGAAACGAAAGGAGGAAAGAGCCACATATGGAAATATTTTGGATTAGGCTAATGTCACGTTGCCATAAGAGGCCGATTTCATGCAAATTCGCAATTTCAAATATAGGCGCGAGGCAAGCGCGCTCATAATAAAAACTCGTTGCATAGCAACGACAGACGGCGCGTGAGAGCAAGCGCTTTGGAAAGAATAAGCACGCGCAAAAATATAATAAAAAACACGCGCGATATGTGAACGGCCTCTAAAGTGCTTCCGGGGTAGTTTTACGAATACATGAGCACAGTAGTATCCACCCGACACCAAAGTGGTATTAGTATCGACGCATCCCTATTTATGTCATTTAATGTCAGTGCCAGTTCTAGGCGTATTCTTGCCTTTACACTCAGCAGGTTTAAAAAGCCTTTTAAAAATTAAATATGAATGCAGTTTTAGATTAAATAAAAGTACAGTCAAATCAAATAAAACATGTTTTATCTCCTGTATAGTTTGGTAACGCTACAATAAGATACCATTCATCAACATTACTTAGTTCACATCAACACATTGAGTGAACAATATATTTTTACAACATTAATTAATGTTTGTAAATGTTATTTAATACAAACACTTGATTGTTCATGTTTGTTCACTTCATTCATTGTGCATTAAATAAATGTTAACGGATTAAAACTTTACAAACAACTTTAAAAATGTGTTAGTGTATACTATTGTTTATTTTAGGTCATTTTATCTTATCTTTTTCTAAAGTGTTTATAATACAAATGTACAGTTCCCATACTTGTAACCGTGATAAACACTTAAATATATGTAAATTTAAACTAAGCTTTGGTACCGAAATTGGTACCGAGAACCGTGAATTTTTACTGGTATTGGTACCGAATACTGAAATTTTGGTACCGTGACAACACTATTGCAATGGTTATATGATGTTTTTCGGGTTGAATGGTGGCCGTCTCGCTTCAATCCGTTGTGGAGAGACTCTCTATATTTGTTACGGTGAAATCACAAAACCTAATGCACAAAAAAACGTGTCCCTGCTTGATATACAACCACTAATAAACAATCGGTTTTGATGAGGAAAATAACCTATACTTAGTGCGGATTAGAATCCAGAACCTCTGGCACACTTGGCAAAAGTTCTGCCACTGGACCATTAAATTGTATTTAAAGGGTTAGTTCACCCAAAAATGAAAATTATGTCAGTATTTACTCACCCTCATGTTGTTCCAACCCCGTAAGACCTTCGTTCATCTTCCGAACACAAATTAAGATATTTAAGATATTAAGAACACTCCTGCATACTAGTCCATAGGCTTCTTAACGGAATGACTCTTGCTGGCATCGAAAAGTCATTAAAGACATCGTTAAAATAGTCCAAGTGACTACAGGGGCTCAATCTTAAGTTTATCAAACGACGAGAACACTTTTGTGCGCAAAAATAACGACAAAAATAACGACTTTATTTCAACTATTCGTTTGTTTCTCCCTCTGCCTCGAGTCAGGTTACTAGTTTAATAGCGTAAGCTTCTGTTATTGTACGTCACACGCATCACACACATGACCAGCGTCGGCCAATAGTGAGCCTACGTGTGACGTAGCTTTACGCAATCACACTACGTTAACTGACTACAGGCCCATGGAGAAGGAAGTGAATAGTTGAAATAAAGTCGTTATTTTTGTTTGTTTTTGCGCACAAAAAGTGTTCTCGTCGTTTGATAAAGTTAAAATTGAGCCACTGTAGTCACTTGGACTATTTTAACGATGTCTTTGATGACTTTTAGATGCCAGCAAGAGTCATTCCCTCAAAAAGCCTATGGACTGTATGCAGGAGCGATCTTAATATCTTAAATATCTTAATTTGTGTTCGGAAGATGAACGAAGGTCTTACGGGGTTGGAACAACATGAGGGTGAGTAAATACTGACAGAATTTTCATTTTTGGGTGAACTAACCCTTTAATCACGTGAAAATTATCACCACTAACAACATATTCTATCTTGATAAACAAATCGTGTAAGGGTCACAACTCTTTGTTAAACACAGATCTTATTTTTGCGATTTTCCAAAAGTCTATGGGGAAAATGCATAGCTTTTCGAGCGAGGGAACCCATGCGCCGCTAAATTCCGAGTTGTCGTACAAAGTGACGTCATAACTTCGGCACTCTATTGTATACTATGTAACACGTCATGTCACACTCTACGTGAGTGGTATTTACAACAGTAACATTAAATACAAGTACTCTACAGCCACTCTAGGGGTCGCTGTTTGACAACCTGAATTCCTGCATAGTGTACCTTTAACATAAAAATCAATATTGAACAAAAATCAACTGGGTTATGCAAGGAATGTTTGCCTGTGGTTTAAAATACCATAGAAAACAACTAGCTAACTAATGTAAATTTCAAGCATTATTAAAGATATGTAAACACTCAGTAATTAAAGAAAAAAATAGTTAAATGAATCAAAATAACATTTTCTGTAAGCGCTTTGAATGAAGCGTCTCGTGGTCTAAAGTTCACAAAGAAATCGATTTTCTTTTTTTAATTCATAAGTTGAATTCGCAACTTTGAATGGAAATGGTGCTTTATTCGCAAATGCTTTATGTGATATTCCAATTTTGCACATAAGTTCAACTTGGATGTTGTGGAGGATTTCAGTTTGTTATGTTAGGATTGGAGATTGAGAACCAGTTCTTTTCACTTTTACAACACAGACTCGTTGAAAAAACTGTGCATCTACCTACGTTTTTGCAAAAGTCTGAAACCTATACGTACAATTCACTGCAGATATACTGCAACACATACTTTCTTGAATGAAATGTTTGTAAACCTTCAAAGATATGCACATATATTCTGCTAATGCTACGTTCACACCGGAAGTGAATAGCACGTCAAATTCTAGTCTACCGCGATGTAAATTGATATTCGCGCATCAAGAGCGAAACTGACGCGGGTAAAATAAAAAATTTTAAGCGAAATTTACGTGCGTCTCTTGATGACCTGTTGTCCCGCATCGGAGCGAGGACCACCCTCGCCCTCATCCACCTAATCTAGCTGTCATTTATTTTTGTTTTGAAATAGAGCCAGCTTCCAAAAGTTATTAACCTGTCCTGTGATTATTTTCTCTCTCACGTCCAGACACGAACTTATGCACATGTATGTTGATTGTCTTTACATCAAAATACTATTTCATATAATCTAGATATGGAATGAATAACATTCAATACAAAATGAACATGTCTCGTATATAGAAATAATGTTTTAAGTGATAAAATATTTGCTTTGTTGTGCAGTAGAACCACACCAGGCATTTAGTCATATTACAAAATAATTTATTGAAGCATCCAGACACTTCACCGCGTGAGCAAGCAGCTAGGCTCCTGATTGGTTAACGCGGCGCGAATTCACGCCAAAGTTCAGATTTTTCAACTCGGGCGGCAGACGCGAATTCGCTTCAAAACGCGTGAATGCACAAATGGCACTAACTAAATCATTTGCGCGTAACACGCTTAACGCGCCAGGCGCTCAGTTCGCGCCATTCGCGCGAACTTGACGCGCCAATGAGGCGTATTCGCGTCTTCCGCGCCGCGCTCCACGCCTCATTCGCGCCGCAGGAATTTTTTACGCGCGTAACACGTCTTTGCATTGACTTAACATTGAAATCATTCGCGCCTGACACCCTATTCGCATCCGGTGTGAACGTAGCATAAGAATGTCATCCAGACAAAGTGCCACCATGCCACCAAGTCATGTCTTTCTGTTTTATAGATTTAAAAACGACGCTAAAGGGCCGTTCACAGAACGATAACTGTAACGATAACTATATTTGCGTCCGCACCAGCGAAGATATAACGGTCTATTAATACTTCTCTCCGTTTATTCAGGGGGAATGAACGATTGTCTTCCATGTCCATTTTCATGAAAAGGGGCTTGACTTGTCAAACACTGGTGGATTTTTCTGGACCTCGATGATTAACTACATGGTCGTCTGCCATTTTAAATGAAATTCTGATTGGCTGTCAGTGTTTTATCGTTCGACAGCTGGAAAATATAATCGTTCTGAAAGTGATCCCAACGATATTGTTTCTCTGTATCATTATCGTTACAGCTGTGGTGTGAACTCTGCTTTTCTTTAACATTGAGAACGATTTTTAGAGCCGTATCGTCATATTTAGCGTCCTTGCCGTAAATGGGCCTTAAATCTCCATTTTGCCTTCGTTGTACACAAACCTCTGTTGGGAATCGCTGGTTAAGTGGAATCAGATTCAGAGCCTGAATCCTTAAAATCCTTTTAATCCTCATCATAGCTAATTGTGCCGGTGTGGTTTGTCGTATGACGGTGTATGTTGTCACTCTAGGTATTACAGTGCGACACTATTAGCAGGCGTTCAGTGTTTACTCCGGTGAAGGTGACGCCATGCTAAGACATTGTCACTTGCTGCTTTTCATTTAGCCTCTTGTGATTGAGGGCAGTGGGTCAGTATAACTGTAGCTCACAACCTGTGTGTGTGTCTGACACTGTCTGTGCCTCAAATCCCTTGTGTGTGTGTATGTGTTTGAGAGAGCTCTGTTTAATTAGCCGCCTTGAGCGCGCACCAAGGGGAGGGTCCGTGTCACGTCGTGTTTGTCAGTTTCGTTGCGCGGTGCGGTCTACCTCACGGGGAAACAACACACACTCCATTGCTGCCTCTGTCCCCTTGCCTGTCAATCATCACTAACCAACATATACACACTCTATTCCTGTGTGCACATATACACACTAGTATATTAGCGTCAATAGACACTGATGCATTCCCAGCACAACACGCAGCTGATCTGAAAGAAGAATCGCAAGAGCTCTCTTTAATTTCCCTAGACACCAATGAGTTTAAATGAAGATCAAATGGAGACATTGACTTTTCCTGGGAAAAAGACCCCGGTGATTAGGGGTTCAAGCACGAAGTGCTGAAACCCTATTGTTATTTCTTTTGAGTTTGCGAAGATGATGTCCCAAAGTCAGTTCAGATTTGTCAAGTTCAGCATTGGATATCTCAACATGAATGTAATCATTTCTCATCAGATTCTGTACAGCAATGACTCTCACTCTAAAGGTCCGATGGGCATTAAATAATCCGTTGCGGGAAAAAAATCGTAAAACAATACAAAATGGAGTCTTCAAGACGATGATTTTATCGCCCTCTCTCTTCTTAAAAGGAGAAAATAAGTCCATCCAATCCTGAGATTGCGTAGAGAGGAAGGAGAGTTCGCTGCGGGATTCAATTTTAGTTCTGGATTTTGGTGTTCGCTTGTACGGTGGCTCCGAATTGTCAAAACACCTCTCAAAATGCTTGCTACGGATACGAAAAAGGCAGAAAATCAACCCGATGCAATTTTATTTAGAGAGGTTTTGTTTCATTTGCATGTAGTCCCTTTAAATGCAAATGAGCTGCTGCTCCCGGCACAGGGGGCGGAGCTTCAACAGCTCGTGTCCTGAAAGTTTCGTAGACGGTGCGTAAACGTGATTGAGGTTGTGTTTATTTTTTAACAAGCGGCCCTTTACACCATGTCCTAGTATGTTGATGATGAAATTACGGCGTTTGTTTGGACTCGCAAGATTTTACATGTTCACACCGAGGACAGTAACAATAATGACAACTCATTTTTGGTAAAAATTAGAAAAAAAGTACCAAACCACAACTATGGCGATAACGAGGAATGATATTCCTGGAATCGCTTCAAGAACGATTTTCTACAGCCAATCTGAATCCACTCGACTTAAAAGAGCTTAAGCTTTTAAGATGACCGACTACTAATAATAGAGTGCCGAAATTACGACGTCACTCTGTAGGCCAAAACGCGGAATTGAGTTAGCATTTAGCACTCCCGGTTCCCTCGCTCTAAAGCCTATGGAATTTTTGAATGGGTTTTTGCTAAATCGCCTGATGGTGTGGTGAACAAAGCCTCTAAATATTTCCACGTTTTGATCTATGACATATAATATAGGCTTCAAAATGTATACATTTTGGATTAACTTGTAAAGATTATCTTGATAGACAAAACATGTAAGGGTCACAACTCTTTGTTGAACACACATTTTTTTTGCAATTTTCCAAAAGTCTATGGGGAAAATTAATAGCTTTTCGACCAAGGGAACCCATGTGACTACAAAGTGAGGTCATCACTTCGGCACTCTATAGCGGTCTTATAATAAACAGAACATTTCCATCAGTTGGTATATGTGCCAATGTAGTTATCTTTATCGTTGGTGTGAGGCAGAGTTGATACTTCAATGAAACACAACTGAGATCTCCTGAGCTTTTAAAACAGCAACCTCAGAGCAAACCAGCTTTCCCCCCTGGGACTACATAAGCAGAAGCACATTACAGCAAACAAAATCTCAATTAGGTTTCCTCAAAGACAGCCTCTCCAGAGATGTCTGACGGCGATTAGACGGCCCGTGTGAGTGACGGCACACTAGCGCTCAGCTCTTTTGCTGGAGGATGGAAGGGGGTGTTTTGTCCTGTGTGCCGTCGGCCTTGCGTTCGGTCTGTCGGGCAGGTTTCCAGGGAAATTCAAGGGCATTCACTCCAAGCCTGCGTTCAGAGCCTTGCTGATATGGAAACATGACTGCAAGGGCTCTGATATTCACCAAGAACAATAGCGTCAAACATGCAGTGCCCTCATGTCTTTTCAAAGCAACCGGCCCCTTTTTGTAGCAGGAATCTCCCCTGATAACTCACACTGGGCCTTTTTTATGTCCGTGAACAGTGGCGGGACGGGTGTCTGATCACAGTTCCTCAAGCGTAGGGTGTGGAGAACATACGTTTTTCTTCTTTACTGTTTCAATACTCATCTGAGGAAGAGCAGGTTTGTTCTGATCTCCTCTTGTTTACTCATAAATACCGACACTGCCTGAGCTAATGGGGTGTTTCAGTCATAAATTACTCTTAGTGTTTTAGGTGAACAAATCGCTTGTATTTTTTTTTTTAAGTCTCCTGTGAAGCACCTGACTGATTATTGCACACGCACACAGCAATATAATGTGCTTTCTGAGGGAGAGTTTAATTGGTTGGACCTGCTGAGCAAATAGACCCATCACTGAATGTTTTAAAGATGTCCTATAATGCCCTTTTCACAAGATGAAAATAAGTCTCTGATGTCCCCAGAGTGTGTGTGAAGTTTTACCTCAAAATACCCCACAGATATTTTTGCATAGCATGTTAATATTGTTGCTTTTTGAGTGTGAGCAAAAACACACCGTTTTAGTGTGTGTCCCTTTAAATGCAGATTAGTTGGCGCAGGGGCGGAGCTTCGAGAGCTTGTGTCCTGAAAATATCAAAACTTTTAGCCTTCTGTGTTCAAACCGAAGTCAGACAAAGATGGAGAGACTCATGTTGAAGTGACAACATTTCTGAATGGTTAGTTGATGCATTTATGTAGCTTATGTGTAGTTGTCTTATCATCGATTAGCATATTCTGTCATGATAATCTATAAGTCGCATTCCTGGGGGTGGTGTTTATGTAAATGTTAGGGTTAATGATGTCACTGACCCGGGAGGAATATGGTGTGGTTCCTACCATCCGTTTGTTGTAGTCCTTAAAAAGAGATTTCTGTAAAAGAAAATATCTCCGTTTGCTTTGAACTTTGAGCATTGTAACTTTGCAGATGTTGTTAATATTCAAACAGCAACATTACACACTAATGCTACGTTCACACCGGACGTGAATAACGTGTCAGGCGCGAATGATTTCAATGTTAAGTCAATGCAAAGACGCGTTACGCGCGTAAAAAATTCCTGCGGCGCGAATGAGGAGTAAGCGCGTAACACGCGAATGATTTAGTTAGTGCCATTTGTGCATTCACGCGTTTGACGCGGATTCGCGTCTGCCGCCCGAGTTGAAAAATCTGAACTTTGGCATCAAATTCGCGCCGCGTTAACCAATCAGGAGCTTAGCTGCTTGCTCACGTGGTGAAGGGTCTGGATGCTTCAATAAATTATTTTGTAATATGACTAAATGCATGGTGTGGTTCTAATGCACAACAAAGCAAATATTTTATCACTTAAAACATTATTTCTATATACAAGACATGTTCATTTTGTATTGAATGTTATTCATTCCATATCTAGATTATATGAAATAGTATTATGATGTAAAGACAACCAACATACATGTGCATAAGTTCGTGTCTGGACGTGAGAGAGAAAATAATCACAGGACAGGTTAATAACTTTTGGAGGCTGGCTCTATTTATCATATTTGACAGATTAGGTGGATGAGGGCGAGGGTGATCCTCGCTCCGATGCGGGACAACAGGTCATCAAACTGGCCGCGGGACAGGCGGAAGTACCGCTGACAGCGGCCGTCATCCAGCGCAGCTCCTGGAGCGAGCAAATGGTGTAACTCGTCAAATAGTTCGCCTCCGAAGGGTCCGGTGGACACAAATCTGGTGACGATGATCCCTACGCCGCTGTTCTGCTCTCCAGAGCAAATACAGAGCGGTGACTCTCTCCATGAATGCTCGGTCGACATAAAAAAAATGGCCGCCAACGGATTTAGATTCTGACACATAAATTTCACTTCAAACTTTTGTTTTTAACACGCGTTAGTTTCACTCTTGACGCGCGAATTAACACAAAGTGGTCAAACGTCAAACTAGGCACGGTAGACGCGAATTTGACGCGCTATTCGCGTCCGATGTGAACGTAGCATAACTAAAGTTAGAAAAGTCAAATCATAATCCACCAGCCCTTTAAATCTGAATGACGGAGCAGCGCTGAACGAATTGGGACGTTTTTGTGGCCGAGATGAATTATTAAGTCCGGCTACATTCAGACTGTGAGTCCAAATCCATTTTTTGTTCATTTTCGACGTGAAAGGGGATTTTTACAAATCTGTTTCAAGCTACAATCACATTTCTGTAAACCCGTTTCAGTCGGCCCGCTCTGATCGGATTTCGCGTGGTTTATGTGACTTACTTGCGCCTTGTGAAATGTAAACGTCGTTATAGGAAAGTTGCTGCCGGAACTTTGTTGAAACGAAGCTGTGTTGTTTCAAAGCGCCGAACGAACAGAAAAGATCAGATTTCTGATCGGACACACAAACCATTGGATCTGGACTGACAGTGTGAACGTAGCCTCATTTTAACACTGAAGAATTGTCCTAATTTGTGTATGCTATTGTTAAAATTCAAACTCGAAAGCTTCAAAATAAAATAAACAAAAGGTTTTGTTGTCATTAGTGCAGAAATTAGACTTGATTTTGTCACAAAACACTTATACTGAGTGAATGATTCAATGACTCAAAAAGACGCAGCGGTAATGACGTAACGGATATGCATAAATGGATTGCGGGAAGAATGAAAATATCCAGCACTGTCTTTAACAGCCTCGTCTGTTGTTTGATTGACAGGTTGGTGGGGGCGGGGCTAAGTCCACTAGCAGAGGAGCATCGGGGAGCTGGAGAGTCTCAGAAGAAGAAGAAAAAACTGTCCAATCGAGGGTTTAGCCGGCTCAGCTCTTCACAGGTCAGTGTCTTAATCCTTTCTTCTCTTGCTCCCATATTTGAAATTAACATTCGCCAAAATGCGGGTAAAAATCAACTGTGCTGGCCAATTCGGCGTGTTACTTATTATGTTTACTTACTTTGCTGGGGAAGTTTGTGTAAGCCAAATCTGCCAGATTTCGCGCAAATACTCGTGAGTCATCATGATATATTAAACCGTGTAGAATCTGCTCATATCTGGCTTACTTGAACACACACGTCACTACGCATCAAATAACGCCGCGCTTGTTCATTTGCATTGAAGCAATAGCAGAGATTTAAAAGCATTTGGTGAACAGGAAAGACTTAATTTTCCAACATCCTACATTTTCATGATGTTCTTTGTACTGTATTGATCTTTCCACTTAAAATAAATTTTTGGGTGAAAAGGATGAAAGAGGAAGAGATTGATGACAGAATTTAGTTTGAATAAGAAATTTAGTAGCCAAATTGGCGGGTGAGTGAAACCCTGATGTGAACAGTGTGATTTGTAGGGATCAGAAAGTAGCCCAGAACAAGTCTTGATGTTGGCCTCATAATGTCTACCCCTCTTAGATGAAGTCACAGTGTTATAGGAAGAATGATCAACAGATAACTCACCTCAAGCAGAAGGCGTCGGGTGGACGACACACACCTGGAGCTGCTTCCAGGGACCCCGAGTTTTCCTTGTCCTCTAAGAGCCTGTACTCGGGCCACAGCAACTCTAAGAGGGATTCCTCACAGCTCAGCGGAGCCAACGAGTCCGAGAGCCTGAGTGATACAGGTAAAACACATCTTCAGTGGTGGCCCTGGGTCATATGGCTTCAACAGACAAAACTAAGATTATGTAACAATGAAGAACTAAATTGTACAATAAAATTGTATTGTAAACATTTTTTTTAGTCATTTAGAATTTACAGCGTTTTTTAGCAATGCAAATATGAAAAATTTGGCCGATACCGATAAAACCGATAATTCATTATATTTGAAAGCCGATAACCGATATATTTACAGATAAATCTAAATCCAAATTTTTATATAGTTTTTGAGAGCCTGATTACAAAAACAAAAGTCTCACCATTAAAATCCATGTCCCAAACACACAATTATAATGTTCTATAGTTAATTCTATGTTAATTTTTTGTAACCGATAGTTGCACTTTACTGTATTTTCCTTTTTCGAAGAGATTTCAATCATATTTCAAGCAATTCAAAACCATCATGTTGAACAGTGTGCATCTGAAGGAAATAATACACTATTTATTGGCTTTAATATATCGGTCAAATTTTCTTATCGGGCCGATAACGATGAAAATAAACATATATCGGCCGATACCGATATGGTGACCCCTATCTTGCATCCCTACTTGTAATCGTCTGATAAATGCAACATCACACCACAGGATACCAACAGTGATGAAGTCTATCTGTCGGTTACTTGAGTAGTCAGAATAACCAAAATACACACTCTGAGTATTGAAACTTTATGCCTAAATTATGGACTTTTGCGATCAATGACATGTTTTGTTTTCAGATATAGTATAAAGTTGTGTATTCATGGAAGTGATTGTGTCTTGCGCTCTCTCCCAGCCACGAGTGGGGACAGCGGGACACAGGAGTGCTGGAAGAGGCACGAGCCAGTGACGGTGAAAAGGGAAAGGAAGAAAAGTCCCGGATCAGCAGCTTGTTTGCCAGGGTCCATGATCCCGCAGGCCAGGGGCCCCGGAGTGGACGAGGACGGAGAGACGTCTCCTCTGGAGAGCGAGTCCTCTGAGCAAGGTAAGAGTCTCGTCTCGGAAAAGTAAGAAAAGCTTCGGGCCTGTTTACACCTGGCGTTAAGATGCGTTTTGGCGGACACATTCCCGTTCACACCTGTTTTTTTTTTTTGTCCACTTTCAAACACTTCTGTCCTGATTTCTTCGAGGGGAGGGTCTATGACGGGTAAATGTGTGGGTTTCTTCAGATCTTTGATCTAATGGACGATTGTACGATTGCTTGTCCAAATGTGTGCAGACTTTGTGTTGAGAATATGTCAGTAAACGTTTTAAATATCAATAACTTCACTGGATATGAAGTTGTTCGCATGATGTGTAGTTTACTTGCTACTTAAGCGCCTCAGAAACCCTGACAGCAACACCATAACTCCTTATTCCAAATGGTGTACAAATGTTTGCACGGGAAGATTTCCCAATCAGATCAAGATGTAGTTGTACTGCAACCATTTCTTTATAGTAAATCCAATATATTATATTTGGATATTTCATAATTATTAAAGTCAGATGTGAACAGCCACACTGAAATGCCTTTTTCACGAAACAGAGGAAGATGAAGAGGAAGGCAGTTACGCCAGCGAGGAGGGCCGCGAGATCAAGGTCTCGGCGCTGAGGGATCTCTCGGTCACCGGCCCGTCCCCTTTCTCTGTGGTCAAACTGGAGGCCAATCAGAAGGCGAAGATTAAGCGGGAACGACAAGAACTTTATGGTAAAGGCCATCGAAAAGCCCAGCGATAGACACACCTCAGCTGTGCTTCTGCTTTCACTTTATTTTGATGGTCCCTTTAACACATCATATACCTATAGTGTACCAGGACTATAAGTAACATTCAATCTACTACTACTACTAACTCTCATTAAAGAGTTTTTTTTAACTCTCTATTAGTAGAGTATTAGTAGAGTATTATTATTCGAAGAGTATTAGTAGAGAAGAGTATTAGTAGAATATTAGAAGAGTACTAGTAGTGTATTAGTAGAGTATTAGGAGAGTATTGGGAGAGTATTGGGAGAGTATTAGTATTGGAAGAGTATTGGTAGAGTATTAGTAGAGTATTAGACAAGTATTAGTATTGGTAGAGTATTAGTAGAGTTTTAGCATTGGTAGAGTATTATAAGAGTATTATAAGAGTATTAGTATTGGTAGAGTATTGGAAGAGTATTAGTATTGGTAGAGTATTGGTAGAGTATTAGAGTTTTAGTATTGGTAGAGTATTAGTAGAGTATTAGTATTGGTAGAGTATTAGTAGAGTATTAGTATTGGTAGAGTATTAGTAGAATTTTAGTTTTGGTAGGGTATTAGAAGAGTATTAGTATTGGAAGAGTATTAGAGTTTTAGTATTGGTAGAGTATTAGAAGAGTATTAGTATTGGTAGAGTATTGGCAGAATATTAGAGTTTTAGTATTGGTAGAGTATTATAAGAGTATTAGTATTGGTAGAGTATTAGTAGAGTTTTAGCATTGGTAGAGTTTTATAAGAGTATTATAAGAGTATTAGTATTGGTAGAGTATTGGTAGAGTATTAGAGTTTTAGTATTGGTAGAGTATTAGTAGAGTATTAGTATTGGTAGAGTATTAGTTGAGTATTAGTATTGGTAGAGTATTAGTAGAATTTTAGTATTGGTAGGGTATTAGAAGAGTATTAGTATTGGAAGAGTATTAGAGTTTTAGTATTGGTAGAGTATTAGAAGAGTATTATAAGAGTATTAGTATTGGTAGAGTATTGGTAGAGTATTAGTAGATTATTATTATTCGTATAGTATTAGTAGAGTTTTAGTATTGGTAGAGTATTAGTAGAGTATTAGTATTGGTAGAGTATTAGTAGAGTTAAGTATTGGTAGAGTATTAGAAGAGTATTAGTATTGGTAGAGTATTGGAAGAGTATTAGAAGAGTATTAGTATTGGTAGAGTATTATAAGAGTATTAGTAGAGTATTAGTATTGGTAGAGTATTAGTAGAGTATTAGTATTGGTAGAGTATTAGTAGAGTTTTAGTATTGGTAGAGTATTAGTAGAGTTTTAGTATTGGTAGAGTATTTTTTAGAGTTTTAGTATTGGTAGAGTATTGGTAGAGTATTAGTATTGGTAGAGTATTAGTAGAGTTTTAGTATTGGTAGAGTATTAGTAGAGTTTTAGTTTTGGTAGAGTATTAGAAGAGTATTAATATTGGTAGAGTATTAGTAGAGTATTAATATTGGTAGAGTATTGGAAGAGTATTAGTCTTGGTAGAGTATTAGTAGAGTTTTAGTATTGGTAGAGTATTAGTAGAGTATTAGTATTGGTAGAGTATTAGTAGAGTTTTAGTATTGGTAGAGTATTAGTAGAGTATTAGTATTGGTAGAGTATTAGTAGAGTTAAGTATTGGTAGAGTATTAGAAGAGTATTAGTATTGGTAGAGTATTGGAAGAGTATTAGAAGAGTATTAGTATTGGTAGAGTATTATAAGAGTATTAGTAGAGTATTAGTATTGGTAGCGTATTAGTAGAGTATTAGTATTGGTAGAGTATTAGTAGAGTTTTAGTATTGGTAGATTATTAGTAGAGTTTTAGTATTGGTAGAGTATTTTTAGAGTTTTAGTATTGGTAGAGTATTGGTAGAGTATTAGTATTGGTAGAGTATTAGTAGAGTTTTAGTATTGGTGGAGTATTAGAAGAGTATTAATATTGGTAGAGTATTAGTAGAGTATTAGTCTTGGTAGAGTATTAGTAGAGTTTTAGTATTGGTAGAGTATTAGAAGTGTATTAGTATTGGTAGAGTATTAGTAGAGTTTTAGTATTGGTAGAGTATTAGAAGTGTATTAGTATTGGTAGAGTATTAGTAAAGTATTAGTCTTGGCAGAGTCTTGGTAGAGTATTTGTAGAGTATTAGAATTGGAAGAGTATTAGTATTAGAGTATTGGAAGAGTATTAGTAGAGTGGTATGGTTAGGGTTAGAATAAGTTAACACATGTAGTTGCAAAGTTACTTATAGTCAGTAGTATGTATTTTGGTGTAGCTTAACAATAAAGAGTTAGCAGATATTAAGCAGTGAGTATACTAATACTCTAATGAGAGTTAGTTGACATGTAGTTGCAAAGTTAAGGTGCGTTTCCACCAAAATAACAATTTGAACAATTTGTCACAGGAACTTTTTTTTCCACCAGACCTGGCAAATTAGTCCGGTGACGCAGGACTGCTGCGACTGAATTTAACAAATCCTGAACCTCGTCATCGGCCGTTTTTAAACTCCATTGATGATTCGAATAGCAACTGTTACTGCACGCACCGCGACAGATTTTATAAAAATGGTGGTTGAAATAAAATGCTTTGTGGAGTCAACCAATCAAAATGCGGCATGAGCTCGACCAATCAGCATGTTCAGCGTCCAAGTCCCGCCGCTGAAAGTTCCTGAACTGAAAAGTACCACCTAATAATAGTTACCCAGAACTTCATTAAGACCCTAAACACACCAAGTACCGGCCGAAACCCCCTAGCTCCTGCGGTGGTAACGTGACTTTTTTATTCGTTAATTCTAACTCTTTGTATTTGGTGAAACCCGTTCAGGATCTCAGTTTCGTGGCGTAACAGAAGGGGACGTGAAGGTGAAGCGACGGGCCCCCTGTAGACCCGTGCCCGTCCCCAAGCCTCTCGGGGTCAGGAGGAGGCCAGGCCGGCCCAGACTGCAGGACAAGCACTGGCCGGGTCACTACAGGAAGACCGGCAGCCTCCTCTCGTTCCCCAGCAGCAGCAGCGAGAGGCTGAAGAGAGCCACGAGGAAGAGCTCCATGCTCAGAGCCACGGTGAGCGGTGATCTTCAGCTCGTTTAAACAAACCTGCTAATTAGGGGTATCACAATATATTGCCATACAAAATGCAACAATATGTATGGTGGATAGTGAGAATATGTAGTGCTGATCGTTCACCCGAAATAAAAATTACTTAAGTTTTGTGAACCAGTGAAAGTGTTAAGATAAGACCTATGGATCTTAATTTATAGGAGACAACTTGTTTAGTTTGTTTACTTTATTCTGTAATGATTTAAAAACATTAACACTTTATTTTACAGTGTCTTTGTTGCATGTTACATTTAGTAACTAGTAATAACTATACATTATGCAATTACATACAACTAAGCCTAAACCAAAAGTAAAATTACTCGGTACACTGTAACACGAGTCGGACACCTTAAAATAAAGCGTTACACTTTATTTTAAGGTGTCATTGTTACAGTGTAATTATATATTTAGGTACTGAGTAATATTAGTCAACTACATGTACTTACTATGTAATTGTTGAATACAATTGGACTCTGCAAGTAATCTTTGATGTTTTGGTTCTGGCAGAGGAGAAGTTACGTGTCGGCCGAGGCCCAGTCTGCAGACAGCGACGATAACAGCGGCACTCGCAGAACCAGGCTTCGAGAGGTAAACATGCAGACGTTCACATTTAACACTTGTCTTCTCTTGCTGAGTAAGAAGTAACTCGTGTAAAGGTGATGTTCACACGCTCTGACACGCGAGAACAGTTTTAGCTGACCATGAGTTTTCTGTGTGTGTGTGTTGCAGTCGAAGGGTCGAGCGGTCAGCCGTCTGATGGAGAGTTTCGCGGCGGACGAGGGCTTCCACCTGGGGGAGGACAGCAGCTTCTCGGAGGAGGATGAGGAGGGAAACGACTCGTCAAATGGCAGATTTGCTCCAGGTGTGAACATGTTTTACAAAACTTACATTAAAGGTGTTTAGGGGCTTCATGTTAAGTTTGGAACATACTTTGGTTAAAATTCATCAAATGTTGTGGCTTGATTGTTGAGAGTGTTTGTGTTTTGGAGTGAATGCATTTTTTTCATTGTTTGGTGGTTGTCCACACTGCAAAGACACATTTATATTAGTGCTGTCAAACGATTCAAATATTTAATCGCATTAATGTCATAGTTAACTTGTGATTAATCGCAATAATGTCGTAGTTAACTCGCAATTAATCGCATTAATGTCATAGTTAACTCACTATTAATCGCATTAGTGTCGTGGTTAACTCGTGATTAATCGCATTAATGTCATAGTTAACTCACGATTAATTGCATTAGTGTCGTAGTTAACTCGCAATTAATCGCATTATGTCGTAGTTAACTCACTATTAATCGCAATAGTGTCGTAGTTAACTCGCGATTAATCGCATTAATGTCATAGTTAACTCACGATTAATTGCATTAGTGTCGTAGTTAACTCGCAATTAATCGCATTAATGTCGTAGTTAACTCACTATTAATCTCATTAGTGTCGTGGTTAACTCGTGATTAATCGCTTTAATGTCATAGTTAACTCACGTTTAATTGCATTAGTGTCGTAGTTAACTCGCAATTAATCGCATTAATGTCGTAGTTAACTCACTATTAATCGCATTAGTGTCGTGGTTAACTCGCGATTAATCGCATTAATGTCATAGTTAACTCACGATTAATTGCATTAATGTCGTAGTTAACTCACTATTAATCGCATTAGTGTCGTAGTTAACTCGCGATTAATCGCATTAATGTTGTAGTTAACTCGCAATTAATCGCATTAATGTAGTAGTTAACTCACTATTAATCGCATTAGTGTCGTGGTTAACTCGTGATTAATCGCATTTATGTCATAGTTAACTCACGATTAATTGCATTAGTGTCGTAGTTAACTCGCGATTAATCGCATTAGTGTCGTAGTTAACCCGTGATTAATCGCATCAATGTCGTAGTTAACTCACGATTAATCGCATTAGTGTCGTAGTTAACGCGCGATTAATCACATTAATGTTGTGGTAAACTCGCGATTAATTGCATTAGTGTCGTAGTTAACTCGCGATTAATTGCATTAATTTCGTAGTTAACTCACGATTAATCACATTAATGTCATAGTTAACTCGCGGTTAATCACATTAAAGTCGTAGTTAACTCACGTTTAATTGCATTAGTGTCGTAGTTAACTCGCAATTAATCGCATTAATGTCGTAGTTAACTCACGATTAATCGCATTAGTGTCATAGTTGACTCGCGATTAATCGCATTAGTGTCGTTGTTAACTCACGCGTAATCGCATTAGTGTCGTAGTTAACTCACGATTAATCACATTAATTTCGTAGTCAACCCGTGATTAAATCGCATTTGTGTCGTAGTTAACTCGCGATTAATCGCATTAATGTCGTAGTAAACTCGCGATTAATTGCATTAGTGTCGTAGTTAACTCGCGATTAATCACATTAATGTCGTAGTTAACTCACGATTAATCGCATTTGTGTCGTAGTTAGCTCGCGATTAATCGCATTAATGTCATAGTAAACTCGCGATTAATTGCATTAGTGTCGTAGTTAACTCGCGATTAATCACATTAATGTCGTAGTTAACTCACGATTAATCGCATTAGTGTTGTAGTTAACTCGTGATTAATCGCATTAATGTTGTATTTAACTCACGATTAATCGCATTAGTGTCGTAGTTAACTCGTGATTAATCGCATTAATGTTGTATTTAACTCACGATTAATCGCATTAGTGTCGTAGTTAACTCGTGTTTAATCGCACATTTTTTTTATCTTTTCTAAATATCTATTGATTTCTTTTTCTCACATTATTTTTTTCTCAGTTTATTGCTTTTAGCAGCATGGAAAAGTGGATCGGCTTGCTTTGTGCAAATGTTTTTATTGAAAACAACGTTGGCATATACTGTGTTCAAATTCACACTAACATTCTTACTTGGAGCAAATAATGTCTCACACAATGTAACACTGTCCATCAATAAAAGGGTGAAAGAAATACTGATGAGGTCCTGATATTGACGAGGGGGTGGAGAATTCGCATCATCTGTGTGTTTGTGTATGTGTGTGCGCTTGGCAATCAAGTGGTATTTCAGACTGGACGTGCTGCGATGATGATAGCTCAGTTCACAATGACAAAACACACAGATCACTACCATTTGGCAACTTTTTAGTAAACTAAACTTTCCATTCAGAATCTTATTGGCATCCATTTCAGCGTCTCGCGCTCGTTATCCACTCAAAACATAAAATTAATCAACTATTTGGCCGGCTCGCAAGCCCAAACGAATTTGTGCGGCGTGCCTGTTGTTTTGTTTCTGGTCTAGCCAGATCCGCTTGCGCTTTGGTTGACGAAGCAACAAAACGTCCTCACGCGGCACAAGCCATTGAAATTAACGGGTTTCAGAGCGCAGCGCCGTTCTGTTGCAAAAGCATGTGAAGAAAACTACAAAGTTTGCTAGCACAAAAAGACAGTTAATCACGTGAATAAAAAAACTGACGCCGTTAAAATGAGTTTGCGTTAACACCGTTAATAACGCGTTTAACTGACAGCCCTAATTTATATACAAACACCAAATAAAAAATGGCAGATTTGCTCCGGGTGTGAACAACTGTTTAACAAAACTTACATTAGGAAATGGATAGTTAAAGTATTAGTTGAATTACTAGAGGATTAGTAATGTCCTGGTAATTTACTCTCCACCACCTTATAAAAAATGAATTTCTTCATCCGAACAGAAATTACAGTTTTTTGAGGAAAATATTCCAGGATTTTCTCCATATCGTGACTTCAATGGGTTCCAACGGGTCGAAGGTCCAAATGTGAGATTCAGTGCAGCTTCAAAGTCTCGACACGATCCAGCCGAGGAATAAGAGTCCTATCTAGACAAACCATCCGCCATTTTAGAACTAAAATAAACATTTATATAATTTTTAACCACAAATGCTCGTCTTGCACTAGCTGTGATGCGCTACACATTACAGAATCACATTCAAAGGTCAAGCGGGACGAAGGCGGAAAAAACGACCGAGTGTTTACAAAGAGTCAAGCGCCATTTATAAATAAATAAACAAATAACTGTTTGGACCTTCGACCCATTGAACCCCATTGCAGTCACTATGTGGAGAAACATCCTGGAATGTTTCCTTCAAAAAATTTCTTTTCAAATGAAGAAAGAAAGACAAGAACATGGATGACGGAGAGTAAATTCTAAGGAAATTTAAATTCTGAAGTGAATTAATCCTAAAACTAAGACTAGTCTTATAGACCAACAGGAGACAGGTGGTGTTTGCCATGACAGGAAGTCCTCGTCTGTTCTGTGAAACTGTGTTTTGAATTGATGCTTTTCATCTTTCAGCTCCTCCGAACTGTGTCCTGACCAAAGAGCTTCTGACCGTCGGACTCAAGGTTCTGATCAGCAAAGAAGACGAGCTTCTGTACGCCGCCCGTGTGCAGCCTCTGGATTCGCCCGATGTGTACGTGTAGAGCCTCACAAACACCCTTACGCCATATTTACTGTTTCATACTTAGATTTTGGAAGGAAATGTGTGGAATTCGGCGCAATTGTTCTTCATTAAAAACAAGTTCATCAAAAAGGCGGATCAGGACAAAGCAGAGGGGTCTTGAATGATCCTATATGAATTTATTTTGCATTAATGACTACAGCTACTTATCAAATAAATAAATGGACTTATTTTAACGCGTGTAACAGTGTATTGGATCCGTGCATTAGCTCTTAAAGTGACATCAGCCTAATAAACCGGCTTCAGTCTGTCATAAATCATAATCAAATAACAAATGACAATCACTCACTGATCTTGACTGAATAACTTAAGTTGCTTTAATAAGGATTAATCTATATTTTATGTGTTCAGTAAGACTATTTTACATTTGATTATTACATTTTTTGTGTAGGCTATTACATATCTGAATACCACTGTGAGAACATCTTCCTGAAATTATTATTTAATTTGTATTTTCATTTTTATCCTTTCTGTTTATAATCAGTTTCTTCATCCTTATTGTAGTTATTTTTGGCTGAAGTATCGATAATTGTGAAAATGTACGGATATCAATAAGACTTTGATCGTATCGCCCACCAATAATTGTTAAATAATCATGATATAGACGAGTGATTTATGATTTTTGCCATAATTGAGTAGCCATACATCAAAAAATATACCACTATTAAAGGGATATTCCACTCCAAAATGAACATTCGCTCATAATTTGCCCCCATATGCCCCACGTTTTTTAGGAAATGATGCCGTCTCTGAGTCCATGTTATGCAAGTTTAAGAGTCGTAAAGTTGACGTTTCAAAAACTAGTCCAGTTGGGGAATTGATGTCTTCTTAAATGAGAAAAATACTAATATTTGATCATTTTTAACCCATGAACCATCACTTCCAGCCTGCTGTCATGCATGGCTTCATGAGGGCAGCGTTAGACGTGACGTTAAGAGCGTTGGAATTGGCGCAAAAAGTAATGTCGAAACACAGAGGACCGTCACATCTTGTACATTTCACAACGTCAAGCGAGAACTCACGAACCTGCGTTTGACGGTTAGCCAGAAGCGATATATTCATATTGTTCTCGCTAGGGCTGGGTATTAAATATCGATTTCTCGATATTAATCGATTCTCATTTTTACGGACCGATATCAATTCTTAAATCTCAAGAATCGATTAGTCATCCTGTTTCAATTGAATGAATGGATCATTGTATCACGGCTGCGCGCATCCAAAAAAAATTGCAATAATCTTTGTCCTTTGAAACTATTGATATGAAACAAAGTCTCAATTTTCAAATTACGTCCATTTTCTTTAGAAATTCAAAACCATAAATAGTGTTTTGTCGCTGTGGCGTGAGATCACTCTGGAGAAGCAGCAGCGCTGATCTCTCTTCCGGGTTAATAATACCAGTCACAGCGCCAAATAAACATGAAAGTGTGTTAAAGATAGAGTACAACTTATCGAAATCCGGATCATGTGACATTGATTCGCTCAATCAGTGTTTCAACCGTGGAAAGACGTCAGTTAAACAGCTTGTAATCAATGTCATGTATCGTCATATTTACCTCAGAAAACCCACATAAACTCGTTAGTCTGCTAGAAAAAAATAACTCCAGAGAGGAGCATTTTGCTGAATATATACACCATATTACATATGCATTATAATCTTAATGTTTTTCAATATTTAATGCATATTTGAATAAATCTGGCAAGTTTTTATGACAGCCACCATTTAAATGTTTATATTTCATATAATCTTCTTATTATAAAAATAAATAAAAGTGTAATTTAAGTGTTTGTATAGCTACAAAACAGTTCATTATTACCTTCATATTAGGCTAATGAAGCCTATAGACTCCCATAGTTTACAGCATTAGTTAAGAGATTTGATTCCCTTGAGAAAAATGGCCATTTATTGTAACTGATATCCAAAATAATCGATATTGAATCGAATCGTAATCGAAATCGAATCGAATTGCAAGCTTGTGAATCGAAATCGAATCGAATTGTGAAATTTGTCTCAATACCCAGCCCTAGTTCTTACACACACCTATTCTTTCACTCCAGAAGACATTGATTCATCAATCGGGCTCGTATGGATTACTGTTGTGTTCACTTTGTGTGGTTTCCGAAGCATCAACTTGTGAGAATCCTGTCGTCTTGCATTATATGGAATCACAGATATAGATTACTTTTCTAATAAATCTCTGTTTGTGTTCAACTGATGAAAGTCATATACATTTGGGATAGATTTTTGGGTGAAGATTCCCTTTAACAATTAAGGCACTTGACAAATGTGCCTATCCATCTCTAGGAAATGTTTCACATCAGTATTACGTTGGATTATCAAAATTAAGTTATTTGGAACCAATTCAGGGGCACAAAAAGACTTAATCAGGACATCAAGTGTTCAACTCTGTGTATGAAGTTGAGGGATAATGTACTTCTGGCCGGTTGTTATCTCAGAATAACCCCCGACAGGGTGATCAGGTCTTCATCCGCCCCTGAAGGGGTTTATTCTGAGGTAACAAGCTGCCGGATGTACATCATCCGCTTAATAAACGCTACTTGCCACATCAGTAAATAATTCGACACCAAATATTGATATGAGCATCTAATAATCCAACAGTGTACAAAAGAGTAGTCACAAAACGTTACTTCGATAGGATTATGCTCACTACCACAGTTAAATAAGCACTAGTTTCCCACAAGTCAACATCACTTCCCTTAATCCCCGAGTTCAGCAGCAGAAGTGTTGCTGTAGAGAATCAGTCTCAGCCAATGAAAGTGAGCTCTCCGTAGGAGTTCGACACGGACGGCCAAGCATTACACACAGCATTGAAAATAACTCTCTCTCTCTCTTCTCTCCAGCTACAGTATTGTTATCGACAGGGAGCGAGGAAACCGACCCAGAATCTACTCCCTGGAGCAGCTCTTGCAGGAAGCCGTGAGTTTCCCACTTACAGCAAACAAACCTGCCTACGCTTTGAGCTTTGGCCTCTCAGGACACACACACACACACCACATCCTCCAAAATCCCCTCTTCCATTAAAGAGCAACACAGAACAATCTCCTCTTTCCTGAGATCCCTATACACAACACAATTTCCTGAAACACCTTGTTTCCAGCACACCTTCTGCTTCAGTTTGCCTCACACCAATCAGGCTCTGCACAGACATGACAGCATGGACAACACACTTTACAGGACGCTTTGGTCACCTATTACGTTTTTCTTTTTCTTAATAAAAAAGATTTTTTGAGGATGTATGGATTATTTGATTTTTATATGCGATGAAATGAATCGAACATGAAAAGTACACTGTAAAAAAATATTGATGGTTTAACTTAAAAAAGTAAGTAACCTGGTTGCCTTAAAATTTTAAGTTGATTGAACTGGAAAAAGTGAGTTAATACAATGAAGGAGATTAATTTAACCATCAGAAACTCAAAATTATATGTTATCTGAACTAAATAAATTATTTAAGTTGATCTGACAAAAGAAAAAAATGTGTGATTACTACACTGTAAAAATATTGTTGGTTTAACTTAAAAAAGTAAGTTACCTGGTTGCCTTAAAATTTTAAGTTGATTGAACTAGAAAAAGTGAGTTAATACAATGAAATAGATTAATGTAACCATCAGAAACTCAAAATAATAAGTTATCTCAACTAAATAAATTATTATAAAGTTGATTTGACAAAAGAAAATATGTTGTGATAACAAATCTTGAAAATATTTTTTACAGTGCAGCTAGGTTTAAATACTTAAAATGATGCCCCATATAATGTTCAACTGATTATAAATTAATTGCAAGAAAACAGTCTACATAAACTGTCTCATCATTCACTCTAGCTGATTATTTATTGTAAATATATTAAAAAAATTAATTGTTCGTGCTAACTTCATTTTAAGTTTAGTCAACTTGAAATGTGAAGTTATATTAAGTGACAATTTTATGAAAGCTTGTTTCCGCCACAGAATAAAACATTTTAAAAGATAATTGTGACTTTATTTCTCAGACTTAAAGATATAAACTTAAAATTGCATGTTATAAAGTCAGAATTGTGAGATTTAAACGTATAATTCTGACTTACATCACAAAATTGTGAATTAAATCACAGAATTACGAGATAAAAAGTTGCAAGCTTCCATACAACTGGGATATATGAGTTGACTAAACCTAAAATTATAACAGTTTAAGTTGAAAGTTGAGGCCTTGCGTCAAAAGTGGCCGCGACTTCCGGTTTGAAGTAAACAAAGCGCGACTTGACATGCTTGACACTCGTTCATTCAACAGTTGACAGTCATTCAAGTTATAGCGATCCAAACTAGCTAACGATTTGGGAACACAACCTCAACCAAATTCAAAAGGGTGAAATAACTGTACCTTTACCCTCCGCAACTTTGGTTGGGAGTATTATAATAACATTATTAATAATCAATACTCATCAAGGCATGGTGACAGACAGTTGTGTGAGCTGACAAACAATTAAAATAAAAAATACACACTTAGTCATTGTGCTTTGGAGTAGGCTTGCCGCGATAGACGGTGTTGACGGTGTTACCGGTTTTAAGCCCCATCACCGGTGACATCACTTTCCCACCGTGACACCGCGATGTCTTGACTTTTTTTTTTTAAAGTATTCGTTTTTGCTAAAATATTTATTTGAATTAATTAAAAATAATAATTTTCAATTATTTAGTTCTGAAGAGAGCATTATAATTAAAAATGAACTGCGCAACGCGTGCCGTCACGTCACAGATCAGCAAGCATCAGGATTCCATTTAGCACGTGTGGAGACGAGAACGAGTCAAATTACAGAAAAGCAAGATAATGGTGGAAGATTTGGTGTCAAAACGCAATGCAAAATCGCCTGTTTGGCAATATTTTGGCCAATATATATTAATGTTAATAAATGCCAATTTATAGTGTTTTACTTTTTTTTAGAGTGCTGTCATTTATGTAGGCTAAGGTCCTTTTTAAAGTTTTTATTTTATATTCGTCTCTTTTTATTTGGTTTTATCTTATTTAAACTTTGTTTAATTTATTTAGGCCTATTTTGTTTTCTTATTCGTTAATAAACGTTTTATTTTTTTTGGGCCCACAGTTTGCCGATTTTCACTTTTTTCAGCCTATGCATGGGGTTATTTTTATTCGTTCATTATGCTAATAAAAGTTCTGTCTATATTTTATTCGTTTATTATTCTAATAAAAGTGCTGTCTAAATAAAAGTTTATTGTCAGCGAGTTTTTTTTTTTTTTTTTTTTTTTTTTTTTTTTTGTCCATTCCAGCAATTGACGCTGAATTGCAATTGACGCTTATTTCGAAAGTGAAAGTATGTCATTTATGTAGGCTAAGGTCCGTTTTGAAGTTTTTATTTTATATTCGTCTCTTTTTAATTGGTTTTATCTCATTTAAACTTTGTGTAATTTATTTAGGCCTATTTTATTTTCTTATTCGTTAATAAACGTTTTATGGTTCTTATTTGTTTGGGCCCACATTTTGCCGATTTTCACTTTTTTCAGCCTATGCATGGGGTTATTTTTATTCGTTCGTTATGCTAATAAAAGTCTATAAATAAAAGTTTTATTATCAGCGAGTTGTTTTTTTGTCCATTCAAGCAATTGACGCTTATTTCGAAAGTGAAAGTATAACGCGCACGCATTTAAAAGCTATTTAACCCCCCCGCCCTGCCCTCCACGGTGACACCGGGATTACCGGTGTTGTCACACGTCGATTAACCGGTGGGAAATTTTCCTCACCGCGGCAACCCTACTTTGGAGTTTATTCAAAATTATAAATGAATGTGCTGCTTGAATACATTAACTGGCACATTTGGTATTCTGTCAACAGGCTTTGATCCTGAGTTTAGGTGTAACATCAGTAGCGAACAGCCAATCACATGCTGAGAGAGTTTATAGAATATTAAGAATTTAAACAAATGTACACAGGAAGATTCGTCGTCTTTTGGGAGGTGATGGAAACTACAGTCGTTGGCAGGATCACTCTGATTTCGTTTTCGGCTTATGTTCAAAACAATCACGTTTAAGCCACTGAATTAGTTTAGTCCAGCTATACATACAACCGCGAACAGCACATGTTGCCCCTGAGCTCCGTAACGACATCTCTCATAAAGATTTGCGTCTTTAAACAGTAAAATAATTCTCCGGAAAACAGCTAGCCTCTTCGCTAACTAACACACAAAATACCATTGGAATGCTACTCCCGCCGCGTCACCGAAAGTTTCACCCACTTTATTTTTTACAGGAGCGCCCCTCGAAAACTTGTGGATAGTTTTCCATTATTATCATTACATATTATTTTCATGTGTATTTTTAGACAATCACACAAATACAATTTAGTAACAGGGCTGCAACTATTGCAAACCTCATATAACATTAACATGAAATACATTTGAGAGGGTGAGATCAATGTTTAGATATGTCTAAAGAGGGTCTCCTTTTACTGACCACTTGTTCTTTCAGCCTGTTAATGGAAAGTACATCCTGTTACAACTGGGTGAGGAGCATCTGTCACTATTCAGCAGCCAAAAACAGTCCCATCCACCACCTCCACACACACACATCTTTATTCAGCGAGCACTGGGCCTTTCCAGCACCTTCATACAGTATCTTTTTATCACAACATATGAAATCCGACAGAAAGCCTCGATAAAATGCCCCTCACCAGCCGCCAGTAGAAGTGGCTGCACCCTCAGTGCACTTCAGATGCCAATATGTTATAATTGTTGGTGAATATGCACATACAGAAAACTGCAGAAGTCTTCAGCATTTTACGCTGTGAGCATTGCATTTTAGCACTTTAGGGGCCTGATTTACTAAACAGGGCAAATTAGCGTGAGAACGCAATTTTAAAAAGCAGTAGCGACGTGCTTTTTCGGGCGATAAATTATGGCATAAACACCAGTAGATTGACGAGTGCAAACCATAGTAAATCTTGCGTGATTCATTTAAATACTCTCCCGCCATACATTTTGTGCCTGAAAGGGAAACTCCTACAAATGCATATGCAAAAATAACTGTGTTCACGCCTTTTCAGTGCGAAAATAAAAGTAAATCCTTACAGAATTTTTTTTTTTTTTTTTTTTTTTTTTTACCCCAAAAGAGGTTTTCTGCTAACACAAGTTGTTAGTAAATCTGGCACTAAAAGTTAAGTCCCTCAAAAAATGAAAATTCAGTCATATCTTAGGAAGGAAACCTGCTTGATAACAGTCATAGCCTATTTTATGGATGAGTGTTAAATGGGTTCTGTCCCCTTCAGCTTTGCTCCATCTAGATGTTTCTGAAGGCATTGGTGTTCTCCCTCAATGTTAGTTTCACAGGTTATAACAACATTGTGTCTAATCTGAGCCAATGGAGTGTAATTATATAGTGTAAACCGCAGTGCATTCTTGGCGTCGGTTCAGCTTAGCTTGTAACCTCTTTCCTTCTGGCTCGTGTGTTTGTGTTGGTAGAGATCAGTGGTTTTGACTCGCTTGTTTTCCACATTTCTAATCTAATCTTGCACAAGGATCAGTGGCACTGACACAAAACATTGATTTAGTACACGTCTTCATTTACTAGATAGACTAGGGGTTGACCCGGAGTTTTTGTTTAAATATGCAATGATAAAATGGATAGTCCTGAAACCTGATTAGTCAATACAGTTAAAATGCACAATATAGTATTGGCACTTATTGAATTTATGCTCAACATCCTTTAGCAATCATGCATGATATATATATATATATATACTGTATGATGCAATAAATGGTTCGTAAAAGGTGCTGAATTTGACTTTTAAATTTAAGTCCTGGAAAACCCTTGAAAACAGCTATATTTATGAAGAGGTACTTGAAAAATGATTTACTTATTTAAATACAATATGAAATTAAATTAAGTAAAATAAAAATAAAAATATATATAAATATATATATATTAGAGCCAGACCGATATATCGGTAGGCCGATATTATCGGCCGATATTAGGCATTTTCCAAACTATCGGTATCGGCAGTTATAATGGCCGATAAATGAATATTTAAAAAATAAAATAAAAACAGACGAAACACGCTTGAACCATGTCATGAGTGTTGGAGTTGTATAGTTTGTCCACCAGAGGGCACTCTACACCGTTCCTGTTGGCAAGCTAAACACTCATAGCTAACCATAAAGCTAATGCCAATATCATCAGTCTGTTCTGTTGAGACAATAAAAGAAACACGTTTCTTTTTAAAATGCATTATCATATTACATATTATTTTAGTTAAAACTCATAAATAACTCCAAATAACTAATGTTAGGGAAATCTGTTAATGTTTTGTTGCGCGTTTCTGAAATAAAAAAAACAAATAAAAAAATATCGGCCGATATATCGGAATATCGGATTTTAAAACCAAAAATATTTGTATCGGTATCGGCTTCAAAATCCTTTATCGGTCGGGCTCTAATATATATATCTTTTCACGCAAAGTTAACACATGGCTAGACCATTTCTGGATATGAAGTAATGACAACGAACAATAATAGCCATAATAAACTGTATTTAATATAGATTAATTATAAGTAATATAAGAAGATGCATTTTGGATGCCTTATATCTGTAATATGAGTAAAATAAATCCTTAAAAATAAAGATATTGTTTTATAAGTGCGATTGTAGTTCGTGAAAACCAAAAAAAGTAGTGCTTTAAAGGTCCCTAATAGGCCTGGAATTTCATTTAACAGAGTCTGCATGAACCCTGAAGAAAGTTTATTCGATAATTTGACAAATAACCAAAAAAAAAAGGCAAAATTTTTATATTTACACAAAAATCACTAGATTTTTTAAACTGAAAATGTTTAATTAATCAGCCATTTTACTCTACATTGATCTCCTCATCAGTAGTGTGCTGTATCAACACATTTCCTATTGTTACGGCTTCCTTCTAAATTGTTAAAGGGTTAGTTCACCCAAAAATGAAAATTAAGTCATTAATTACTCACCCCCATGCTGTACCAACCCCGTAAGACCTTCGTTCGTCTTCGGAACACAAATGAAGATATTTTTGATTAAATTTGAGAGCTGTATAACTACCACATTGGCTCCTAAGGGACTGCCTCTTGACGGCCCAGAAAGTCAATGAAGAAAATGTTTAAATATCCCAAGTGACTACCGTGGCTCAACTATATGTTTATCAAGCGACGCGAATACTTTTTGTGCGAAAAAACAAACAAAAATAACGAGTTTATTCGACTATTTCTTTTCTTCCTTGTAGGCCAGAACGAGAGTTCCTTAGATTTCCACGACGCATGCGCGAGAATTGCGATCTGCTTACGCCAGCTTACACTACTTCAGATCGCAATTCTCGCGCATGCGTCGTGGAAATCTATAAGGAAGTCTCGTTCTGGCCTAAAAGGAAGAAAATAAATAGTCGAATAAACTCGTTATTTTTGTTTGTTTTTTCGCACAAGGCAGTCCCTTAGGAGCCTATGTGGTAGTTATACAGCTCTCAAATTTAATCAAAAATATCTTCATTTGTGTTCCGAAGACGAACGAAGGTCTTACGGGGTTGGTACAGCATGGGGGTGAGTAATTAATGACTTAATTTTCATTTTTGGGTGAACTAACCCTTTAATATTTCTATTTTCTACTCTACACACACACACACACACACACACACTTGTGTCATCCAGCTGTTTGATTGTGTAAACGGTCTACAGCAGCTGTCTCTAATTACACTGAGCTTCCACTTTCCAGAGCGCTCCAATCCTCCATGTACCTTTGACACCAATCTCACACACATCCCATCAGTCAGAGAGAGCCTGTTACCATAGCAACAGTAAATTAAAGAAACCTGAAAGGGGGTTTGAGCTGAATGGAGGGATCTGGGCTCTGCAAACCTGCAATCACAGTCGCACCATTCACACACTCCTCATTATTACTCAGCAAGTTTAGTGTTTACCGCACCTCCGCTTCCGTGGCTTTCAGCCCCAACACGCTGGCTTGAGATAAGTGCTGCTTTCATAAGGGCTTCACTGATTGACTTCTGTGTGTGTTTGTCATCTTGGGAGTCCAGAACACTTTTATTGGCATTGCCTGACAGAAGTTTGTTCCTGTGTGTGTTAGGTACTGGACGTACGCCCTGACACCGAGACTGTGCTGACAGAAGGGACTAGAGTGTGTGCTTACTGGAGTGAGCGCTCGCGATGTCTTTACCCGGGATATGTGCGAAGGGGTGAGACAACAGATACTATTCTTCCCTGTCCTTATAATCATGTCAAATTGATATATGTGTGACCCTGGACCACAAGTCGCAGTAAATATCATGTTCCATTAAGATATTTTGGAAAGTTCCTACTGTAAATATATCCAAAAAAAATAAAAAATCGTGAGTGGATGCAGCAATATCGCGAAAAATGTACAACTTTAAAGGAGTAGTTCACTTTTAAAAAAACGTTTGCTGATAATTTACTCACCCCCATGTCATCCAAGATGTCTTTCATGTCGTCCATGTCTTTCTTTCTTCAGTCGAAAATAAATTAAGGTTTTTGATGAAAACATACCAGGATTTTCTCCATATAATGGACTTCAATGGGAACCAAACGGTTCAAGGTCCAAAATACACTTTCAGTGCAAACTACAAACTGTTCAAACGGCTTTAAACGATTCCAGGCGATGAATAAGGGTCTTATCAAGCGAAACATAATCATAATTAATTATTCAGCTTTCATGTGATATATAAATCTCAATTTTAAAAAAAATGACCCATGTGATTGAAAAATTGACTTTGTGGTCCAGGGTCACATATTATTTTGTTTCCTGATAACACGCACCCATTCAAACAAAGGTTAAAGAACTACTATAAAGCGATTCAACTTTACATTAACTGGTTCTGCTGGTCCTCTAGGTGGCGATGAAGGTAAACCCGGTGGGGTTATGGTGGAGTTTGATGATGGAGACAGAGGATGGATCTCTCTCTCTAATATTCGCTTTCTTCCTCCTGGATATCAAATCCAAAGTAAGTCCCACTAATTTGCTCTGTTTTATAAACCTCTGTCTACACGGGCAACATCCTGCAGAAAAGACTAACTTTACCATATTATGTTGTTTTGGGTGAAAAACTTCATCAGCTCCATCAAAGAGACCATGCTTTCCTTTGTAAATACGCTTTCCGGCCCCCCAAAAAGTCTTAAGAGTCTATGTTTGGGTCATTATTGCTGTGATTTATAATGTTTCTAGCATGTTATATGTTTGGCAACAGTTCTTTTAACCCCAATTGATGGAGTGTGTAGATTTTCATTTCTTAAACAACCATGTATGAAGAACATCATGATCATATCCCAGGATGACGATGTCATTATTCATCAGGCTCAGATTGAGGAAGAATGGTTGGAAGAATCATTTTCACAAATCAATTGGCACATTTGAGTCCATCAAATGTTATTTCCATCAAAAGGTGCATACATTCTTTGGTCAATATCTTCCAATGACAATGCAAGAGTCCAGCACTCTGTAAAGTCTCCTCCAGCAAATCCCAAAGACTTTCAATGAATTTAATGTCTGGACTTCATGTGTGAAAACGATTCTTCATGCTCCTCACAACCATTCTGTCACCAGTTAAACAGCACCAAACCACAAACGTTGAACAAGTAATTGATTAAAAACAATTTAGTCAGCGACCTTGTTAATGGCCAGTCACAAAAATAACACTTCTCATATAAATTGCACAAGAGTTTCGACAAAAACAGTCATTAATAAATACATGTTGCCTTAGGTTTGGGCCAAAACATGGTGTCTTAGAAGCTGCCTACTTTCACCTGTGGTCCCTTAAAATGCTGTCTAAAACAGAGCTTTTATTGTTGAAATCAGATATATTTAACATAGCATTGTAACAAGCTTCAAAAATAAAATAAAAATGACACCTCCTTTGCTCTTTCAGGCACTGGGTCGAGTCCTGCGCTTGTCCCTGAGGGACGGCTTGACAAAAATATCTCCATGGCAAGAACAGACAGATTCAAAGCTCAGGATAAGCCAGTCAGAAGACCAGGTATGACTCTCAGCCAATTCTCTCTTCAATAAACCAACAGAGAACATATTTCACTATCACTTTGCCTCAAAACCCAGTGTCTGCCTATCTATGGACAGCTTTCCAAATGTGCCAATAATGCCCTTAGAAGGCCAGTTCACACCAAGGACGATACTGATAACGATAAAGATATAGTTCTAAAAATCGCACACCACAACTATAATGATAAAACAAATAAAACAGGAAAACGATAAAACACTGACAGCCAATCAGAGTACACTCGAATTTAAAGGGTTTGCGCATTTAAAATGGCAGACGACATTGCGGAGAAGTTGATCGCCAAAAATCCACCACTGTTTTGACAAGTCATCAGAATGGAAAAAAATGGATATATAATCGGTTGTACCCTTGGAATAAATGGTGAGAAGTATTAACGATGAGGTCATTATGCAGGCTAGCTTTGTTTTTAATCCAATATTGACTTCGTCAGCTAAATTCATTGTTAGTGAATCTAGCTAGTCTAGTGTAATCGATCTAATTTGTTTAGATGAACTCGAAACGTAACTTGCTGAGGACATCTGCTGGTAAAACACGTGTAAATGCAAAAAAACTGATATTGATTCGTTCGAAAGAATGAATAAACTGGCTTCAAAAGACGACAACTCTCTAATCAGAGTTATGCCTGGTTCAGATTACACGATTTTAGCCCGATTTTGGCACGATTGGGGATTCGTAAACGACAATGGGCGTCGGGACACAAGATTCGATCGCATCATCTCGTATAGTGTGTCATAGTGGGCGACAACCTACGTCGCGTCTGCGATGCTTCACAACATCACGACAAAAAGACTAGCATGTTTAATATGTTTTAATGGTCGTCCATGACGGTTCCGTCACATGTATCAGGTTGACCAATAGGAGCACAAGCTTTTCCGTACACAACTTTCAAAAAAGACAAAACGAAAGAGAGACGATGGTGCTAACGTTAAAACTAAAAGTAAAAATATATTTTAAAAAAACGATATTTTACCTCAAGTTCTCTTTGGAGGATTGACAGCCCACACTGTCCTCTTCGAGCAGGGTTCTCAAGTCTCACGCAATGGGCGTGAGACACACGCATTTCAACCAGTTCACACCGTGTATTTCTCACGCTGAAAAGGCAATGCCGAGCAATCCAGGAAGTCACTCGCTACGAGTTTCGCCTTCTCGATGACATCACGTGCGCCATTAAAGACGGCATGCGATGACTGGTCAGGAAGTAACGTGTAGTTTGACATGCATCTTGTCCAAGATTTTAGGAGCCAAAATCACGTAATCTGACACAGTGACTATCGTAACACACAAAAAAAATCGTGTAATCTGAACCAGGCATTATGGATACTCCTGTCTTTTAAGGATACTGTGTACCCAAAAGTGCCTGTTTTTCTTTTGATGTTTGTGTGTAACGTAAAGCAGCAACAGGTCATCCATTTTTAATACTTTGAAATTGCGTTAATAAAAAGACCGTTATCGTTTGTTGGTGTTGACGCAAATATAGTTATCGTCATTGTTCTTGGTGTGAACAGGACCTCAAGACTCTGTGTATGTTGATCAACATAGGGTGTACTGTAACCATTTATTTCTTTACAGGGAGGCCTAAAGGTTCAGGGCTAAAGAAGTCTTTCTCGGACAGTGTAACCAAGAGCTCAACATCTGCTATTTCATGGCCATCAATGGCTGCACCCAGAAAGAGAATGCCTGTTAACATTTTTCAGCTCAACGGCTCTTCTTCGAAGAAGGCCTTGAAAGGCAGGGTGATGGAAACGTCCTCCCGACCTTCGTTATCCATGATGACCCCGGCCAAAGGCCTCTTTAGCAGTAGCTCTTTCGAGGTAGACTCCTTCAGCAGCATAGCTAACGGTCATTCATCCTTTGGTAGTCAGATATCCGGGATTTCACTAGAGGGCAGGAACACCTCTTATGGTCAAAAGAAGAGGACTGAGGAGCCTGCTCCACCTCGGGGCAAGAAAGCAGAGTTTCTAGTCAAATTGGACCATGAGGGAGTAACATCTCCAAAGACCAAGAACGGTAAGGCTCTCCTGTTGTTGGGAGCCTCAGGATTTGGCTCCAATGGGGTAGGTGGTCTTCCCAGGGCAGAGGCGTATTCACACCCAGTTCTGCTGGTCAAAGACAATAGGAAAGGTGACGGCTCACGAGCCGAGCTCCTGTTGAAAGGGACATCAGTCCAGAGGAAGCCCTCGTCATCAATACCCATTGAGTATGGAGACTTGAACATTGGCTGCCACAGAGACTGCCAAAGCTCCTACTCGGACATGGATGAGGAAGAAGAAGATGTGAAGACGAGTGCAGGACTTGCTTCTGCCTCTGGTGGTTTGAGAACAGCTGGCCAATTTCTCTCACGCATCTCCGTGTCCTCGTCTTCCTCAGGATCCTCCAGCTCCTCCAGCTCAGGCTCTCTTTCGAGCTCCAGTCTGTGCTCTTCTGAAAACGACTCTTCTTACAGCTCGGAGGATGAGGAAAGCTCAACGTTGCTCCTCCAGAGTTGCCTGACCCCCCATCACTCATTGCTCCAGACCCCTGAACCCCCCGTGGGACCCGTACGACACTCCTTTGTGGCCAAAGCTGTGGCCGTGTCCACTGCCAAAGAAGGGCATAGCAACCACAGTGCTAGCTGCAAGCCACCGAAGAGGAAAGACTGTCCCAGTTCACACTCGAAAACCTCCAAAGATCTGGTTAAGAGGCAACGGCTTCTAGCAGAGCAGATCAAGCCCAGAGTGTCACCAATCCTGCCACCCAGACAGCTGTGGAGGTGGTCAGGAAACCCCACACAAGTGAGTCCTTGTTGAAATGATACTAGCTTCTATCCCTGCTTTAACCTATTCCAGGTTAATGTACATAGGCAACTACATTTGCAGATTCATATCCTAAAGCAGGGTTCCCCAAACTCGGTCCTGAAGGGCCACTGTCCTGCAGAGTTTAGCCCCAACCCTGATCAAAAACACCTACCTGTGAGTTTCTAGTGGTCCTGAAGACCTTGATTAGCTTGCTCAGGTGTGTTTGATCAGGGTTGGGGCTAAACTCTGCTGGGACAGTGGCCCTCCAGGAACGAGTTTGGAGAACCCTGTCCTAAAGCATGTGTCAAACTCCGGTCCTGGAGGGCCACTGTCCCTGCGGAGTTTAGCCCCAACCCTGATCAAACACACCTACATGTGAGTTTCTAGTGATCCTGAAGACCTTGATTAGCTTTCTCGGGTGTGTTTGATCAGGGTTGGGGCTAAACTCTGCTGGGACAGTGGTCCTCCAGGAACGAGTTTGGAGAACCCTGTCCTAAAGCATGTGTCAAACTCCGGTCCTGGAGTGCCGCTGTCCTGCAGAGTTTGGCTCCAACCTCGATTAGCTGGTTCAGGTGTGTTTAATTAGGGTTGGATGGGCTTTCAAAACATTGCTCTAAGTAATTCTGTCATGTCAATTTCTGGCTCAAACATTGTCCAAATATCGAGGATTGTGGTTTGGTACTTACCATTATGGTTACCGATGCCAATATGGTGCATCCCTGGGCTCAACCAATAGTGTAAGTTTCTAGCCAGTGACTATATTTAATAAGCTGTTTAGTGAGTGGTTAGCAAGTGCCGATGGGTCTGGTTGGAAACAGTCCATCTCATTCCTGTAAACTTCACCCTCATCCTTCCCTCGGGTCATTTTGACCTGAAAATAATTTTGTAAAAATGATTTTTTAATGTCTACATATGTATCCGAATGCATACTGAAGAAAAAAAAAACGACTTTAGGGCACAAAGGGCCAGCTCATTTGCTTCATATAGAGCTATAAGCCCATCTAGAAAACCGAGACAACTTCCGGCAAATTTAGATTTGCTCTGAAAGTTGGTCTGGCAAAGAGCTCATTCAAGCCCATTTCCAATCCATCGAAATCGAGGCACCAATCAGAAACGTTGGGACGGGCTTTACACGATGACGACACGATTGAAGCATATTTTGTAGATGGATGCCGCCGTCGAACATCACTCGTTCGAATCAGCTTATCACGTCTGTTTTAAGCGACTTGAACGTTTCCTTTTTGTTAAAAACCGAGCAAAGAAAACACTCCGAAATGTTTCTCCGCCACTCCGCATACGTCACCTCCTACATCGCTCTGATTGGTTTTAGGTCTATCCGCGATGTCCGTTGGTGACGCCCCTCTGGAAATGATTTGTCTATGACGCTTGGTGGTCTGGTTTTAAACAGGCTACCATCTAGTGGCTAGAGTCATGAAATATCATCTTATATATATTTTTTTTCCACAAGAGGTCAGCAAAGACAGTAATGTATGTAAGATATTTTGAGCTGAATTAAATTATGCATGAAATTGTGAGTTATTTTGGATTTAAGTTGAAGGAATGTGAGGATACTATTTATTTATTGATCAAATCTAGTGTTTTAAAGGGGAAACAATATATAAATAATTGTGCTTTACAAACATATGCAAAACTCTGAAGCTCTCTTTATTACATTAGCGGCGCGGACGCAAGGGAAAGGCGCGGAAGCTTTTCTACAAGGCCATAGTGCGAGGCAAGGACGTGGTTCGGGTCGGAGACTGTGCTGTGTTTCTTTCCACCGGCCAGCCTCATCTGCCGTTGATCGGCTGCATCGAGAGTTTCTGGGAGTCGTGGCAGAACAGCATGGTCGTGAAGGTCAAGTGGTTCTATCACCCTGAAGAGACCAAGCTAGACAAGAGACATCGTGATGGCAAAGTAAGTATCCGATATCTGGAAGCCTGTCAGTTATGATGGACTTATGCTATTAATATTTGAACTAAGTTTTGACAGTGAGTACTGAAACATTGGTATTTAGGGCTGCCCCCGACTGAAGATTTTTCTAGTCGATTAGTAGTCGGTCACTTAAGCCATTAGTCGACTAATCGTGCGTTTATATTAATTCCTAAACCACAATGAGCCTTTAATATATATAGGCGTAATATATAGCCTATTCCACGCTCAATCGCACACATAAAGCTTGCACAAATCACCTGCAAAAGTAATGTTTAGGAATGTGTTTGAAGAAATAGTAAGGAGACATTTATATTCATTAATAAACTAGTGTTTTCTGAGCCAGTGTCGGCTGCAAAGATGAAGCTGACGATGATAGGGGACGTGCCTTTATAGAAAAATGCACCTTTCACACGGATTACATTTTATTTGAATCGCTTAATTTCATTTCAAGCTTTCTATAAAGATATTTGTAATGATTGTGAGGAAAGTATATACGCTGTGTTTCGGTTCATTTTTGCGACGCACTCCAGTTCACAGAGACCGAGACGGCAGAAATCACATCCTGTTTGTTTTTTGTTGTTATTGTGAGTCAGTTTCAAATGATGTATTACTCTTATCTAATAACTAAAAATGACGAAAAAAAATGCAAGTGATCAAGCCGGTCCCTTTAATGTCATTCAGTAAGCGCGCTAACCCTTTAGCTTCCTCACTCCGCGAAAACACCTGGAGATGTGCCGAATAATAGCGCACATTTATCTAAGGTAACATTCGAGCGCACGGCCTAGTAAAGTTGCTACTACTAGCGTGTTTCAAATGATAAGCCATATTTTAGGTCGATGAAGGACCTGATCTGTCCCTCATCTGTCCCAACAAACGAATACAATTTTGATCGACTAACGTTTAATCGACTATTGAGGGCAGCCTTATTATACTAATCCCTGAGCAATACCTACCCAGACAGCAAACTGACATTGAATCAACGTGGAAACGACGTCTCTCATGACATCGAAACAACGTTGATTTTGCTCATCGAATTAAAGTTGAACCAACGTCAGACGCGGCATTCTTCAAAGCTAAATGAAAATCGAAAATTGGTTTGCTGTCATAATGTTGAAACAACGTTGATTTCAAGTTGATTTTCCGTTAGTTTTGAAAGAATGACGCGTCTGACGTTGGTTCAACGTTAATTCGATGAGCAAAACAATGTCAGATCAACGTTGTTTCGATGTCATGTTTCCACGTTGATTCAATGTCAGTTTGCTCTCAGGTATTGAGAGTTATCGTTAGGGTTGGGTATCGTTTGAATTTGAACGATTCTGATTCCGATTCCGATTCCTTGTTTCGATTCCGGTTCCTAACGATTCTCGATTCCGATTCTTTTAAGAGGCAGGGTCAAAAAAGTTTAGCTAACCTTGCTAACCAACAAACTTTCTGAAGGAAATAATCCTTCTGTAAAAATACTCCTTTTGTCACAAATTTTGCATTTTGCCGAGATTTTGTTATTTTTAGAAAAGCGAAGCCACACTTTGGATCGCCGACGTAAGGTACTCATGTTCGACTCGCGTGGTTATGCCAACACTTCCGGTAGACGCTTCTTCGTTGGTGTTGTTCAGCAGTTTCTTCTTCCGCTCGGCGGACTGTGAATATCGAAACTAGGAATCGGAATTTTAACTTTTGAACGATTCCGGGAAAAACGAAAAGTTAGTCTCGGTTCCAATCGATACTCGATTCTCGATACCCAACCCTAGTTATCGTAGAAGGAAATTATGAATTTTTCCTTCTCCCTAGCATGCCTTGTACCAGTCCTGCCATGAGGATGAGAACGACGTCCAGACAATCTCTCATAAGTGCCAGGTGGTCACACGCGAGGAGTACGAGCGATTGACCCGCAACAGGAGGCCCGATGGGAGCTTTCACGACCTGTACTACCTGGCCGGCACCTACGACCCCACCAGTGGACAACTGCTCACTGCAAACGGCATGTCCCTACTCTGTTAGCACTGGACTTCGGGATACTACTGAGTTTCCTTGGGCCAAAGTCAGAGATGCATTGGAAATAAGAAGCTGGCCTGCACTGGACGCTCTGACAGAGGACCTGGAGGTATACCCATAAACTTTGGGAAGATATCGAGTTGATGGTCCTAATTCTCTTCGGGGAGGTCATCTAATGGATCTGATTTTAAATGAACCGTTCGTTTATCTGATCTTAGATCACCAAAGCAAAACTCTTGGTTTGGAGAACATGGCGGATGACTATGAAGCCTTGAGTTGTAGGCCGTGGCGTTGTGTTGGGCACGTCACTTTCATGATTCCAGGGATATTTAAGTATATATAAGTATAAATATATGAATTTCATTTATGTATATATATATATTTAGGGACTTATCTCCTATCAAGCCATACACTTCAGTACCTCTTAACATGTCTTTTTATTCAGGTGTATATTGAACAGGACAGGTTGCTTGTGTTTTTGTGCGTGTGTGTGTTTTTGTTGTTGTCTATATGTAAATATTCAAAGCTATTTTATATAAGTGTAATGTACAGAGGCTTATCTTGCCAGGTTTCGATTGATTTATTTTTGTATAAGTGGACGATATAGTCGTTGTGAGAGGGTGAACTGATGTTGTATGCATTGCACTGCACACGGCCTGCTGATACAGTGAGAGAGGAACCGTCCCGGCCCCGTCTCCTCTTTCAGAGAGAGAGAGAGGCGTCACATGATGGGACGCCATCCTTTTATCGGCTGCACTTTGGGCATTTGTTCCTCTAATGTCTTACTCCGATTTGTTGTTGCTTATGTTTGCCGACTCAACACTTTAATGCGAAAACAAAGGGAAACAAAGTATTGACACTTTAAAATTAATAATTTGATAGGAGTGATTGAATTTAATCTGTTTTCGAGTCTACAAATAAGGAAAGGAAAAAGGGTGAATCTCATAAAGAAACTTCCAGGCCACAATTCACTTCAAAATCACTTTGCGTAATGAACACTGATTTTAGGACCATTTAAATCTGATTCATAGTGACATTCAGCTCTTATTGCTGTAATGTGGGAAAATTGTTATTCCCATAACCATAATACTTTAATATAAATCATGAGGTCTGCCTGGACACCACGATTTGTTTGCTCTTTAATCGAATTTGTGAGATTCACCTAAAACACTGGCGTATTTAACACCAGAAGAACCTGAATAACTATTCCGACATGTGTTATTACTGTATCCGATGCATTTCTTTAGTTTTCAAATGCATCCTGCACTGTATTTACATATTTCTTTGCTCATTTTTTTGTTTTATTTTAATTTAGTGCCCATCAAGCGGGGTATTTCTGCTAGTCCTAGTGGTGAAATCCACCTGATTCTTTACCCTAATATCCCAGGGTCAGGGCACTAAAAGCAAGGGATTGTCGGAGCTCAGACTTTGTTGTCCAGTCAGTCTCATTCTTCACTGTGAGGGACAATCGCATTCATGCATGAAGGAGCATCCACTGTTTAGAAAGGCTCACACAATCACAGCGTTCTTGTTTTGTGCCAAATATGGTCATTTCTGATTATGCAATCTTCACTGTATTGTTCAAGTATTATGTATGTACGTTTTTATCATTAGTGTTTATTTATTGGCAGTGTTACTGTTTCATTACAAAACCAATGGATGATGATGATGATGATGAAAATGTCTTATATGCTGGGATCTATATGACCCAGAAGTGTGGCACTAAATGTGTTACAGTCAGTCCTTCACCTCTTGCCACCCCATTAACAACTGCCCCGGCCCTGCAGGGGAAGTGACGCCGCTCACTGACCCCTCGCTTCCTGACCGTTTACCCCATCCGTTTAGATTTACAAAACGAACCAGCAGAAAGTCCTCACGGTCACGTTTGGCCTTGTCGTTTGTTTATTGCAGAGAGCCTTGAAGGAAAGCATGTGGCTATGTTCAGAATAGCTCTTACTGTAGAAGTGTGTGTACTGATCACAGAATGCATATTTTCACTAGGGATGCACCAATATGACATTTCGGCTGATACCGATAACGATAATTAGTTAACCGATATATCGGCCGATAATCTAAATCTAAATTTGTATATAAATTTTGAGAGCCTGATTACAAAAACAAAAATCTCACCATCAAAAGCCACGTCCCAAACACACAATTATAACGTCCTTATTTAAATTTGATGTAGCTTTAACGACAGACAAGTGCTGGACATATTGTACTAAACCGTATTTTCATTTTTGAAGTGATTTCAATCATATTTCAAGCAATCTGACAAGAGTCTCAGCTGAAATAAATAATCCATTATTTGTCCACTTTAATATATTGGCCAAATTTTCTTATCAGGCCAATAACGTAAAATTACCATATATCGTCCGATACCGATGACCTACAGTAGTACATTTGCCAAAATGTGCAGTAGACAACACATGTATCCCACAATGCAAAGCGCTTAACTTTTATTTCCAGTCATGTCTGAACCAGAGGAACGAATGTGATCAGAAAACCAAATGTAATTTGGATTTTTATTGTCAAGATGATAAATTGCTGCATTAAAGGCAGGGTAGGCGACTTGTGACTTGTTACAGCATAGACTGTAAAAAAAAAAAAGTACCCCGGGTGCGTTCTATTATAGCCAACGAACCGACTCGGACTTCGGATTTGACGTCACGTCCACACTTCAAGCGTTCTATTATGTTTTGCTTGTCCGAGTCGGAGAAAGCTGTTGTAATGGTAGCACTGGCCGAGTACCAGGCACTTACATTAAAATAAAAATATTATGACTACACCTTATCAAAACGCAGCCATTTGGACTTGAAAATGTTCACTTTATTTAAAGTTTTTCGTGTTAATTTTCTGTTAGCAACGCTAGCAACGTTAGTAATTGCACTCACAACAACCGATTCCCATACCTACAGGGGACGCAGTAATACGAGTGATTATAATCGTCATTTAAAATACCAAAGCGGTTTCAAAAACAATGAAAACAATTCATTCTTACGAGTCACAGGGCGCAGCCATCTTGAATTCCGAAACTGAATTCTTGCTCGGTGTCCGACGTCCGAGAGGAGAAATCCAAGGAAAGTTGCTAGGCAACGTCTGTCGTCCGATTCGGATCTCCGAGACGGATGAATAATAGAACGCACCATCAGTGTCTGTAACGTCGCCCGTATGTTTCTGAAAGGCATTTTTTTGCCCAAAGTGGGCGGAGCTGACCGTCGCCATCTTGGATAACCGAAAATGTGCATCGAGGCGGATTAGCTTAGGAGATGTGACATTAACAGACTGCTGACAAACGGATAGCAGTGACACCTGTCATTCAAGTGGCCACGCCCTTAATGCACAACTTTAAGGCATAATATTATTTAAACGTATTAGTTATAAAAAAAATTCACCCTCCTCACAGTCGTCATGAAGGGCAAAATAAGATATACAAACCAAAACCACTTTTTGCACCAGACTGTATTGTGTTTTTCTGCTGTAAAGTTGGGCATTTTAACATTGGGGGTCTATGGGATTGACTCTCTTTTGCCGCCTGTCTCTAGTGGCCTGTCAATGAAGTGCAGCTGAAATCACTTCCGTGTTAGACCGGACGCCGGAAAGTTGCCGCTTGGTTGAAAGTCTCTTCACATCCTGAAAGCAATCATTAAATGAAGTGGCCAAAATGTATTTCGCCAAGGCGTAGGACCATAAAGTGTTCGTCCAATCATTGCACTCGTTCCGAATGCAATCATAGGATGTCCTTCCTGCCTGTTAACATATGTATTTCCATACCTCCGCGCAGAAATCCCACATCATCAGTGCGTTTAATCCCATGCAGAGTTGTAGACAGACGTCAGTCACTGAGAGACACAAACGAAACAGCATCCGCCTTTTACAGTTCCTCCTGAACCCTAACCACGAGTTTATGCGGCGTTCACGCCATAACTACCGTAATTTAGCAGAGATTTGGAAACCTGTGATGTTAAACTTTTGTGGACTCTCAGAAGGGAGGGTGGGATCTCATGCTTTCAAAGCTAACTTGCTAATGCTAGCCGCTCCAAAATTTGCCTACTCTACTTTTAAACAAGCTCTTGCTATTTTCACAGGTAGTAAACAGTGTACACTTCACTGTATTTAGTAAGAGCTATCCATTCTGAGCATAGCCTGTGCTTGACTCGTTCCCTATTAATAGTTCGACATTAAATATGGCTGATATGTATTAGGATCTGACTATTTAAAAAACTGTTGTAATCAGAGCAAGGTTGATATACAATTGTGTGTGTGCGCAAGTGTGTGTGCCTTTTTGTACTCTGCCTTTATGTTTGACTGTTTTGACACGAGAGGGCACTGGATAGAGTTGTGAATGTACTTCGCATAACCTGAGGACCTGTTTGTAAGTCGCACAGCTCGAGTCGCTACATACAGATTCAGAGTTGCTGTTGGACACAATCTCCTCTTAAATCGGGGAAAAACTTCATTCGTGAAGGTCAAAGGTCAACAAGGATATTCAGGTCCGCACGTCTGATATGTTACAAGAGCGGGTCACTTGTTCATGGCAAAGGTGCAATACTACTTCGGCGAAATATTTGAACGGCGCTCAGCATTTCTAAGCTTTTTTTTGCAAAGGCTGATGGGTAACAGAAAGTGATGAGGAGGACGCGGGAACGTCTGTCCTAATGAAGCAGCTTTCTTTAAATGCCGAAAGGCATGTACTTAATATTCCGCTCGTCCAAGAATCTCTGATACGCGAGACGTTCTAACTTTGTTAAATGAAAATGATGTATATCTTTATATCTGTTTATTTTGTTTCATTGTTTGTTTTGTTTTTTTCTTTGCTTTGAAATGTTGTAAAGATTGTACATGTGTAAAGTAAGGTTTGATTTTGGGGTAAACATTTTACAAAAAAAATACTTTATGAGTATCAACTGTAAACGTGGTTTAGTATTACAATTTTTTATAGAGGGCTTATGAATAAATATCACATTTAAAAAAATATCTTTGGACTTTCATTTAGTTTTACTTTTCTTGTTTAAAAAAAATTGGTGAGCAATAACTTTAGGCAATGGTGAAGTAATCTCAACAATGGTGACATGCTTCATGGTGCAATGCATACTGGGTGCATCATACGAAACTTATCCATGGCTCCTAGAATGCATTGCAGCATGAATCATGTCACCATTGTTGAGATTCATATACTGATTCTTGATGTCCGTGTGTGAGTAAAAATTACAGTACAAATTGCGTAAATGGTGTTTTAAAAATCGTGATCCGGCTCAAAAAGGTCTCGCTCTCTGTGTGACCCTGCTGCTGCTCCAGGTGTGTGTGTGTGTGTGGAGCGGCTCAATGAGGTGCTATAAGAAAAGAACAGGACCAGCTTCACTTATACACTAACTCAGCTTTAATGAGGGTTTATGAACTCGTGTGCTGGAGGACTTAAGCATGTTACTATTACAGTGTGTGTGTGTGTGTGTGTGTGTGTGTCAGGACCCTGATCCAGTTAGTCGAATCTGCTGTTGATTGCTCTAGTCTTGCTTTGTAACACAGATCTGGTGTAAGCAAAAAAAAAATAAATTTATAGTTTGAGCAGAAACGTGCCCCGTCCCGCCCGCTCGTGCTGAGGTGGATTGGAGACGGTGTGTGTGTGTGTGTCATGTTTATGCCTCCTGTATTTGCACAGTACTCTGCCAGTGTTTACTCAGGCCTGCAGGACTGTAAACAGCTCTGACACACACTCTCCCCTATAGCTCCTCTTCTCAGGTGTGTTTAACTGCTATGATTCATATTCAAACTTGTATATATATCACTCTTCATCTGTTCTGGCATGCTATTAGCAGCATATTAGCACAATGTATGCAGTTTTCATACTTTTTCTGTTTGTGTGAGTAGCCTATTTTGCTCATTGTGTGGTTTGAGTCAGCAGTAGAGTAACCCGAGAGAGGGTCAGAAGGCCTCTGAGACGGAGCACCAGACATTAATCTGACATCCTCCTAAACACACTGTGTCCGTGTGCGTCGTCACTGGAAGCCAGCGAGTGTGTTCACGCCGCAAGAGTTGAGGTTTTGTGGTGACAACAAGAGAGATGGTGCTGTCAGCAATGCAGTAAAAAATAAACCCAGTTTAACTTCATGCAGACGAACGGCCGATGGAGCTCATGTGATCCGGCTCCTGTTATAACAGACACTCGTCAGTGTGATTTTAGCTTAATTTTAGAAAAATCATGTTTATTTGCCAAATCCCTGTGAACAACTACCCATAATGATGAAGACCGGTCTACCAATCAGAGCATTGCTTACACCTACATGTCAACTCTTGGAATAGTTTTAACATGTTATTGAATATGGCAATGGATATATTTGGTCTTGGCGGACTAGATCCGTTAAGCTGCTACTGCTAATAGATGCAATATAATGTGATCAAGCAAGGTACACTAACCCAAATAAGCTGGCAAAACTTTTTTTGAGGCAATATTTTTTTACATAAAGGTTTTAAAGTTAAGATATTCAAAGTTTCAGTAAGAAAAGAAATGACAGATTTTTATTTTGTACTCTTGCATTATAATTGCTCATAATTTGAAATATTTGAATGAGCGAATTAATGCATTAACCTTAAACTTATGTAATCTCAATTTAAATATTTTTAGAAGTGGAAACTTTGAAAGCTTTAACTAGCCAATTCAATAAATGCAAACTTGGTAAATTGATAACAAAACTCTTTGATAGTATTAGCATAGCATAGCAATTGCTTAATGAGTTCAACATTTTAAAACATTTAATGTTTATATATTCTCAAACCAATCTCATGCTCCACTCGTCACCATGATGGAAACCCTGAAGAAAAAAACATTACAGAAACTCATCTAAACTAGCATAACAAAACTGAATATCCCACTTAACATTAATCTTGCATGAAAAACATTGCGTGACACTTAATTGTAACATTTACTCTCCCTTTCGAGTGTCAAAGCATTCTGGGAAACAGAAATCCCAGCCCAGTGTCAATTAAATTTGAGTTTGTCTAAATTAAAAGAAACAAGTTCATGAAACTCAAAACAATGAAACAATTCAGGTTTTGTGAACTCAAATGAAAAATCTACAAACTCATAAGTTAATTTGATTGCACTAACTTGTTTAATTTAAGCCCCCGTCCACACTACTGCGTTTTTCGTTTAAAAACGGAGAATTAAAACAAATACGATCTCCGTCCACACCAGCGTTTTATCTGCGCATTAGAAATGATCTCCGTCCACATTAAAACGACTGAAAACGCGGATCACGTGACCATTCACCAACACTGGGCACGCACGCCGGTGTAAACAGTGGTTGGCGAATCAGGGAAGGATACGTCATGACTGATAACACCCAATCATAGAGCCGAGCGTCAGCGATTCTGAACTCCTCCATTTTGTCTCGTCCACACTAAAACGCCCTCCGGAGATTCAAAACGCAAAACGGAGCTGCAGCGTTTCTAAACTTCTCCGTTTTAGGTCTTCGTTTTTCCCATTTTAGTCTGGACAGGAGGTGCAAACGTAGCAAAAGGTCTCCGTTTTTAAACAAAAACGCAGTAGTGTGGACGGGGCCTAAGTTCACCGCACTCAAACTTAATTTGAGTTAATTAATTTGAGCATTAGGGTTTTACGTACGTAAATCCCGTAGCAGATCTATGCAGGCGGAGCTGGGGAGGTGGAGGGGTTCAGGGGAACTGTAGTAGCCTGACTGTTTAAATGTTGAGCAAGCGATCTCATTGGCTGCAGGATCAGCAGGGGCCAATCAGCTTGTGCCATGCAGTGATGATGTCACTGCTCGCAGAGTCCATGTTAAGGACAGATTAGCCAGCGCCCTCTAGAGGTTCATAACTGAACTCTCTCTCCAATAACCAATATATACTTGGTTATAATTAGTGCTGTCATTTAAACGCGCTATTAACAGCGTTAACGCAAACCCATTTTAACTGCGTCAATTTTTTTATTGCGAGATTAACGTTCTTTTTGGCCTAGCAAACATTGTAGTTTTTAACAACTAGTAATGTTAGAAAAACTACAACACCACTAGGCTGAGTCCTAGTTTACCTTCCATATGCACTTTGTAATTTTGATTTGCTCCAAGTGTGAATGTTCGTGTAAAATTGAACACAGTATATGTCAATTTTGTTTTCAATATAAAGACATTTGCACAAAGCTAGACAATCCACTTGTCCATGTTGGTAAGAGCATTAAACTGAGAAAAAATAATGTGAGAAAAAGAAATCAAGGGACTTTTAGAATAGTTAAAAATGTGTGATTAATCGCGAGTTAACTATGACATTAATGCGATTCATCGCGATTAGATATTTTAATCGTTTGACAGCACTAGTTATAATGCTAAAAGAAAATTCTGAAATTAATGGAAAATTACTTCTACAACCAAGCCAGCTTAAAAGTCTTCAGAACTAAAAAAAAAAATAATAACAACAAAAAAAGTCATGTTTTGGTGAACTACACCCACATTTAATGTGATATATCTGCATGGTACGTGTAGTCTAAAAAAAGCCCAGCATTGTTTGATCATTTAACACATTCCCTCTTATTAGTGGTGACTGATGATGTCACGGTCGTCATGGTAACAGCAGCTAAATGTCGCCACACAAGGGCCTTTCAACGTGCACACAGAGGCCTAATCACATCTGAGGAGTTCTGGAATCCATCCAAGCTATTATTCCCTCCATCCCTATGAATTCCATATCTGCGGGATCAGTGCGAGCGATTGTGCCACGCAGCTCAGATACACCCACCACATCTGCTCAACGAGAGCACTCAGATCTGCTCAATAGCTCATTGTGAGATGCTTCGCCAACCCGTCTGCTTGTTCCTCCTCCCCACAGTCCCGAGATCTCTCTCTCCTGGGGTTTCATGTTGGTTTTTGTAGTCCTGTTCTCCCTCTTGCCTGTATTGGTTCTCTCCAGAGAGCCTAGGTCAGAAATGGCACTGAAAGTGGCACAAATGACCAAGACATATAAACATTTTTTTATAAAACATTGGAAAGAAAATTCCTCAGAATTCCTCATAGTCCTATCCATCGGATACAGCACTACAGCGATAGAGACCCGAGCGGTCACAAGGAGGATCAAACCAGGCATCCGGTTAAAGGGCGTTACAAAGGAAGTTTAATACTTTAAAGGCGAGGAAGTGCAAAAGGTCCATTCAACAGTGAATAAGAGCAAAAATGAAACCAAAGGTTACAAAAACAGCCTAAAAACGAGCACCAGCGATCTGTTGGCAAATGAAGCGTCCCACTTGTCCCGCCTTTAGGTCATTGGAGCATACCATTTCTGTAAAAACTTGTGTCTCTATCTACTTACTCAAAACACGTATGGAAATGGAGGCGCCCTTATATGGGCAGTAGTGGAGTCTGGTTGTGCCCTAGTGGAAGCGTCCGGTACTGCGCACACACAATATCTCACTGAAAGATCATTTTTTGAGATATCAACCTACAATTTGAAACACAACTTGTTCAGATTTTTGGCTTTGATTTTTTATTTTATTTTTTATTTTTATTTTTTTTGCAGTTTTAGAGTCGCCCAGGTTTTGAAAATATATATTTTATTAAAAATATGAATATTTTTTTTTAAATTGTACATTTTCATAAACTCAAACTTGCCAACCCAATCTCACGACCAAGTCGTACGAATTCGACGAATGATTAAAAAGTGGCTAATTCGTAACAATTCATACGACCTCACTCGTACGAATTAATACGATTTTGCTAAATCGTACATATTTTACGAATTGGCCAATTCGTATGAATTCGTACGAATTACCAACCCCTTACCCCGCCCCTAAACCTAACCATCACGTGGGTTTAGACAAATCGTACGTATTAGTACGAGTGAGGTCCTACGGATTAGCCACTTTTTAATCATGCGTCGAATTCGTACGAATTGGTCGTGAGATAGTGTTGAACTTGCATGACTCTTTTTTTGTTTCTCTTTCTTAATTTTTTTCACTTCTTTCAAATCTGCCAAAATGTCTTCTTTAAAACAAGACCAATCTTACGTCTTTATTCCAAAGAATTCTTGAATTACAACCATTTAAATTCGAAATGTGCATTTTCATGTATATTTAAAAATGTATGGGACACTTAAACCTCTTCAATCACATGATTCACATCCATCCTCAGGGTTCCCACACCTCGGTTAACTTCAAATTCAAGGACTTTCCAGGTCCAATACCGTTAAATCCAAGCATGTGTGCGATGTTATTATGGGACACATTTCAAATGAGAGCAAGGTTACATCGTGTAACCTTATATTTGTTACAGGTTTGTGAACGTCATGGCAACGTACAACACAAACTCGCGCGGGAAACATTTAATGTAGCGTGTAAATGCCCATAACTAATGTAAATCAACACACCATTGCTGTAAAAACTTGTGTCTCTATATATTTCAGATACTGTAGTCAAAACAAAGAGTTTAAAAACAGTCAATAAATACAACATAGAGGCAAAGAGGAAAACAAATTGTCATTTGCACAACTGATATTTTCCTAAATTGGTTAAAATGAGCATTTGCCCACCACTTAGAAACTAAAATAAAACACAAATGGACAATTATAACTGTTGTGAATCCTGTCTTGTGTGGACTTCCTGTTCTTTGTAGTTTTTCTTGTTTATTAGTCTTCCCATGTGTTTCTGATTAGCCACGCCCCTTGTTTCTTGTTTGCCTTTGTATTTAAGCCTTGTGTCTAGTTCAGTCTTCTTGATGTTGTAACGTTGGTTGTTCTGTTCCCGTTTCCGAGTCTTGTTTCTGACCCTATGTCTGATTTTGAGACGTTTTAGTTTAAATTAAAGTGTGCTGCACGTGGATCCTGCTTGCTCCAATGATTCAACCACAGCTTTACACATAACATGCATGATAAAAAGAACAATAAGGACACACTTTTGAGGGATGGAGAAGCAACGCTGACTTTCCATCACGAGTACTGACTTTGGCCTGCACCTTTATGAGTAAAAGTAAAAGGGCCTAAAACCGAGCCCTGAGGAACACCGGCGAGTACAGAGCTAATGTAAGACCTGTTACTATAGAAATGCACTGGGAATGGTCGGTAAAACAGGATTTAACCAGTTTAAAACTGTTCCTGACACACCGAAAACTCTTTTAAGGTGGGAAAGTATAAAACTATGATCAAGAAGGATGAGAATGAAAGTTGCTCCAGAATCAAAATATACGTATAGCATTCTGTGATTCAATTACAAAAGCCACTAAGAACAACCTCTTACTCGTGGAGATGCCTGTAGTTGAAGAAACTTCGTTTTTGATGATAAAAGAAAAACGAAAAAACTCCAGGCTGCAAATATTGGCTCTTAATGAAAAAATTTTTGGACACATATCGCTCTCCTCTGGCCTGCACCTTTATGGGTTTATTTAGTATACGCTAGCTGTCAAATAACGGGAAACACTCCCAACAAGTCCAAAACTCGAAACAACAATTATGTCAAGAGTTTCTGTGGTAGTACAGCTCTATACAAACAAAAGGGACTGTAATTATTTTAATTCTAACATGTATTATGTATCAACACCTGCATTTGACAAAGTGTTTGGCATAAACGAACTGTGCCAAATGCAGACAATTTGAGATAAAGCCCATCCTGTTGCATTGATAAATCAGTCTTTCTACTCAAGAGACTACAAAATGAACTGTATTTTGCTGAAGGTTTCTCGCTTTCAGTTTCGGTGGACAATGCAACAAATAATCTGTAAATATAGTAATAATGAACATTATTTTATAAAGCACCTCTAAAAGCAGCTTCTCAAAGCGCTGTACACACAAAAAAGTACAAAAGTACACCAAAACAGACAGAGTCAGTGAACCAGCTTTGAGGATTTGCATAACTTCGGTTTTACCTCTATTCAGGCAGGGGAAGTGATTATTCATCCATGAAAGAAAACTAACATCAAGATTTGCAGCAGATTTTAAGAGTAAATATATTTGGATATCGTTAGCATAAACGTGATACCGGAGGATACCCAAATGGTGATAAATATTGAAAAGTAAAAGGGCCTAAAACCGAGCCCTGAGGAACACCAGTGAGTACAGAGCCAATGTCAGACCTGTTACTATAGAAATACACTGGGAATGGTCAGTAAAACAGGATTTAACGAGTTTACAACTGTTCCTGACACACCAAAAACTCTTTTAAGGTGGGAAAGTATAAAACTATGATCAAGAAGGATGAGAATGAAAGTTGCTCCAGAATCAAAATATACGTATAGCATTCTGTGATTCAATTACAAAAGCCACTAAGAACAACCTCTTACTCGTGGAAATGCGAAACGACCAAACGACCAACGAAAAAACTCCAGGTTGCAAATATTGGCTCTTAATGAAAAAGTTTCTGGACACATATCGCTTTCCTTTGTCTGTGATGAATGATCTGTCACTATCGTATTATCTCTCTTATTCGTCGTAGATTAGTGAGGTGGCCTACCCTGTCTCACGACCAATTCGTACGAGTGATTAAAAGGTAGCTAATTCCTACGACCTCATTCGTACGATTTGTCTAAACCCACGTGATGGGTAGGTTTAGGGGCGGGGTCAGGGGTAGGTCATTCGTAGGAATTCATACGAATTGGCCAATTCGTAAAATATGTACGATTTAGCAAAATCGTACTAATTTGTATGAGTGAGGTCGTATGAATTGTTACGAATTAGCCACCTCGTAAAATTCGTACGAATTCCCGTGAGATCGGGTTGGGTGGCAGATGGGGCTATTGCCCAACACACACACACACACACACACACACACACAGATGGCTCATTCTGGGCTCTAATGAGTGAGAGAGCTGGTGAAGACACACACACACACACACACACACCGTGCAGCAGCAGCAGCTTCACCCTCACACACGCTGCTCAGAACTCAAAACTGCTGCTCAGTGTGAAGTGCAGTAACACAGGGTCTCGAGTAAAAAAACCTCCAGCGCCGCCTGCCAAAATCACCAAACGCGTCCAAACCGTTTGTCTTCTGCAGGTCCAGAGGAACACACTCGACCTGTTGATGATGCATCCATATTGCAGACTAGCTTTGACCAATTAAGATTCAAAGATTTTGTTTGTTTTAATTATTTTTTAGTAATAAAATGTAGAGGAGGGGCTACAACCCAGACTGCAACACAGTTTCGGCCCAGATCCGGACCGTGTGAAATCCACGTGTACCAGATATGTGCTGACACTATGTTGCTGTGTGGGAAATTAAAATGATTTGGAGAACAACCTTGTAGTTTTGATACAAACTTGTTACATCTGAGTATATAGTCAGAAAAACCCACTTGTTTTAAATGGCAGTGTTGTAGTCGAGACCACCTCACTCGAGTCCGAGTCGAGACCGAGACCAGAGAGAGTCGAGTCCGAGTCAAGACCGAGTCCATAGAGAGTCGAGTCCAAGTCGAGTCCGAGACCAGAGACGGTCGAGTTCGAGTCGAGACCGAGACCAGAGAGAGTCGAGTCCGAGTCAAGACCGAGTCCATAGAGAGTTGAGTCCAAGTCGAGTCCGAGACCAGAGACGGTCGAGTTCGAGTCGAGACCGAGACCAGAGAGAGTCGAGTCCGAGTCAAGACCGAGTCCATAGAGAGTCGAGTCCGAGACCAGAGACGGTCGAGTCCGAGTCGAGACCGAGACCAGAGAGAGTCGAGTCCGAGTCAAGACCGAGTCCATAGAGAGTCGAGTCCAAGTCGAGTCCGAGACCAGAGACGGTCGAGTCAGAGTTGAGACCGAGACCAGAGAGAGTCGAGTCCGAGTCAAGACCGAGTCCATAGAGAGTTGAGTCCGAGTCGAGTCCGAGACCAGAGAGAGTCGAGTCCGAGTCAAGACCGAGTCCATAGAGAGTCGAGTCCAAGTCGAGTCCGAGACCAGAGACGGTCGAGTCCGAGTCGAGACCGAGACCAGAGAGAGTCGAGTCCGAGTCAAGACCGAGTCCATAGAGAGTCGAGTCCGAGTCGAGTCCGAGACCAGAGACGTTCGAGTCCGAGTCGAGACCGAGACCAGAGAGAGTCGAGTCCAAGTCGAGTCCGAGACCAGAGACGGTCGAGTCCGAGTCGAGACCGAGACCAGAGAGAGTCGAGTCCGAGTCAAGACCGAGTCCATAGAGAGTCGAGTCCAAGTCGAGTCCGAGACCAGAGACGGTCGAGTCCGAGTTGAGACCGAGACCAGAGAGAGTCGAGTCCGAGTCAAGACCGAGTCCATAGAGAGTTGAGTCCGAGTCGAGTCCGAGACCAGAGAGAGTCGAGTCCGAGTCAAGACCGAGTCCATAGAGAGTTGAGTCCGAGTCGAGTCCGAGACCAGAGAGAGTCGAGTCCGAGTCAAGACCGAGTCCATAGAGAGTCGAGTCCGAGTCAAGACCGAGTCCATAGAGAGTCGAGTCCAAGTCGAGTCCGAGACCAGAGACGGTCGAGTCCGAGTCGAGGCCGAGACCAGAGAGAGTCGAGTCCGAGTCAAGACCGAGTCCATAGAGAGTCGAGTCCAAGTCGAGTCCGAGACCAGAGACGGTCGAGTCCGAGTCAAGACCGAGTCTATAGAGAGTCGAGTCCGAGTCGAGTCCGAGACCAGAGAGAGTCGAGTCCGAGTCAAGACCGAGTCCATAGAGAGTCGAGTCCAAGTCGAGTCCGAGACCAGAGACGGTCGAGTCCGAGTCAAGACCGAGTCCATAGAGAGTCGAGTCCAAGTCGAGTCCGAGACCAGAGACGGTCGAGTCCGAGTCGAGACCGAGACCAGAGAGAGTCGAGTCCGAGTCAAGACCGAGTCCATAGAGAGTCGAGTCCAAGTCGAGTCCGAGACCAGAGACGGTCGAGTCCGAGTCAAGACCGAGTCCATAGAGAGTCGAGTCCAAGTCGAGTCCGAGACCAGAGACGGTCGAGTCCGAGTCGAGACCGAGACCAGAGAGAGTCGAGTCCGAGTCAAGTCCGAGTCAAGACCGAGTCCATAGAGAGTCGAGTCCGAGTCGAGTCCGAGACCAGAGACGGTCGAGTCCGAGTCAAGACCGAGTCCATAGAGAGTCGAGTCCAAGTCGAGTCCGAGACCAGAGACGGTCGAGTCCGAGTCGAGACCGAGACCAGAGAGAGTCGAGTCCGAGTCAAGACCGAGTCCATAGAGAGTCGAGTCCAAGTCGAGTCCGAGACCAGAGACGGTCGAGTCCGAGTCAAGACCAAGACCAGAGAGAGTCGAGTCCAAGTCGAGTCCGAGACCAGAGACGGTCGAGTCCGAGTCAAGACCGAGTCCATAGAGAGTCGAGTCCAAGTCGAGTCCGAGACCAGAGACGGTCGAGTCCGAGTCGAGACCGAGACCAGAGAGAGTCGAGTCCGAGTCAAGACCGAGTCCATAGAGAGTCGAGTCCGAGTCGAGTCCGAGACCAGAGACGGTCGAGTTCGAGTCGAGACCGAGACATGTGAGGGTTGATTACCTAATTTAATTTTATTTACTTAGAGAAATCCTTTTTTTATTTTACTGAATTTACTTAGAGTTTAAAAAATATGATCAGTTTAGGGTAAAAAGGCCACATAGTAGGTGGTGTTAAAAGTAATTTTATTACAATTTGTTGCGCACTAGAAAATCCCCAATCACTGGGTGTGTCAATCAATTTAAAGAAATATTTTATTAACATACATTAATAATCAGGAAAAATATTTTGAATTGAACTCGAGTGGACTCGGGAATAAGTCCGAGTCCTAAAAAAAAAATGTTCGAGTATGAGTCAATTCCGAGTCCAAATGCACACAAGTCCATGACAAGACCAAGACCATTAAAATATGGTTCCGAGACGAGTCCGAGTCTCGAGTACTACAACTCTGTTAAATGGATCAGTTTATTGAACCTTTAGACAAAGAAGTTTGCATATGTGTTTTATTGTCGAGTATCATATTTGATTCACCAGGCTTTAATGGCTCATTTAGTATGATAAATGAGAATAAAGAGGAAAGAAACGTCAATTTTTTTTATTCAGAGGCACGAACTGAGCAAAATATTGTGTTTTCATGTTTTATCAGGACTTTCAATAGACATTTTAGACAGATTTTTTTTTTAAAATCTTTCATTACACTAACCCAACACCTAAACCCACCCACCACACACACACACACACACACACGTTTGAGTGGGTGATTAGAGCAGCTGAGGTCTCCTCTCTGATTTACTGTGTTCTTCTGAAGGACTTAATGACTACAGTGGCTGACAGCTCTTAACCCTTTGAGACTCTGAGGATAATGTAATGTGATACACCCTCCCCAGCTCTCACACACACACACACACGTTAAACTGAGGCCTGACTCGCACCACCTGTACACTGTCGGGCCGTTGAAGGTCCTCTCACATCTCTCGTCCGCACACTGCCCCCCTCTGACTGCACACCACGCCATTAAAGGAACAACTCAGCAACAATGGACATCTGTAATGCACACACACACACAGTAATGTTTACACATCCTCATGTCGTTCCAATCCTGTATGAATTTCTTTCTTCTGCACATTGTAAAAAATATTGATGGTTTAACTTAAAAAAGTAAGTAACCTGGTTGCCTTAAAATTTTAAGTTCATTGAACTGGAAAAAGTGAGTTAATACAATGAAGGAGATTAATTTAACCATCAGAAACTCAAATGTATATGTTATCTGAACTAAATAAATTATTTAAGTTGATTTGACAAAAGAAAAAATGTTGTGATTACTACACTGTAAAAAAATATTGTTGGTTTAACTTAAAAAAGTAAGTAACCTGGGGCTCGTTCTTCGTACCTTGCTTAAAACATCCGAGATCAAATGAGACATCCAAGATAATATCATCGTGCTAATCATGATCCGGCTAATTGGGTTCTTCGAACACACCTGTTGTTTATGATTAGTATCGCTGGATTGAGTTATCTGAGATAACTGCGCGTTCTCGCGTTGGTTTAAAAGGGGACATGTATCGATAGCAGAACCAGTGATCAGCAACGCTGCTATTGGCTGTTCAGCATGGCCCAAGAACACGCCCAGTTTTTCTCCCAAGCAGAGCAAACGCTTTTAATGCAAGGTTATGCCGAATTTCAGTCTTTAATTAAAACGCCAGGAACACTTCAAAGTGTGCAAAAGGCAGTAGAGAGTGCTGGAAAAAGTAGAAGACAAATGAAATGCGTTTGTGGTGGCCATGTTAGATGTTTTAATAACTTATTATTATTATTTTTATTTTCATAATTTCATCATTACTTTGTTCATTGTAATGTCGAGTCACCACACTATAATAATGGACATGGTGAAAGTGAAGTACAAAAATATTCTACTTAGGCCTAATGGTAAATTTATAGGCCTTATAGGCCTACTAGTCTCTTTTAAAAAGGCACTGTTAAATAAATGATTGTCTGTTTATAAAAGCAAACAGGAAAAATACTGAGAAAAAAATAATAATGATGCTCCTGACCCTGGCAGAAGAGCTGACCCTTGGGTTGAATGTGAATTGCCCTGTGTGAAGGGCATCCCTGGGTTCAGCTCTTCCAGACCCACATCAGGGACCAGTAGCAGCAACACCTACATCACTGGGAAATGAGATTTAAATTATCTTTGTACACTGTGAAATAATTTGTTGCTGCATTAAATTAAGTATACCTATAATCCAAATTGGCTGGTTTAGTCATTTCAACTGTTAAATCTTGAGTAATGATAAATTGCTTTGTCTTGTGAAAGTAAAAACTGATAAACTTATGTTAATGTAAAAAATATTTTGCCATGAGTTATCAATCACATTGCACTGGAGAGTGAAGAAAACTTCTCAGATGACTGTCCTTTGGAGGAAGTACTTTAATTTAATTGATGGCTTTAATTGATTTCTACTTGTGCCTATGCCTATTATTTCTGACAGGAGTCCACATGTACAGAAGAGTCTGCACTCAGCAGTGATACAGGGGTGGGCAGTGTAGACAACTTTTGCTTGTTATTTGTTGCATTTGTTCCCTATATGAGTCTTCAACAGAAAATAGAGTATTTTGAAAAAACAAAAATCAGGGGGAGAAACAGAACTTGACTAAGAAAAAAATGCACTAGAAATAGAGTTGCTTCAAAATAAACTCCAGAGTAAAATCACACAGAGTACTATTGCTGACCTTGCATAATATCTTTTAAAAAGATGACTGAATAACTGGCTTTTCTTTACAAAGAACTATTGAAATAAAACTCTAAGCAAATAGAGTTTTGCAAATTTGTCTTGTCTTTTATTTTAGGCTTAATTAAACATTTTTTTTTCTGATGTTGGCAGTGTTGTGTAATATGGCACATGCAATGTCACAGGCCCTGTCAGGTGCAACCCTCAGGGTTTTTAGACCCTGAAATCTTCCCTTTAGTTGGCCAAAGCTCATGTCATTGTGTGCCCTTGTCCTAGAGCTGCATTGTAACTGGTCTGGGGTTTGGGTCAGGGAATGGGGTCATAAAACACCTGTCTCCATGCAGGATCCTGTTGTAATCACCTGTTTAATGGAAAAATGCAGTTCTCAGCATAAGTGTATGTAATACCGTGAGTTTGATATTTATAATTTTCCTTACCATGTTCAAATAATGTTCATAAATGTGAATCTCTTAAAATTCTTGAGTCATGCACAGATCCTGGCCATTTTGCTTTCACACTGATTTGTGATATAGAACATGGTCACACACCATCTAAAAGATTTTACTCAGTCAAATGCCTTTTAAAAAAAGTGATATAATATTCCAAATCTGGAATATTAAAAATTGTAATAGTAATTTGGCTGCACTGTATAAGCCCCCTTTCTGCTCACAAAATCCCTTCATTGAGGCCTTGATGGGAACATGTGTGTAGTCTACAGTGTATGGCACCAATCACGTAAGTTAAGCCTGAGGGACTGTAAGTCATAATCGGCATGGTCATCATGATTACATTATCTTCATTAAAAATTATAATATAGCCTACCCTAAGTTGGCAAAAAAAAAAACAAAAAAAAAACTAAGCACTACTTTGTGAATGGCACGACAGAAAGCTTATCAAGTTCTCCGCATCTCCAATAGTGTAAAGGAAGCCACTCGCAAATAATTTTAGGGCAATGCAAACATTTTGTGCTGTTGTTGAAGCCCGATATCGAATCGAACATTAATGTGCATTTCCAACAAAAATAATAATGTATTTAAACGACACCCTCACGACGATCGTTTCACGAGAAAACAAAAATAAATCTCAGAAATTAAGCTACACTATCGCGCTGCGCTGAAGGACTTCCGTATCAGCCGCGATCTAATCCTGTTTACATGAAATAAGCCTGCTCGCGAGCAGGTTCAAGCTGACGGACCTGTTGCTATGACAGCAAGTCCAGGATGAGCGTCGAAGAACCAAACGATCCAAGATCATGGCAAATCGCCAACAATCAAATCCAGCTAACTGAGTTAGCGACGTACGAAGAACGAGCCCCTGGTTGCCTTAAAATTTTAAGTTGATTGAACTGGAAAAAGTGAGTTAATACAATGAAGTAGATTAATTTAACCATCAGAAACTCAAATTTATAAGTTATCTCAACTAAATAAATTATTATAAAGTTGATTTGACAAAAGAAAATATGTTGTGATAACAAATCTTGAAAATATTTTTTACAGTGCTGAACTAAAAAAAGTATATTATGGTTCAAACCATTTTTAATTCATTTCAAAATAAAACAGTAATATTGTGACACATTAAAAATAACAGTTTTCTATATGAATGTTAAAATGTAATTTATTCCTGTGATCAGGAATTGTCCTCATCATTACTCCAGTCTTCAGTGTCACATGATCCTTCAGAAATCACTCTAATATGATGATTTGATGCTGATGTCCCTTATGATAAATTTAAGGCATTGTTGAATAATCGTACAGAAAACACCAATATATATATTAGTACTGGGCAATGATTAATCACAATTAATGGAATCCAAAATAAAGTTTGTGTTTACATATTATATGGACCACAAAACCAGAAATTTTGCATCTGAAAGCTGAATAAATGCTTTCCATTGATGTATGGTTTGTTATGATAGGAAATTATTTCAAATGTTTATTTTATTAATCTTTTAGCTGTCACTTTTGAGAATGGGGGTTAAAATGCACTATTCACACTTAAATGGTTGTAATTTAAGAATGCTTTGGAATATATACCCAAGTTTGGTCTTGTTTTAAGGAAAACACTCAGCAGAATATTGCTGAAGTGAAAACACTTCAAAAAATGAAAGTATGAAAAAGTTAGGAAAGTTTAAATTTACAGTAAATCAAATATACTGTACTATATATTTTTTATTTTATACAAAATATGTATTTTATAAAATATTTTTAACTCTAAAATTTCTATAAAATCAAAGCCATAAATCTTATCAAGTTATGTTCCAAATTTGAAGTTGATATCACAAAAATTGAAGTTCCCATGAGATTTTGTTTAGGCGTGGGCTTAGTACCAAAAATAGCCACCGGGTGCCATTGAATTCTGTTGAATTTCAACTATTTGAAAATCTGGGATTTGAATCATTGAGGTCATTCACTCACAAAAACAAATGTTTTATATATTCACGGTAGAAAACACACTGTACACGAAGCTCTTTTATCGCAATGACGATTGCTATGAAATTTCAAAGATAAGAAAATGATTTCAAATGTTTATTTTATTAAAATCCATTGCAAATGCACACAGCTGAATGGGAAGCTCTTGTCGCCGCTCCAGAAGCTCAATGTAAAGCAAATGTGATGTCTTGCTGAGCAGAGCATGTTACTCTTTCTCAGGGGTCAGAGGTCACTCTTTCTGTTGGCACCTTCACGACGCTCATATCCTCTCGCTGTCTCTGTCCTTCATTCTCTCAAACTCTCGCCCTCCACACTGCACAGCTGCACAAACACTCAGCTCAGGGATTAAGTGTGCCCTTGTTAACCTTTGACCTTTCTTTGGTCATTTCTAATCTCAGCTCACAGATGCCCAGCTACACAATGTTGGTGTGAAATGGAAAACTGCAACCATTAGCCGAATGAATCTTTAACACACTGGTTCTCAACTGGTTTTCTGGATGTACGTTGGACTCGACACACACGGTTTATCATTTAAAAGTAAAAGTCCTTAACGTTGAACGTTGATTTTCGATGGCAACTGGTGGCAGCCGTCACAGTCAGATTTTGACTTGAACTGAACCAAAACCAACTTGAATGCAATCAGAGACCGCTGGAATCATCTGTTAAATGGCTGTTATTGGAAAGATGATGGATCCCTGGAGCTCATGAATTAGAATTACACTGGCTGTGGGAGAATGAAGCATATTCTGGTTGAGACACACGCCAAACCATTGTGCCCAGCTGCCAGAAGGAAAGCCTGCCAAACACGTTTGTAAACTCCAAGAGACAGACAGCCCTAAAGAGAGACATGAGAGCCGAATCATGGCCACAATTGTGCAACGCAATTGACAAAACGCTTTGCTAACGTTTCTGTCCATCTCTAAATTAACGGAGCCATAAATTATCATGGGTGTAAATTTGATACATGAATTAAAAAGTAATCAGTATTTAAAGGAATCACTCAAGTATAAAAAAAAATCTGTCATTATGTATTCTTACCCTTACGGAATGAAAAGATATTGGTAACACTTTAGAATACGGTTCCTTCGTTAATGAATAACTACACAAGAACTAATGAGTAACACAACATTAACAATCTAGTAACTATTATTAACTAACAAGAAACTCTGATTAACGAACTAGTAAGTAATAGCGCACAGACGAAAGTGGTAGTTCACTATTAAGTAATCAATAACTACTATTTTTTTAATACTTCCCAGAGAACTACTGAAAAAGTTTATTAACAATAGTAACTACTATTAACTAAAATAAACTCTTATTAACGAATTAGTAAGTAATAGCTCACAGATGAAAGTGTTACTAGATACTTCTTTGGGAATTACTAATTATTTGGATTCGTATTATAAAGTGAAGATCATTGGAACTAACTAGTAATTACTCAAGTGTTACTAAAGACATTTTCTAAAAGTTACTAAAGTTCACCAAAAAATCTCAAACATTTGCACAAATCATGACTAGATCATGTAGTAACACTTGAGTAATTACTAGAACTACCACTTTCGTCTGTGCGCTATTACTTACTAGTTCGTTAATCGGAGTTTCTTGTTAGTTAATGATAGTTACTAGATTGTTAATATTGTGTTACTCATTAGTTCTTGTGTAGTTATTCATTAACGAAGGAACCGTATTTTAAAGTGTTACCAAGATATTTCCATATATTTACGATCAATATATTAAATAGCTTAAATATATTGTAAAAAAAAATGTAAGGATAATAATAACAGGTGGTTGAATTATTAGAAAAATAATGCACACAAACCTCGGGTACACACAAAATAACAATTCGTGCCTCAGTCGTGCGAATTAGTACGATTTTGCTAAATCGTACATATTTTACGAATTGGCCAATTCGTATGAATTCATACGAATGACCTACCCCTTACCCCGCCCCTAAACCTACCCATCACGTGGGTTTAGACAAATCGTACAAATTCGTACGAGTGAGGTCGAACGAATTAGACACTTTTTAATCATTCGTCGAATCCGTACGAATTGGTCGTGAGATAGCGTAGGATTTTTCCCATCCTCACTGACCTTGTCTTAAAACTGATCTTATGATGCAACGCCTCCTCGATTGGCTTGATGACGGTGCGACACTGGTGGCTGGTGTTGCCAGATTGGGTGTTTTTTCGCTACATATTAATGCCTGCTTGTGTGTGTTTTAGCCGGATTTTCGTCCAGCAGGGAAAGTAAATTTAACGTACTTTACCGAGAAATCTGGCACCCGATTGAACGAAGTTAAACTGAGAGAGCGTGCGTTCACAGACACCAGAATGAACGCGTTCACAGTAACGTTCATCAGGCAGTAATACAGTACGTTTAGTTCACGTTCGCCCAAAATAAAATGAACTATCGTTTAATGAACGAGTTCAGGCTCAACGTTGGTGATGCTGTGGCAGGAGAGCCAGCAATTTTCTGGCAATAATTTTTATGTGCAACATTAAGAATCAGCATATACATCTCAACAATGGTCACATGCTTCTGCAATGCATTCTGGGAGCCAATATGATGCATAGCAGCATGAAGCATGTCACCAAAGTAACTAATGAGAGAATTTTAATTTTTGGGTGAACAAACCTTTTAAATAGATTAGGCTATTTGTTTAAAAGGGTCATATATATGCTATTTTAAAAAGGTCATTATTTTGTATATTGGGTGTAATAGAGTACGTTTAATAATAAACACATTATTGTACATTACTGCAGCGCCTCTTTTCCCAGTCTGTCTGTAACGTGCTGATTTCTACGAAGCCCTAAAAGTGCTCTGATTGGCCAGCTGACCCAGTTTGTTGTGATTGGCCCAACACTTCAAGCGTGTGTTGGAAATACAACACCCCTTACTTAAACAGTCAACAAATAATTAAACAAGCTAGGGCTGCCCATTAATAGTTGACTAAACAATAGTGAACATAAAGAGGCTTAGTCGGATCATTAACGGCTGGAGCGTTGGTTGGCATTATGTTAATATGTCACATTGTGATGTGGACCTTTGAGGAAATGATATCTCGTCTTGGATCGAGGTGATTTAGGTAGGCCTAAGTCTGAGACAGTGTTCTCTGTTAGATAGAATAAATCTATGAGCTTTGTAACTTTTGCAGATCTTATTTATGCACAAACAGATACATTACACATTAAAGGGAATGGAAAATGTAGAAAATCATCATGTGACCACTTTAACACCTTACAGTGCACCAGTTATATACTTTATGGTGCTTTTGTGGTGTATTTTTTGGTCTCATCACAATATAGAAAAGTGTATTGTAAACATTCAACACATCTCAATCTGTGTTTACTGGACACAATGAGTACAATTCGGTATATCAAAGGGTAAATGATGGCAGAATATTATTTTTTGGGTGAAATATCCCTTTAAGACACGTCTATGCAACAGTATCAAACACAACACAAATAACCAGGATGTTTACTGGTGTGTAACACATTTTTAACATTTATCCTTCCCTATTCACCCCACTTTACTCGCGCACATTAATTTGACTTCATTGCACTTGTTCAGGAACACCGGCCATGCGTCTGTCGGCAATTTCCTTCGGGATGCCCGTCAGAGATGTGATCCCGGTCTGGCCATGGTGGATAAAACTGCCCACAGTGTGACTTGCCTGCCATATTTATCATCAAGTGTGTAAATCAATCGCTTTTTTACCACCTCAGTGTGTGGGAACGCAGTAAAAGTCATCACAGATCCGGTGCGGTCGACTGGAATTTATAGTGCCCCGTTGGATTGTGGGAAGGATCTTGGACACCCGACTCCAGCGGAGACCTTGAGAAGGGTGACGGGAAGAAAGTATCTTTTCACTCTTCCAGTGCCTCCCCTTCTCTTTCCTCCTTTTCTCCATCATGCAACTCACTCAACTTTGACATTTATTTGTCTCAAGTGTTGTTTTTTAGTGAAACTCTTTGTTACGTTTGTCATATTGTAAACTGCTTTGGAAGCATTGAACAATTTCGCCAGTCAACATGGACGAAAGCGCCGATAGCTGGCAAACCCCAAACAGTTTGTTTTATAGAAACAGGAAAAGGGAAACTGTAGGCGGCATTATTATATAGCTTTGAACAGGTGACATTTACACTGGCTTGTTCCAATGACTGCCAGGACTTTGTTTGCCAGAAGCGCCTATTAGAACAATTGAAGCGTGACACAGAACAGCCAGAGGTTAGCAGTGTGTGTGTGTGTGGATGCACAGCACACTCATACTGTACATGGATGTCAGCAGCTTTATGATGGTGGTGGCACACTAACACTATGCATCCTGAGTTACATTAGGGGTTCAGTCCAGTCTGAATGAAACACAGCGATCCACCTCAGTCCATACACACTGTGTCTCTCTGCGCTATAGATGTGTGTGTTAGTCTCTAGTGCATCTGTGAGCCAACACGTTCTCACCCCAAGGCGTCACCTTTTGACCATGCTTCAATATTTGACGCTTTAGGCGCCCTTTAGCGTCAGTTACATGACGCGATCCTACGGCGTCATCTAACTAACACAGTGTCCTAACTACACGCGACGCGATAAAATTCCAGCGACAGCAAGTGTGTCTGTCCACACTAGATGCGACGCGACTGTGAGATGCCACACATTCAGAACAGTCTCTCTGTGAAAGCGCACTGTTGGCCCGCACTTGCATTGGAAATGGGTAAGGACATAATCAAATCAAAAAATAACATTATTAAAAATCAAAACATTAACAAAATATACTCATTGACTAATTTTGTTATGAAGTGCAGTTGTATGTTTGCATAGAATTCATTTTGAACGCTATGTTACATGCTTTTAAAATCTGAGGTAAATTATTTGTTATCGCTTGTGGCACAGTGGCCTATTTTTAACTAAAAATAAATAATGTGTACTCATAACCAGTGTAATTTCTTCATTCTGTCAGCTGCGACGTTGCAGAAATAGGAACCGTTTCTAAATTAGAAACTTCGCGTGTCGCCGTCGCGTCTGGTTTGGACAAAAACTCTGATTAACATGGAAAAGATACCTTTTATCGCGTGTCGCGGCGTCGCGTGTAGTTAGGACACGGTGTGACACTAAAGGAAAGCGTCAGTTAGATGACGCGGGTAGGTTTAGATCTGGGGTAGGGGCTGCCCAGATAGCAAACTGACATTGAATCAACGTGGAAATATGACATCGAAACAACGTTGATCTGACATTGTTTTGCTCATCGAATTAACGTTGAACCAACGTCAGACGCGTCATTCTTTCAAAACTAACGGAAAATCAACTTGAAATCAACGCGTTGTTTCAACGTTATGAAAGCAAACCAATTTTCGATTTTCATTTAGCTTTGAAGAATGCCGCGTCTGACGTTGGTTCAACGTTAATTCGATGAGCAAAATCAACGTTGTTTCAATGTCATGAGAGACGTCGTTTCCACGTTGATTCAATGTCAGTTTGCTGTCTGGGTGGGTTATGCTACGTTCACACCGGACGCGAATCGCCCGTCAAATTCGTGCCTGACGCGTCTAGTTTGACGCTTGACCACTTTGTGTTAATTTGCGTGTCAAGAGTGAAACTGACGCAAGTTCACTTTGTACATGAACTAGTTCAAAGTTCAGTTCACAAATTTTAAAATGAACTAGTTCAGTTCATATTTCCTACTTCACAATTTTGAACTAAGTTCACGGTTCCAAAAAATGAACTAGTTCATAGTTTTTGTTGTTGTTTTTTTCCATATGTTGCTGCTAGCTATTTTATGTATTTATAATTTTTTTAATAATTGCCACAACCCATATACAATACAACCACTGACAGCAATTATTTTATCTGCGGGCAAAGTTTGCACAGAAATGTACGATTTTTCCCATCCTTACCGACCTTGTCTTAAAACTGATAATACGATGCAACGCCTCCTCGATGCGTTGTCGACTGCATGCTGCTTCATGTCTTGATGACACATGCGGCGCCCCCACTGGTGTTGCGACACTGGTATTGCCAGATTGGGTGTTTATTTGATACATATTAAGGCCTGCTTGCGTGTGTTGTAGACGGGTTTTCGTCCAGCAGGGAAAGTAAATTTAACTTACTTTCCATAGAAATCTGGCACCCGATTGAATGAAGTTCACAGACACCAGAATGAACATGTTCATGGTAACGTTCATCTGGCAGTAATACAGTACGTTTACTTCACGTTCGCCCAAAATATAAACGAGTTGAAGGGTAACTAAACCCCTGGTCAGAGCCTGACTCCACCCACTGGCAATATTTGAAAATGCTGAAAAAGTGGGCTGACCCCAGCGGAGATAGAGGGGACCAAAAAGATGCTAAAACACTCTATCCTGATCATTTTCAATACTCACAATTCCAACTCCTGACTTCTTACAGTGGTTTTGACGACACAAGATGGTTTTTATACTGCCAAGGGCGTAGCTCGCGTGGTGAGCTGAAACCTGCGTACGTCACGAAGTGCGGAACATCAAATAGGAAAATTCAACTGCAGTAGCCATCGTTCAACCTGAAGAGGGCAGCACTAAGACGTTTTTACACTATATATTGTAGAAATAGACCACTTTAAAGTCAGAATCGTGTCAAAATCGAAATCCGTTGGCAGCCATTGTTCATTCATCAAGAGAGTTACCGCTCTGTATTTACTCTGGAGAGCAGAACAGCGGTGTGGGGATCATCGTCGCCGTATATATTTGTGTCCACCGGACCCTTCAGAGCCGAACCGTTTGGCGAGTTTCACCATTTGCTCGCTCCAGGAGCTGCGCTGGACGACGGCCGCTTACTTCCGCCTGTCCCGTGGCCAGTTTGATGACCTGTTGTCCCACATCGCAGCGAGGATCACCCTCGCCCTCATCCACCTAATCTAGCTGTCATTTATTTTTGTTTTGATGATAAATAGAGCCAGCCTCCAAAAGTTATTAACCTGTCCTGTGATTTTTTTCCCTCTCTCACGTCCAGACACGAACTTATGCACATGTATGTTGGTTGTCTTTACATCATAATACTATTTCATATAATCTAGATATGGAATGAATAACTTTCAATAAAAAATGAACATGTCTCGTATATAGAAATAATGTTTTAAGTGATAAAACATTTGCTTTGCTGTGCATAATCCCACCATGCATTTAGTCATATTACAAAATAATTTATTGAAGCATCCAGATCCTTCACCATGTGAGCAAGCAGCTAGACTCCTGATTGGTTAACGCAGTGCGAATTCACGCCAAAGTTCAGATTTTTCAACTCGGGTGGCAGAGGCGAATTCGCGTCAAACGCGTGAATGCACAAATTGCAGTAACTAAATCATTCACGTGTAACGCGCCAGACGCTCAATTCGCGCCATTCGCGCGAACGAGGTGTATTCGCGTCTTCCGCGCCGCGCTCCACGCCTCATTCGCGCCGCAGGAATTTTTTACGTGCGTAATGCGTCTTTGCATTGACTTAACATTGAAATCATTCGCGCCTGATGCGCTATTCGCGTCCGGTGTGAACGTACCATTACACTCGATCCTAGGGCGTCATCTAACTGATGCTAAAGGGCACCTAAAGCGTCAGATATAGTCAAATGCTTCCCAAGGCGTCAGTTAGGTGACGCCTTCACACATGTGACTCAACAGTGCAGTCTCATCCCAAGACGTCATATAACTGACATTTTGGGACGTCTTTTGACCATACGTCAATATTCGCCTTTTTAGGGCCCCCTTAAACGTCGGTAGATGAGGTTGTGGGATCCTAAAGGGGGTCGCACACCGGGCGCGCAGCAATTCACAGGTATCACACACCGGACGCGCACATTCTATTCGCACGAGCTCAGTTTTGAATCAACTCCTGGTAGAAGTCAACAGCTGCAAGATGGGTGAGTTTAAACTGGATGTATTATATATATTTTTTATGTTAAGTGAATAAAATAGCTGATGTTTGAACGTTATTAACCAAGTAAAGTGTCTATCACCTTAAGTCTGTTATTTTGTTGTAACGTTATCCGTTGTCCAGGCAACTACTTCATTGATTACTCCCTACTCCTTCATACTACTCCCTACTTCATTGATGAGTTTTTCTTCGTCCATTTCGCTCCGCTGCTATGCTACAGAAATTACCTGAAGTGTGTTGTGACCTGGTAAATCCAATAGGTGGCTCTACACGACCGTGAATGTAACCACGTGAGGCAAACGTTACATCGCCTATGCATTAATATTTCGCACTGATGGGTTTAGACTGGTACTTAATAATAATAATAACCCAGTTAGTGCATGGTTAATATGATAGAGTAGCCTATTGAAAAATGGATTTAAAAAGGCTATGTTTGTTTTACATTTTTTTCTCAATATGACTATTCAAGCTGTTAGGAATTAGGAAAATTAGGAATGTTAAATAGGCTTAAATGTATATTGCAGCACAGGGTGAAGTCAGTATGTACATTAACGACGATTTGAGACAAATAAATGCAATTTTAATATAAAACTATGCAAATGGCACTCTGTGGCGCGGCAGGGTTTTGAACACGGTCCTGAGCCGTAGCTGGGCGGCGCGGACAGACGCCGAATGGCGCCGCTGGTGTGTGTACACACATAGAGAATAATGTGTTCGAATTTTGAAGACATGGCGCTGCGCGACCGGTGTGCGATCCCCTTAACTCTAGCCCAGACCTAAACCTAACCCTAAACCTAACTGACGTTAAAGGTAAAGCGTCAGTTGTATGACGGCCCGGGATCGCCATCTACCGACGTTTAAGGGGGCCCTAAAAAGGCGGATATTGACGTATGGTCAAAAGACGTCCCAAGACGTCAGTTATATGACTTTTTGGGCTTTTTAAGTTATACATTATTCAACCTATTATTTTAAAGGCCTTAAAGAAGTTCACTTTTTAAAAAAACTTTTGCTGATAATTTACTCACCCCCATGTCATCCAAGATGTCCATGTCTTTCTTTCTTCAGTTAAAAAAAAAATTAAGGTTTTTGATGAAAACGTTCCAGAATTTTCTCCATTTAATGAACTTCAATGGGAACCAAACGGTTCAATGTCCAAATGAGAGTTTCAGTGCAAACTGTTCAAATGGCTTTAAACGATTCCAGACGATGAATAAGGGTCTTATCAAGCGAAACGATAGCTCATTTAATAAATAAATAACAAAGTTTAAGTTTTATAAGCTCAAATGCTTGCTCAAATGAGGATATAATCAGAAACCAAAATGAAAACTAAACAGAGCAGGGATGTCAAAATAAAAGACAATATATCAGAACATAACAGTTCTGACTATTACATGTTTTGTTGGAAATGATAATCTTCCATAAACAATCAACCCTGACAATCTCTTTCCCATTTAAATAAAAATTCCCCAAAAAATACTGATTTCAGGAAGATGGAATCATAAGTGTCGGAAATCATTTCCAGGTTTTGGACTAAAAAGTACGTCATCCCTGCAGCACTTTATTGTGTATAATAAAACTGTGGTAAAACATATGTATTATCTATAAAAAAAAATAAAAAAAAACTTAAAGTGAAAACTTATATATTATAATATAATACTCCTATATATTATTTATTTATTAAGTACACATCTGCTTTATTTTTACCCCATTTGCCCATAATAACCCCAAAATAAATTTAGGTCAATATTTATAAATCCTGAAGTCATTCTAAATGCAAAAGGATAATTTAAAGAATGTTCCACACGGCATTCATTGTGAACATGTCTATCAAAAAACGCACCTTAAATATTATAATAGTAACATGACTCATTCTAAACAGTTGTTCAATGCAAATCTTCCCCTTCTCACGTGTAATAAGTATATTGTTATGAATAAAATAACACTTAATAACATACAATAAACATAAATGTAACAGTGTGTCTAAGTTTGATGTCTAGCAGAGGTAAGGTGTACACTGGCCCTTTAAATGAGGCTTGCTGTGAGTTTGGCAGCCTGATGGATGCAAGTGTGTGGTGCTAATGGACGGGAGCCTGAAAAATGGCCTTATCTGAAAGGTCCAGGACAGATCTAGATGAAGTGGCTGCGTTATACACATTTATCTGTGTCCTGGTCAGAGGGAGAACCTTAGAGAACCCACTTGATCAAATCTCTCCAGTCTCTCTCACACACTCAGTGTCTGTCTCTGTTTATAGAAATGTGTGTGAGCATGTCTATGGCTTCTAATAGGGTGTCTACACTCACCTAAAGGATTATTATGAACACTTCAATTTCTCATTAATGCAATTATCTAATCAACCAATCACATGGCAGTTACTTCAATGCATTTAGGGGTGTGGTCCTGGTCAAGACAATCTCCTGAACTCCAAACTGAATGTCAAAATGGGAAAGAAAGGTGATTTAAGCAATTTTGAGCGTGTCATGGTTGTATTTCACAATCTGCTCAGTTACTGGGATTTTCACGCACAACCATTTCTAGGGTTTACAAAGAATGGTGTGAAAAGGGAAAAACATCCAGTATGCGGCAGTCCTGTGGGCGAAAATGCCTTGTTGATGCGAGAGGTCAGAGGAGAATGGGCCGACTGATTCAAGCTGATAGAAGAGCAACTTTGACTGAAATAACCACTCGTTACAACCGAGGTATGCAGCAAAGCATTTGTGAAGCCACAACACACACAACCTTGAGGTGGATGGACTACAACAGCAGAAGACCCCACCGGGTACCACTCATCTCCACTACAAATAGGAAAAAGAGGCTACAATTTGCAAGATCTCACCAGAATTGGACAGTTAAAGACTGTAAAAATGTTGCCTGGTCTGATGAGTCTCGATTTCTGTTGAGACATTCAGATGGTAGAGTCAGAATTTGGCGTAAACAGAATGAGAACATGGATCCATCATGCCTTGTTCCCACTGTGCAGGCTGGTGGTGGTGGTGTAATGGTGTGGGGGATGTTTTCTTGGCACGTTTCTTGAACATGACAATGAGTTGACTGTACTAAAATGGCCGCCACAGTCACCAGATCTCAACCCAATAGAGCATCTTTGGGATGTGCTGGAACGGGAGCTTCGTGCCCTGGATCTACATCCCACAAATCTCCATCAACTGCAAGAGCATATCCAATCAATATGGGCCAACATTTCTAAAGAATGCTTTCAGCACCTTGTTGAATCAATGCCACGTAGAATTAAGGCAGTTCTGAAGGTAAAAGGGGGTCAAAAACAGTATTAGTGTGGTGTTCCTAATAATCCTTTAGGCGAGTGTTTAAGGAAACACCAGAATTAGACCAAACTGCACATTCTGTTGAGATTCTGATATATCATCAATTATTAATTTGCATAATAATGCCATTCAGAATTCCTATATCTGAACTGTATATTAATGCTCACAGTCTAAACATCAGTCAGACGTCTAATGAGAAAGTATGTCTGCTAAAGTGTGTTGCAAATGATAAAACACTATTAACTGTTATAAATAAACTAAATTATTGATGGCTTCTAAAGATCAATCATACCTTTAAGAAAGAGCAGATTTTAAGGAAAAGCGTGAACATATGTTGGCCTATATCAATCATACTGTATAAAATGTATTCCTCACATGTTTGTTGTGACTTTTAGCAGCCGAGTAAACAAATAAAAGTGTCATTTGATGTAATTTAATCTTCCAGAGACATTTACTAGCATTGCTACAGAAAGGGCCTGTAACACCGCAGTAACTCAAAGCAAGTGTCCCGTCACAGGAGGCTGTTTGTGTGACTGTTGATTAAGAGTCGTTCATAAAGAGGTCATAAATGAATAAGAGAGGACGACGTCCTGTTTCCTTGATGTAATCAAAAACCGAACAGAAGAATCATTGTTTTGGGTGGACGGTTTCATTTTGCACTGAACCATGTGATCCTTCTCAAATGCTTTAAAAAATTAGTTATAAGACTTCTTGTTCTAAATCTCCCATCATCAATATTAAATCAGGCTGGAAGGTTATTTTTATTTTTATTTTTTAAAATTACAATTTTAGTGTATTTGTATTGCGTATTTCTTCTCAATTATCAAGTGCATTGCTGAATGAGAGGAAATGATGACAGAAGGATCCTGATGTTGAAGGTTGTCCAGGCTGCACTGCCCCCTATCTGATCATAAAAAATACCAAAATACTCAAAAATACCACAACACTGCCATCTACTGGGTATTCATAGTTAAGTCACTACCCGGTGATGTGGGTTAGGGTTAAGTTATAGTATCTATAGCAGAATGCACATAAAAGCAATATAAATCTATGCAATATCCCAATGTAGATAGTAAACTTGTGTGTGTAGCCTATATGTCATACAGTTTAATTTTCTTTCATGTTATTTTTCACACACAAAAAAAAAAAATCTAAAAAGTAAACACTAAAAAAACGAAACAAAAAAACGCCCTGCATTGTTGAAATAGTGCAGCCTAGAGAAAAACAAAAAAAGTGCCATTATAACCATAACATTTGACTTTACGAGAATTCAAACTTAATTTGCTGTGTCGGAGGACAGACACATTTAAGCCCAATCCACACCCAGAGCAATAACTATAAAGATAACTATATTAGCGTCAACACCAGCAGACGATAATGTTGCTTATTATAAACTGCCAGTTTGTCGTCTGCCACTTTAAATGCTTGAGCTCTTTAAAGCAGGATTGATGATTGTGATTCCAGCGATATCGTTCCTCTCTGTCATTATCATTGTGTAGACTGTGCTATTCGATTCTAAGTGCATTCCACTGATCGTTTTTAAATCGGGAGAACAAACCACGAATGCGCCGTATAGGCTTGTTAGGAAAAAGGTGGATAGAGGGTACATTTCAGACATGTCACTCTCTACTACCACTTTATTTATAATAGCCACTTTAATAATAATCAAGGTCGTAATCAAATTAATAATACCACTTTATTATATAAAAACAGGGTTCTCAAGTTTGAGCAAAAGCTTGGAGTGAGATCACATGCGGTTAGGGGAGGAGCCATAATGAAGCCCCGCCCCACCCATCCCCGCCCCAAATTTTACCCATTGTTCATAATTAACCGGAACAAATTAAAATTATAACAATTAGTAAATCTGATAAATGACAGAGCAATTCATCACATCAAATATACTCTTTAATGCAGTATTACAAATATAGCTAACCAAAAATATAACAAATTGCTCCAAACAGTTTCAAACAAATCTTTGAAAATTGCATTTTGATTTTTGAATGCGTCTTCTATCTAGACGAATGATTTATTGTGTGGTGGGACATTGAGAAGAAATGGACATATTAGAGTGCACCACCTCTTCCACTGTCTCCTCCTCTAATCTGGCAACCTTTTTAGGGGGCTTACCCTTTGGTGCCCAAAATGACAAAATATCTTTCTGCTTTTTTCCTGACATCTTTGAAAAATACAAATGCAACATTATGACAATGATTAAATATTACCCAGAGCAATCTGCTGTAATACATCCTTAATGTAACTAGAAAGACTATTAATATTACAGTATAATATAATTTAAAATAAAATCAGTAAATCTTCATTCCTTTCCATACCCACTAACATTTCTCTTAGTTTCAGATAACGTAAGATAGCCAAACTGAGCCTGGTTGCAAAGTAGTTGTAGAGTTTTTGACTGCATCAATAATAATGTACGATGGGCTACATATTAAATGTTCTAGCCCAAAAATGTTAGACGAGCTTCTTCCAACTTACCTTCTTCTCCATCACGACACATGTGTTCGCGCGATGTTGTTGGTTACCTAGTAACGAACGTACGGTGGCCGAGGATGTTCCGTCCATTTCCGTGTGTTCGCGCTACTGAATGACATGTCATGTATAGATCAGTGGTGCACGCAGCGCGCATATATGTTGCCTAGTAACGAACGCAATCTGGCGGAGATACGCGCTGGCGGCAGGAAACTTCACTTTGTTTGCCTGCGCCTCGTATACAACGTTAGAAAGCTTTCAGCCAGGACAACTTGGTTGGCATTGCCTTTTCAGCGTGAGAAATACACAGTGTGGCGTGTGCGCGTGTGAACCGGTCGAAATGCGTGTGTCTCACGGCCAATGCGTGAGACTTGAGAACCCTGTATAAAAACCAAGGGGGCAATCCATCGACCAGAAGTTGAAGCCGGCCGGGTGCCGCCATCTTGTAGCAGAACCTCACTTGAGTTAGCATTCCCATTGACTCCCATTCATTTTGGCGTCACTCTGACAGCGAATAACTTTACATCTGAGGCATTTGAAGACCCCATTTGTCCTTTATTTATTTCTAAAGAAACACGACAATGTATAAAATCCTCCATTACCTTGTAGCTTATGTTATGGCCCCGTAGAAGCAGTTTTAGTGAAAGTAGGCTAACGATTGCGTCATACCCACGCGACTCTCTGTCGCACAGTAGAGAGATTACCGTATGGACAGGAGGAGAAGCTTGCGCACAATCGGGGAAACGTGGAGGCAAAATGACAAAATAATTAATCCGAATACCTAGCAAAAGTTTCTCCTGCTCCTCGCTCATGGACAGCTCCTATTCACACTCTCCGCCTCTGCGAGTTTCGGATGGGAATGATTCAGATTTCTCATGCCACAGTACTAGAAGACAGACGGGTTGCTCTCGTCACAACCATAGATATGTATATAAAGGCTAGATGTGTTACGGCAGAGTTTCCATCGTCATCACCGGCGGCCATCTTGTCACAGATAAGCTGATGTAAGATGACCCGCACGAACACAAATACTCTTATCTCGTTGAAATCTTGACGGATTTACAAACGGTTTGGTTTCTTACAAACGTTATTAACGTGGCTATAATTATCTGGATGATTATTTATTCATACACTTTTTATTCATAAGTATGCAGTGTCATAACTTCATCTCTGCCGTTTATAACAAAACAAACCGTTTGAAAATTGGTAGAAAATTGAGCAAGTTATTTTCATTTAAATAGTACATGTACCATTAACACAATGTTACGAGTGAGCGAGCTGCCTGTGACAAGATGGCCGACAGGTGCAGACGTCGACCTCCATTGGCCAGCAGTGTGGACGACATATCTAGCCTTTATATAAATATCTATGGTCACAACTATGTCGTCAAGCTCTGTTTGAGTCAGTTTGAGTCTACGCGTCAGGAACGGAAGTCCTAAAAAATCGCTAAAAATGGGCTTCACTTGTCTCAATTGAGTTTCAATGAGATGGCTCTGTCCACTTCTTATACTGTCTATGATTTTGATACTCCCCAAGAAACATTTGTCTGACTGTATAACTTTTCAACTATAACATAGGCTACATAACCTATTCTACTAACATGGACCCTAACACCTAACCTAAAGTCTACTAATAAAAGATAATGGGTTAATTGATGTGTAGTTGCAAAGTTACTTATAGTTAGTAGTATGTCTAAAGTGCACAATTGAACAAAAAAAAGTATAACCTGGACTTGTAACATTGCCTATATATGAGGTCACAGTGCTGAATCTCAGCCATGAATGGTTTGATGTTTAATCCTTAAGACTCGGTTTTACAGAAACGTGTCAACCACTTCCACCTATACAGGAGCTTAAGAAATCAGCTGATTGGCTTATTGTACATAGTGTAAACACAGGATTTGACTTGGCCTGCTGGTACAGAGGGAAATGTAAGACTCAAAATATCCTTAAAGGGCCAGTACTCACCAAATGAAAACTCACCCTAATGTTGTATGCTGTTTATTATTATTAACTTTGTTGTAAATTTTCATTGTTTGAGGAGCCAGATGTGGTCTGTGATGCCAATGATGGTAATTAAAGCGTTACGCTGTCACTGTCTCAGTAGTGAAGTACCTTTGTGCACAAACGCTGCTTGCACAGTCTTTGCGTGATAAGAGTGCTGCCTAATCTTTCAAATGCAGACTAGCTCAGAGCCTAATGACACACACCTGAACCAACTAATCAAGGTTGTTAGGATTACTAGAACCCCCCCCCCCCCCCGGACAGTTTAGAGCCAAATAGGGAAAGAGGGGAAGTCTCTCGAATGATTTACCATCATTGACTACGTTTACATGCAGCCAATAACCCGTTCAAAACCGGGATATTAGCAATAACCCGGTCGCGAACGGCCATGTAAACACCGGCAAAACCCCGAATATGCTCATATCCCAGATTTTAAAAACCGGGATATTATACCTGGGGTACCCCTTTTCTAACCCGAATTTTTGGTCGTGTAAACGCGTATCGGTGATTTGTGTTCTGCGCATGTTCTATTCGCAAGGAATCTTGGTCTTTTGAGTAGAGAAACTTCTCAGCGCATACAAAAATCCTCGTGCAGTATACCGGAATTAAACAGGGCGAGACACAGCACAGCGGAGCGAGGTCAGTAACGTTACCAGCAAAGCGCAAACAAAGGCGATCACTTTCTGCCCCGAACTATTCACTATCCGCGGGCTGCTGTTATTGTCTTTGGATACAGGAAGAAGAATAGAAGAATCGGAAATGACGCATATTGCATCTTGAAGTTGTCCGTACGTCTAGACGCTAACCGCACGTCGCCGTTTACATCAGGATACTGCAATTCCATGTATACAGGAGAAACTCTCTCTGCTCACGCATGTAAACGGCTTATTCCTAATGTTTCAGAAACCCGAATAGTGACCTTAACCCGACCATAACCCGAAAATTGGCTGCATGTAAACGTAGTGATTCCTTGTTGTTTATATTGCTAAATATAACTTACTCAACAACATATATTAGATGTTGTCTAATATTGCCTATCATGGTAATCTGACATTGCTAGCTTTATCTAAATTGTTATCGCTAGCACAACATGCAAGTATTTCGCTAGCCTGTTAACCTGCCATCCGTGCTTGTCATCTTTTTTTCCTCTCTCGCACACTCGCGCTTTACATGTGATAAATGCAGCGAGATAGTCAGGCTGACAGAGAAGTTTTCAGAACTGGAGAGACGCAACCAAACTTTAATCGAGGATAATTCATTTGGTCCAATGTCGAATAAAAGTGAGCCGTACCTAGCCAATCTAGCAACTCGTCAATTCGAGGCATTGGATATGTGTCGAATTTAGGCACAGCATTCACCTTGCGGTAGTCGACACAGAAACGCACTGAGCCGTCCGTTTTTGGCACTGTGACTCTTCTATTACTCTCAGGTCCAGCATTGCTTCCCATTCCATTTGAACAACCTTTTTTTTGTGTTCAGGCAACCGGTATGGCCGGGTGCTCGCTGTCACGCCCGGCTCCATCTCAGTATGGTGGTGAATCAAATTGGTTCAGCCAGATAGGGGCGAAAATACGTCAGCAAACTTTGTTTGTAATTTTACTAGATCAGCGAGCTGCGAAGGCGCTAGGTGATCTCCTTCCAGGGCCAGAGCAAGTACTTTGTGGCTCGCCTCTGGTCCAAGATCTTCCTTTCCACTCACTTCCGTTGTTAGCATTACTGATTCCCCTTCACTCCATTTTTTTTGAAGAGGTTGAGGTAGTTTATCTGGCATGCCCCACCCGTCTGTTCGAACCACTTCATAATTGAGATCTCCTATTCGCTGTGTATCCTCAAATAACACAGTCTCATCCCAAGACGTCATATAACTTATGTCTTGGGATGTCTTTTGACCATGCGTCAACATCCGCCTTTTTAGGGTACCCTTAAACGTCGGCTACATGACGATCCCGGGCCGTCATACAACTGACGCTTTACCTTTAACGTCGGTTAGGTGACGGGGTAGGTTTAGGTCTGGGGTAGGGTTAGGATCCGATAACGTCATCTAACCGACGTTTAAGGGTACCCTAAAAAGGCAGATGTTGACGTATGGTCAAAAGACGTGACTGCGCTGCCTCAAAAGGTCCTTGCCACTTCTCTAATAATTTTGAACTGGATGTTGGGAGCAATACAAGCAGTTTCTTTCCCGGTGTAAATTCTCGTTGCTTGGTTCCCCTGTTGTACAGCTGGCTTTGTCTGTTCTGAGCCTGTAGCAAATTCTCCATAGAGTGTATGGAGTCCCAGTGTATGGAGTAGGGCTGGGTATTGAGATAAATTTCACAATTCGATTCGATTTCGATTCACAAGCTTGCAATTCGATTCGATTTCGATTACGATTCGATTTCGATTATTTTGGATATCAGTTACAATAAATGGCAATTTTTCTCAAGGGAATCAAATCTCTTAAATGCTGTAAACTATGCTCTATATATATAGTCTAGTTGTAGCCTACTAGGCTTCATTTGAAGGTAATAATTAACTGTTTTGTAGCTATACAAACACTTAAATTACACTTTTATTTATTTTTATAATAAGAAGATTATATGAAATATAAACATTTAAATGGTGGCTGTCATAAAAACTTGCCAGATTTATTCAAATATGCATTAAATATTGAAGAACACTAACGAGTGTGGACTAACGAGTTTATGTACGTTTTCTGAGGTAAATATGACGATACATGACATTGATTACAAGCTGTTTAACTGATGTCTTTCCACGGTTGAAACGCAGATTGAGCGAATCAATGTGACATGATCCGGATTTCGATAAGTTGTACTCGATCTTTTAACACACTTTCAGATGCTCATTCTTGTTTATTTCGAGCTGTAACTGGTATTATTAACCCGGAAGAGAGATCAGCGCTGCTGCTTCTCCAGAGCGATCTCACGCCACAGCGCCAAAACGGCAAAACTCTATTTATGTTTTTGAATTTCTAAAGAAAATGGACGTAATTTGAAAATTGAGACTTTGTTTCATATCAATAGTAACAAAGGACAAAGATTATTGCGATTTGTTGGATGCGCGCAGCCGCGATACAATGTCTCATTCATTCAAATGAAACAACAGGATGACTAATCGATTCTTGAGATTTAAGAATCGATATCGGTTTGTAAAAATGAGAATCGATTAATATCGAGAAATCGATATTTATTACCCAGCCCTAGTATGGAGTGTATGGAGCCCCAGTGTATGGAGTTTTGCTCGCAGGTCTAGAACATACTGAAGTTAGTTAACATGTAGTTGCAAAGTTACTTATAGTTATTACAATGTCTAAAGTAGACCATCGAAACATAGTGAAACCCAAATTTGTGATAATATAGTAATCACATATAACCCAATATTTTAGGGGTTAATATTAAATGATTAGCATTATGGATTTAGATTTTAATTACTGTTTTATTTTAGCTCAAGGATGGGTTACTGACCATCAGGTTCCTCTAGTTGAGAGGTCAAACACCTGCAATTTGCCACAATGTAAAATACAGTAAATGCAGAAATGAATGATTTCATCTTCCTGGCTCCTCCTCAGAACAAACAAAGCCATTAAACTCTCACAGTGCTTTGCTGTATGAGTGCTGGGATGAGCGGATGTTCATTCACTGAGGAAAATGAGTGACGGTCATGCGGGATGCTGAGTAAGCTGTTAGAGCTCCGAAAAGTTGGGGATTGTTTTTGGTTTATGCAAATGAAAAGTGCCAAACAATGGGGAGCCATGGTGAGAGACTTAAAAAACATACAATAGTCATTTGCAGTCATTTGTTTTCCATAATATAATCCTTGGAATTAGAAAGGAGTTGTTTAAATGTCCAACTGAAGACTTTAGGCACAATGCCTCTTGTGGTTTTCTATCTTTGATTTGCCTTTCCCACATGAATCCAGATGATGAATTCAGGACACAGGCTGCCGTTTACTCTCTGTTCATGAATGGTGGTTAGCGTCTTTGTTTCTTGTGTGTGTCATAAGCTACCTGCGAACATGATCAAATGTGGATATTGAAATTACAACATGGCTTCTATTAACTGTTAGCTTGTATACAATAAAAAAGGGTGTATATTTTATGTAATATACACATTTTTGGGTGACCTAATCTTTTCAGTTTCAGTCTGAAGGGGAAATCCAAAAAGAGCACAGAAAAACTTGATTTACAACCCACTTCGGGATTTCCATATTTTGACCAGAAAAGCTACGTCATGGTAGAGCTGTGAGCCATGCAAATATAGCATTAGTACAACCATAACAACTTGATTGTTGGGAATATGTATGAAAATAGACTTTTGACAATTTGTGCATGTGCACATTTGGAAGTTGCACATCGTATCAATAGCAGAAAAGTAATTTTATACAAAGCATTTACATTTTTTATTTACACACAACATGTTTGCAGTTGTTTTATTAGGGGTCCAGCAAACATTCAAAAAATTACAAAACCATATAAGTTGGGGGAAAAAAAACTCTAAATCCCTCAGAGCCTTTGAATAACATGAAATACAATGCAAAAAATGTCCATATTTGCATTTTTTTTTTTTGCAAAGTTTCTGGGTGCCTTAAAGTGACTATACACCTTTATCTTCTAAATGCAAAGTTCCACCTTAACAAAACTTGCAGTCTTGACAAGGATTTCAGTAATAATAAAAACCATAAACTCCCAAATTGTTTGATTTTGACAACTGTTTGACCCTTGGACAAAATAACAAAAATGTCACCAATCGTCAATCAAATTTAGCAGGCAATAATGTAAAAAGTGAGACATCATGATGTGACCTACAAGCAGGGTGTCAACAATCAGCCGTAAGGAGGAGCTACAATAAGCAAATTTAAAATAAGATATCAAAAGCTAAATTCCTCTCTTATTTCTATCATTAAGAGTGCCAATCTAGTCTTATCATAGGATTTCATATTTCTCGAAAAAAAAACTGAAGGTTTTGTATGAATTTTGGAGTGCAACATCTTAGAGACTAAAATAAATACAACACAATAATACATTAATGATCATACATTTGTCAGATATTGATCAAGGTTACTAATTGGTCAGAATTGTGGGAAAGACTGTATATAGAGTGTGGTAAAGAGTGTGGTTATATGCAAATATATATTTAAGCAATACCACATAAAGAGGATATCTCCTGAATAATAATAATAATAATAAAACATATTTACATTTTCACTTAATGCCTATAAAATCTCTTTTTAATATTGATAGGCCATTACCACTCCTACGCATAAACCTCTTCTGACAAAAAAAAAAACTGTCATTCAAAGTATAAACTAATGTTGTGTTTTATGTTAAGGATTAGGCAGAATAATTTTCACGTCATTTCAACTTGTGTCTTGCGGACACATATTTAGTATGTGTTTTGTGGTCTTATTTCAGCAACTTTCATTTTAAATTTTTTTAATAACCACGCATAAACATTATTCTCTTAAAAATACAAACATGTACTTACATGTTGTTCACATATTATGGTAGCCCAGTTTGTGCTATATAGAGTGAAATTACACCTTTGCCATTAAAATGTTTATAAATAACTGAAAAAAGCACGGCTGTCAGTGCATTTCAGAACATCCCAAGGACCCCAAATACATCTTGGTCCCCAGGGGGTTAATAGAAATGGTCCTCACCCATTTATTGTGTATGTGTGGTTTTGCAGCACTGCATAACCTGTGGATTAGTCAGGATTTGGTCTCTTAATGATGACACATATATTTACATATTCCTTGTTTTCTCTTTCTCCAAGTTTCAGTAAAATCAGGAGCTTAACCTTCAAGATATTGTTTGTTCTCCTCTAAATATTAATTAATTATTACTACGCTGGGATAGGCTCCAGCATGGTTTCGATCTACATACGAGTCACAATTTTTGCAAGCCTGTTTAAAACCCTGGTTTGTGTGATTTTTTTATTGTTTTAGAAATAAACATTAATTACAAATTAAAAGTAGTATGAAATCTGGAACACTTGATTCTGATTGGTAAACCACAGCATTAAATAACTAAACTTTGACGTTTGCCCCTGCCCGTTTCCAACAGTATACAGTGCTAGATTTATGTCTATAGGTTTACTTCATGATCTCTTTCTTCTTACATAATCAAATAATTGAAACACAAATTAATGCATACTGCATGTTGATTTATTTTTATAAGATGATGTACAGGCATATTGTAATGGGTTCATGATCAAATTGGTTAGGTTTATTTGGCGATAATGATCAGTTTACTGTACATTATACATCGCAGTTTAATGAAATGTGAAAGTTTTTGGTGGTTAAATAAAAAAATGGAGCCGAATGGGTAGGGGGGAAATTACATACAGTACAATGTTATTATTTTTTGTATTTTTAACCATGATTTTTTTACATTTCTCTAAAACAAGTCTGTGTAATTTTGCTCTTCAGGTATAAATCTTGTTTTAATGATGTGTGGATAAGCATGTTGCGATTTATTAAACTGGATGTTTTTGCGGCGAGAGGAGCAGAGCTGGTGTTTTCAGGTCCTTCTCTAAGATAGGAGAAAGTGGTGAGTGTCAAATTGTTTAGAAGCTTTATGCAAATGAAATGCAAACATGCTGGACGGCAGACAGTCGTTTTGAGGTCGAGGTAGTGTGTGTGGTCCGTCAGGAGAATGTCAAAAAAAATTGTGGATTTATATCATATAATTACATATTACTTTGTATTATATTCAAATTAGATTTCAAATTTGTACACTTTCATTGCACCTTAATTGGATTAAATCGACACTATCTACTTTGGTCATTTATAAATAAAACCACATTGCTGCACATTTTTTAGCAGTCCATTTATCAGTTGTGTTTCCAAGGTACCAGTCTGACAGTCCACCAGTTTGATATAACAAGGACTTGTGAAGATGCAATAATCACAGGATTTGACAAATGTTGCCAGGTGTCTGGATTATGTTCAGTTGTTGTCTGGTGTTGTGTATTGCGCACACTGTTACATTTGTTTTGCCTTCTTTGGATTATTTGCTCATTGTGCTTTTGTATAAGTTGTATATTAAGATTGAAGTACTGCATATTAGATCAATTTGCGTCTCGACATTCACATTTTCGATTTGTTTTTCCTTTTTCCCTTGTATTTTCTGTACATTTTCTGTATTTTCATTCAACAGATCACCCATACCATACATTTATATACACTCACCTAAAGGATTATTAGGAACACCTGTTCAATTTCTCATTAATGCAATTATCTAATCAACCAATCACATGGCAGTTGCTTCAATGTATTTAGGGATGTGGTCCTGGTCAAGACAATCTCTCTCACCAAAATTGGACAGTTGAAGAAAAATGTTGCCTGGTCTGATGAGTCTCGATTTCTGTTGACACATTCAGATGGTAGAGTCAGAATTTGGCGTGAACAGAATGAGAACATGGATCCATCATGCCTTGTTACCACTGTGCAGGCTGGTGGTGGTGGTGTAATGGTGTGGGGGATGTTTTCTTGGCACACTTTAGGCTCCTCTTAGTGCCAATTGGGCATTGTTTAAATGCCACGGCCTACCTGAGTATTGTTTCTGACTATGTCCATCCCTTTATGGCCACCATGTTCCCATCCTCTGATGGCTACTTCCAGCAGGATAATGTACCAAGTCACAAAGCTTGAATCATTTCAAATTGGTTTCTTGAACATGACGATGAGTTGACTGTACTAAAATGGCCCCACAGTCACCAGATCTCAACCCAATAGAGCATCTTTGGGATGTGGTGGAACAGGAGCTTCGTGCCCTGGATGTGCATCCCACAAATCTCCATCAACTGCAAGATGCTATCATATCAATATGGGCCAACATTTCTAAAGAATGCTTTCAGCACCTTGTTGAATCAATGCCACCTAGAATTAAGGCAGTTCTGAAGGTGAAAGGGGGTCAAACACAGTATTAGTGTGGTGTTCCTAATAATCCTTAAGGTGAATATATATATATATATATATATATATATATATATATATATTTGGTCACACTTTAGATTAGTCCAATCCTCACTATTAGCTACGACTTTTGCCTCAATAAACTCCTGATTACTGCTTATTGATAGTTAGTAAGGTAGTTGTTAAATTTAGGTATTGGAATAAGGGATGTACAATATGGTCATGCAGAATAAGGCATTAATATTTGCTTTATACGTACGAATAAACAGCCAATATCCTAGTAATATGCATATAAGCAACTAGTTAAATTTCCTCAAATCATGTGATCACTTTTCTTTTTAAGTTACATCCTGTGTGTCCCAATTTTGTGGAATGTTACATTTTTTATATATCCGATATTGCTCGCCTAAAAAAAAGTAATAGTACACCCATTTCTACTGTATGGCTATAAAAGCTTATAGTACAGTCACTAATACCCTTATAAGGACAAAGATCAGTGGGTGCGAGAGGTCATTCGTCATGATAATCTGTACCTGAGCTGCAGGCTAAAGAATACATATTTGACTAGAAAATAAGGAAGGTAAAATAAGCAGAGTTTGAAAAACTACCATATAAAGGCACGGATAAAAGAACCAACTTGCACAACATATCAAGAATCAAAGAAACAACATATCAAAACATGTAGTGTATTATCTGTCACCATAAAAGAAAATATTCAAGAAGGGATTCAACAAGAGAAGTTAGACTGGGGATCAAAAAGGAAAGAGAGTGAGAGAGAGCGAGAGAGAGAGAGAGAGAGGGGGGAGGAGTCAGAGACTTGCTGTGTGTGATGTCAGCAGCTTGTTGGATTGAGGTGCTGCGCCCTGCTGAGTTTAATCCAGGCTGATTAGGAAGAAGCAAGCAGTCACCTGTGTGAATGCAGAGAAGTAGCTAAAGATAACCTAGTGTAGCCCGGCACTGCTGCTCTAACGATAAAACAACACAAGGAAACTCACAAGGACAACAGCATTGATCTGTAGTTGAGTCACAGTTGATAAAAAAGAAGAAGAAACGGGTAAGAAACTCCAGGTTCAGAGCAGCAAAGAAGCTTTAAATTACCTTTAAATAGCATCCAAGGAGAGGTTCTTGTTTGTCAAGGGCATATTGTTCTCTTTTCAGCATTTTTAAACTAATCTAATACAATCCTTTGGGAATCGCTCTTGATCAGAATGTCCACGAACGGAATAAGCATGGCTCTAAAGCTCACGTTTGGACTCATTAATTACGAAAATCGTTACCTCACAGCAGAGGCATTTGGTTTCAAGGTAAACGCGTCTGGGACAAGCATGAAGAAGAAGCAGATCTGGACCCTGGAGCAAGACCAGGACAGCCAGGTGGTTTTCTTGCGAAGTCACCTCGGACGTTATCTGTCCTCAGATAAAGATGGCAAGGTGAGCTGTGAGGAGGAAGTGCCAAATACAGACTGTCGTTTCTTGATTTTGATGCAGTCAGATGGACGCTGGGCCTTGCAGTCTGAGCCATACTTGCGTTATTTTGGAGGCTCTGCAGAATATCTGTCCTGTTTTGGCCAGACCATTGGCGACTCTGAGCTGTGGGCCATGCATCTCGCCCTTCACCCACAGGCCAACCTGCTAAGTGTTGGCCGCAAGCGGTACGCTCACCTGTCCATCGCAGACAACGAGATCTCCATGGACAGCAACATCCCCTGGGGTGTGGACTCCCTGATCACCTTGGTCTACCAGGATGGGAAGTACAGTCTGAAGACCTGTGACAGCCGCTTTCTCAGCAACGATGGCAAGCTGGTAATGGAGAACGGGCCAAACAGCAGTTTCACCCTGGAGCTCAAGTCTGGCAAGTTGGCGTTTAAGGACTGTGGGGGCAAGTACCTCTCCCCGACGGGCCCCACCGGCTCCCTGAAGTCTGGCCGCTGTACAAGGCCAGGGAAAGATGAGCTGTTTGATCTGGAAGAGAGCCACCCACAAGTTGTTTTCCAGGCAGCCAACAAGAGATTTGTGTCTATTCGTCAAGGTAACCAATGTTTTTACATTTGTGTTGATATATCATGGTCATTATTATTGGTTTAAAACAACACTCTAAACAAAAATGGTGCTAAATAGCACTAAAAGTGGTTCTTTGGCTTGTATTCCTAGAGGAACCACTTTAGCACTTATCTTTGTCAAATGGTGCTATGTAGAACCATACGAGGTGCCAAACTGGGCTTAACGGGTTCTTTAAATGGTAGTGGTGCTATATAGCACCATGACCACCGCAAATAACCCATGAAGAACCTTTTTTTTTAGAGTGAAGGGTATCTACCTACTTGCAGACTTCAGTTCCAACCATAAAAAACATAGTTATTCTTAGGTGCTCATGAAGATCTTATTTATCTAGTTCAGGTGAGTTTGATTGGGGAAGGTGCAGGGACTTGGGATACGTTCACTTCACACTGTTGGTCCATATCGGATTATTTGTGTATTCGATCTAAAATGAATCACTGTCCACATTGTGAATCACAACTGTTTAGATCCGATTCATGTGTCTCATGCCGCTATTTCGTTTTCTGGAATTTATTTTTTTTCAAAACATCTCTCTGTTAGATTTTAATCTTCTACTAGTTTTGCACTTTGCAGCAACACAACCTCGATTCTGCTGTTTCCTATAACAACGTTTGACGAGTTTACAGAATTACACATTTGAATGTAACCCAAATCGAATTTTTAAAGGTCGCTTTTCGTCTTATTCTTTTTGCCGTTCACACCTGCCATTCAATCTGATATGCATGGGATTTAGACTGACAGTATAAATGAGGCTATAGATATCAAGGCATTGGATTGAGCACCCCTGCTCTAAAACAATCTGTAGGTATTATAGGAACTATAAAAAGTGGGTTCTTGAACCAGTTTATCTATATTTCTAATATATGTTGCTCCTCATAAAACTGGTAATAGGCTGATGTAGCTCTAGGTCTATGACAAGTCGTTGTTCGATTTTATTTTTTATTTTTGTGTGTGTGCCATGCCAACTCAATTGTCTTTTTTAAAACTCGTATTATGAGTAGTATAAATCATAGAAATTTGCACAAAATGACATTACATTTCATAAACCTACATAATGCACAGACTTTTAGACATATACATAGACTACTATGTTGTCGTTTCATGGATGATGCATGTATGTGCATTAGACTACCCAGCTAACAAAAATATGTTCAAAGAAAATATTTCTAATGTTCCTGTTAAATTATTATAAAATTATTTCGAAACTTTTTTTTTCTGAATCCTATTTCTTAACGTAAAGCGAATCCAGCTTTTCAGGTTTGCTTGGAAATCACAGGCAGGTGTTCTGAAGCAGGTTGGACTTTTTTTTGGAGGACAATGGGTCTCCAGGAGCAGGGTTGATGACTTCTGGCTTTGTGGGGAGAAGAGGATGGTGACATTTGATACAGAGGGGCAAAGGGCAAGCTTTTAACACAACTGCTCTTTTAGCTATGAGCCATTATGTTTAATGCTGTTCATTGTCATAGTCAAATATTTGCAAACTCTTACCTCTATTATCATAGAGTAGAATACATGCATTAAATAGCTAACAAAGTACATCAATAAATAGATACATGTCAGCCTATGTTTTTTTTTCCACTGCTGGGTTACAGAATCAAGAAGATGTCCATGCAATTGGTCCATTACCTACTGTGTGTACGGTAAACAACATAATATGATGTACTGTTCAAGGCTAGATTGACAATTTCTTAGTCACCCAAAGGAATTTTTTATGAATATTACAATGTTTACTATAAATGATTTATCCATGCATACATTTGTTTTTTAATTCATGTGCCCCCCGCAATGACATCTCTTCTCTGATGACGTGTGCAGGCTATAGTCCCTTCCCTCCAGGTCTCAAACCCTGCTCCTTCTCACTTATTTACGCATCCCCATTTCCTTTCCTTGCGTCACAGCTACTTCTCCCCCTAGGAAAGAAAATGAGGACGAAGGGAAGCTTATTTGCATATTGGAATATTCTTGATCATTTGAGTGTCACTTCACAGTGTCATCGGCTGTGCTCAAAGGTTCTGCCCTTATGTTGTTGAAGTTTGGCCATTTAAGAAATTCTAGCACACTAGCTCACCTGGAGCAGAGTTTGAGACCCCTCCTTTAACGTCATTCCTATAATGCCTTATCGAAAGAGAAAGAAATGTAGGGCATGACTTCATTTTTTTCCACCATAAATTGATTGAGTAGTTGAACATTGCAAAATTGTTATTAAAAATTCCTTTGGGTGACTAAGAAACGAGTCAATCTTGCCTTGAACAGTTCCGGCTACATCCCATTATGTTGTTTACTGTACAAAGGTAGTGGACCAATAGCATGGACATCTCCTTGTCTATAACCAAGCAGTGGGAAAAGCATACACTGACATTTATCTATTTAATTATGTATTTTGTTAGCCATTTAATTCATGTATTCTACTATTTGATAATAGAGGTAAGAGTTTGCAAATATTTGACTATGACAATGAACAGCATTAAACATAATGGCTCATGGCTAAAAGTGCAGTTGTGCTCAAAGCTTGCCCTTTTCCCCTCTGTATCAAATGTCATCATCCTCTTCTCCTCACAAAGCCAGATGTCATCAACCCTGCTCCTGGAGACCCATTGTCCTGCAAAGTTTATTTCCAACCTGCTTCAGAACACCTGCCTGCATTTTCAAGCAAACTTTAAGAGCTTGTTGTGCTGGTTCAGGTGTGACTGCTTAGGGTTTGAGCTAAACTGGAGCAGAACATTGGTTCCCCAGGAGGAGGGTTGAAGAATTCTTTCAGAGAGAGACATATATATGACTTGAGTGCTATATTCCAAGTGCAGGGATAACTTCCCTTGCTTTAATTGGCATGTTCATGAGAAACTTGTCAGCTGGATGTTAATTTGAGTTAGACGTCGGTTTATAAAACATTCAAAAGTAGCATTCCTATAATGTTTGCAAAATTATGAAATGGAATGTTCCCATAATTTTTTAACTGATGTCAATAAAATAACACTCAGAAAAAAACTTTATAATAACTTGATAGGAACATTAGACAAATTTTCTTAGAACATATTTTTGTTCGGTGGGTAGTCTAAAATATTTCTTTAGTTTGACATCATTACAGATGGATTTCTTTGATCGGTTTCCGATCAACGAACACGCTGCAAAGCATGATTTTCTGCATATTAAACTGAAATAGGATGGATCAAGGCACCAGCTGCTTATTAGGCACTGCTAGGGTGAGTGTTAGGGATTACTCCAGTAAAAGGCTTATGGACAGTCAAGGGATATTTCTGAAGCATCTAATTTGAATCTCAACCTACACAATCTGGTCGTTTTGACTATTTGGAATAGACATTTGCTGGTAATGTTATTTAAACCACAGGTTCAGAGAGAGTCAAAGAGATAAACAGCATGATTACTGGTTTAGTGGGACTCAGGCAGGAGCACAAAGTACTGAGGTGTTACCAGTGGATTAGCAAAAACCCTTTGAGTCACAGGTGCTAGTGAAGGCAGCCTAGCAAATCATAATCAAGGACTGAAACCATTCATTTTATAATTTAATTTAGAATGGCGTTTGAAATACAATTCCTGAATTTAGGTAGTAAAATATGATGAGTCAGAATTGAAATTTAATGAAGAATTCCAGATCTCCTCAAGCAGGGGAATTGCTCCCTCAAGGATCACATGAGGGATTTCTTAGATCTCACTTACTATTCTGAAAGCTTTCTATGCCTCAATGAGCAGTCGAAACCCCAAATCGACTTCCTCAACACAGGTTCAGTCCAATCCCAAGTCGTCTTCCTCACCACTGGTTTAGTCCAATCCCATGTCATCTTCCTCACCACTGATTCAGTCCAATCCCAAGTCATCTTCCTCACAACTGGTTCAGTCCAATCCCAAATCGACTTCCTCAACACTGGTTCAGTCCAATCCCATGTCATCTTCCTCACCACTGATTCAGTCCAATCCCAAATCGACTTCCTCAACACTGGTTCAGTCCAATCCCAAGTCATCTTCCTCGCCACTGGTTCAGTCCAATCCCAAGTCGTCTTTCTCATCACTGGTTCAGTCCAATCCCAAGTCATCTTCCTCACCACTGGTTCAGTCCAATCCCAAGTCATCTTCCTCACAACTGATTCAGTCCAATCCCAAATTGTCTTCCTCAACACTGGTTCAGTCCAATCACAAGTCCTCTTCCTCACCACTGGTTCAGTCCAATCACAAGTCCTCTTCCTCACCACTGGTTCAGTCCAATCACAAGTCCTCTTCCTCACCATTGGTTCAGTCCAATCCCAAATCGACTTCCTCAACACTGGTTCAGTCCAATCCCAATTCGCCTTCCTCACCACTGGTTCAGTCCAATCCCAAGTCGTCTTCCTCACCACTGGTTCAGTCCAATCCCCAAGTCGTTTTTCTCACCACTGGTTCAGTCCAATCCCAAGTCGACTTCCTCAACACTGGTTCAGTTCAATCCCAAATTGTCTTCCTCAACACTGGTTCAGTCCAATCCCAAGTCGTCTTCCTCACCACTGGTTCAGTCCAATCCCAAATGTGTTTTCCTCACCACTGCTTCAGTCCAATCGCAAGTCATCTTCCTCACCACTGGTTCAGACCAATCCCAAGTCGTCTTCCTCACCACTGGTTCAGTCCAATCCCTAGTCATCTTCATCACCACTGGTTCAATCCCAAGTCATCTTCCTCACCACTGGTTCAGTCCAATCCCAAGTCATCTTCCTCACCACTGGTTCTGTTCAATCCCAAATCGTCTTTGCCACCTCTGGATGAGCCCAGTCCACAATCCTCTCCGTCACCACTGGTTCAGTTTAGCGTCAAGTCTTCTTCATCGTCGTATGGCACAGCACCAAGTCTCCTTCATCGTCAAGCATTGAATCGCCTTCATTATATTGGCTCTGCCAAGTCATGCATTCCTCTCCCTCATCCTCTGCCAAGAAAAAGTTCCTTGTCGTCGCGTCTACTGTCTCCCTTCAGTCTCTCGGCTCCTCCTTCAGTGGTTCTACCCAGCAGCTTGGATCCAATCTACGGATCAGCTCCATCCTACATGAGCTCCTCCTTGGTCTAAGGATCTTTCAGCCTCACCTCAAGCCACAGAGCCCCCCGACCCATCGGCTCAATCTTGGGTCACTGCTACCTTGGCTCTCCACTACGGTCTGTTATCCCTTAGGCTCCACCGACTTCATTGTCACTCTGGCTCCACCTTGGTCAATCATCTCTCAGGATTTGCTTTGGAGTTCTGGATCTCCACCTCTTTGGCTCTGGGCTCCTCCTTCCCTCTGGTTCCACCATCATCCTCAGTTACCAAGTTTGTTCAGGTCTCCCAAACCCATATCTCCACCTTGGTCACAAATCCCTGCTGCTCCACTTTGGCCCTACAGACCCTCAGCTACTCCCTGGGTATTTGTCTCCTCTGATCCCCCTGGGTCTCCAATTTTCACAACTTAATTTCTGTCATTCAGACTCCTGGCTCCTTCTTTCATCATCTCCACCTTGGTGTTTCCCTTTGCCAGTCATCGTCCTCTTCCGAAACCTCATCTTCCCTGCCTCTGTTGGACACTGGTTCCCTGTTTTGTTAATGATCATTCCCAGTGTATTTAAGCCCACTTTCACCTCACATCATGATTCTGTGTTGTTAATGGTTTTCTAGCTATTGATGTTCATTAAAGTCTCTATTCATAATTCACTCTGGATCTCTGTTTTGGATTAAAGAATGCAGCCACCGTGACTACTATAGAAATGTAATGCTGTGTAAAATATAAATGTTGTTGAATGCAAGAGCCTTTGACATTTTTGTATTTATTAATTTCAGTTTAAAATGTTAAGTTAGAAGTAGATTCTCAGAAAGTGCATGAAATTAGCTCTAAATAGAATAATCCAGAAACAGTTGGAGTTTACCAGTCAACAACCTGATGATTTGCAGAACTATACATCTACTGCACTATTTGTTTGCTTTGCAGTTTTGTAAAGGAACCAAGTCTCAGTCATTGAGAAAGCTTGCCATGATAAATGTCTTTGTTTCCAGGCGTTAGCATCTCAGCTAATCAGGATGATGAGACAGACATGGAGACATTTCAGATGGAGATTGACAAAGAGACTAAGAAGTGCATGTTCAGAACCAGCGGTGGAAATTACTGGACACTCGTTACTCACGGAGGGATTCTGTCTTCAGCCACAGAAGTGTAAGGAGTGGTTTTATACATGTATCCCTTTAAACAAAACATGTATGGTAAAACTTGAGAAACGTGACTATTTAAACTTAAAAAGTTTTAGAATATAGAAAATAAATTATATAAAATAAGTTGTGATATAAAATGAAGAATAGATATTTAAGATTCTATATTTATTTAAATAATCAAATAAAAATTGTTGTGACAATTTTAATACTTTCACTGAAGCACAGTTGGGCAAAAAGGATTTGAGTGCATTTTTTTTTATCAAATGATCATTAATTTTAAACTACATATGGCTGCTTTCTGTAAAAATGAATGTGTTGCAATAACTGTTAAATCAGATAATTTACCCAAAATTTTAAATTCTGTTATCATTACTCATCCTCATTGTAATGACTTTCTTCCTTCTGTGGATCATGAAAATATTAAATAAAAAACATTTTGAAGAATGTTGGTAGCCAAACCATTTTCGTGACCATTTACTCGGATGAACTATCATTTTAACGTGTAAATATAACATAATATATCATATGCATACCAATGATTTTGAATATGTGTGTAACTGACAGAGAAGAAAACACCATGTTCGACATTGAGTGGTTGGGCCGACGAGTCGCTTTGAAGGCAAACAATGGAAAATATGTCTGCACAAAGAAAAATGGACAGCTTGCAGCTGTGAGTGATTCTTTGGGTGAGTTCACACCGATTCTTCTCTGGCCTTTTACTAAACTGCCCCTACTGGACACAACACGAGTCAGATTAATCCTCTCATGTGTTCGGCAGGGGAGGACGAGCAGTTTGTGCTAAAGCTGATTAATCGTCCTATCCTGGTCTTGCGTGGGGAGAACGGCTTTGTGTGTCACCACAAAAACTCCAATACACTGGACGCCAGTCGCTCTGTTTATGACATCTTCTCATTGCTTTTCAGCGATGGCGCATACCATATAAAAAGTGAGTCATATTGTGTGAGCTGAGAGTTTCACAGAGCAACACTGACTCTGTTGGGCATAAATTCCTGATGCTTGCTTTTTCCCTTCTCTACCATAGGTGGGAATGAAAAGTTTTGGTATGTGTCCGGCAGTGGTCTGGTGTGCACAGATGGGGACAAACCTGAGGATTTCTTCTTTGAGTTTGTGGAGTATGGACGGGTTGGCATCAAGGGTCAGAATGGCAAGTATCTGCGTGGAGACCAGGGAGGCACGCTGATGGGCGATGGGTTAAGCGTGGACGCCTCTTCCCTGTGGGAGCACTGAGTGCTGTACAGAACCAGAGACACAAATACTGACTCACTCAGAAACAATCAGTTCTGGAACTGACACCTGTTAAACTAATGACTTTTCAGGAGTACATTGTTCATTCTTGTTCTTTCTTTTTGTGAATAAGTGAAATATGTGTGGTTTTATCTGTTTCTTATCCTGTAAATGTTAATGTCACCCTTTGATTCATCAGAAAAATAGAAAACTACACTCCTTGCAGTGGCGGATCTAGAATTTTTACCACAATCGGGCCAATCTTTACAGAGAGGGGCCAAGTTTAACACAAATCATGCACAATTCTTTAATCAATGAGGTTTGCATACATTTCCCTGATTTTCTTTGCTACTGGTGTTAACTGTTCTATACAGCCCTAAATTCAAGCAGTTTTTGGATTAAGAAACTACTACAATAACAGCCTAAAGGAGTAGTTCACTTTTAAAAAAAACTTTTGCTGATAATTTGCTCACACCCATCATTCAAGATGTCCATGTCTTTCTTTCTTCAGTCGAAAAATTAAGGTTTTTGATGAAAACATTCCAGGATTTTCTCCATATAATGGACTTCAATGGGAACCAAACGGATCAAGGTCCAAATGAAAGTTTCAGTGCAGCTTCAAAGGGCTTTAAACGACACCAGATGATGAATAAGGGTCTTATCTAGCGAAACGATCGCTCATTTAAAAAAATAAATACAAAAGTTTAAGTTTTATAAGCACAAATCACCTTGCTCTGTTCTGTGATGCGTGTTCGTGACTCTCCTGTTCGAACTCGTTTAATAAAATGAACAAATCTTTTTTTTTGAGTAATTTCGTTCGTTGAATGAATGAAATGACTTGAAAAAAGATTTGTTCATTTTGATAGAGAGAAATCCTGGAATGTTTTCATCAAAAGCCTTAATTTATTTTCGACTGAAGAAAGAAAGAAATGGACATCTTGGATGACATGGGGATGAATAAATTATCAGCAAAAGTTTTAGGAATAACATTCATTAGGAATAACACACATAATGAAATATAAAACAAAAAGCTTTAGATCAAATTTGTAGTTCTGTTTTCACACTTTGCTGTGTTTTGGGTTCCAACAAGAATATTTACGAGCATATGATAAAATAAAATAACTATAGTTTAATGTTGTTCTGATTGTGTTTTATTTCATATCTGAGGATAACTTTCAGACCATGCATGCCATGTGATTTTGTTTTGAGGAACCCCAAAGTCGACTTCGCTGCTCCTTTGAAATTTTCCTAGGGGTTTTGATAATGGGGTTTTCTGATTTATGTGTAAAATAAAGCTTGTGGTAAACATAAGTTTGTTCTACAAAGTAAATTACACACACCCATAGCAAAAACATGAACAGTTTTTTTTGAAAACATTTTTGAAAATGTACGTTCTTAATAATTACCAAGAAAAGACAGTTGAGCTTTGAGTGTGTGGCAGATTACTTTGTGGAACAAAACAAAGTATTGTCAAGTTGTTTACCACAGGCTTTATTTTACTCATAAATTGAAATTACAATGAACATTAACGCCGTGAAACATTACAATGCCACAGAAACAGATGCAACAGCCAATTAAAATATAAAGTTAATAATGAAAGGATCAAGAGCCCAACTAAAGCAAACACTCACCTCCATAACGGTTAGGTTTTCTCCTTGTAATTCTGCTTTAGGTGTCTTCAATAATGCTCAATCATCACTCAATTAATCACTTAATTATCTCATTAACTCTAACACTGCCTCAGTGTTACTTTTAACACCTTGCTGGTGGTTCCCATATGAACACCTAGCGGTGTTGATTTAACTCCGGGGAATTTACTGTGTGGCGTCTAAGCGATTGTGGTGTTCTGTTCTTGGGTGCAATAACAAACACAGAAATCATTTTGACGTTCCTACATTTGAACCGCTGAAGACGCAGGGGCTGAGTTTTGTTTACGAAGGGAATATTCCCCACGATCAACGTCAATACTTTCTTGTTTGCACGAATCATTTATCGTAGACTTCTTTACAAACAAGGTCTTCTTTATAATCAAGCTGGTTTTGCTAAGAAGCTGCTCCTGAAAAAATAATCAGTACCAGCTATTTATGTTCCCTCTGCACCTCCAGAAGAAGGGAGTGTAAAGTTTTATTAACCTTTATATTAATCTTTGCAAATCGGGAAAAAAAGTTTTTCATGACCATTAACTGTAACATCAATCTGTCAATGAACTAACGTATCCATCAGTAAACACACAGCGTTCGTATCTCACTCCTCTACCCTGCCAGTGCATACAAAGATAGATCAAAGTGACATTATGTTAACCAACGATTCAGAAACATCCTGTTCGAGCCTTATTGTCGAACTTCTTTGTGGCTGTCATCTTGTTCCGGGTCTGATGCGGTTACACAGAAGTGTCCTCAGAGATTCCCAGTGCCATTTTTTCTCCAAAATATACCCTCAGATGTTGTCAAGGCAACACTCCATGTGCACTGTGTCTAAACACCCGCAGAACAGAGGGGCGGGGTTTATTTTTTAAAGGCATGTGCACTGAAACGGAATGCTGAAAACAGAGCTGATTTTGATCAGCTGATTTTGCTACAAAATTAATGAGAATTTTTAATATTACAAAGTTTTCATTTAGACCCTAAACATTAATATTAACTTGTACAAAAATGGCATTATATGACCCCTTTAAAGACTTTTTAGAATTCAATAAAGAAACATTGTTATTTATTTTAACCTCCTTTCTGCCTCATGTGTTTCCACGGTCTGCTTCTCGAAGCGGTGTTTCAGTTTTGGGGTGGGGAGCTCACCCCGACCTGTGACAAAGTGGCGTAGTCGGCAGGATCCGCCTGAGTTGAGCAACCATGGACAATGGGGCGACCAGTTACTACATAATTCTAAAGAAATTTTCTAAAAGTATACTAATGTTCACCAAAAATTCCAAATGCTTGAAATGACGTTAGTGTTTGGTTGCACAAATCATGCCTAGATCATGTAGTAACACTTGAGTCATTACTAGTTAGTTCCACTGATCTTCACTTTATAATACTGACCCAAATAATTAGTAATTCCCATAGAAGTATGAAGTACCACTTTCATCTACTACTTACTAGTTCGTTAATCAGAGTTTCTTTTTAGTTAATAGTAGTTACTAGATCCTTAATAAACTTTTTCAGTAGTTCTCTGAGAAGCATTAAAAAAAATAGTAGTTTTTGATTAGTTAAAGGGTTAGTTCACACCACCACCCCTTCTGACCTCATGCCTGGAGGAGATTAAGGCCTGGATTAGTCAGAACTTCCTTCAGTTAAACTGCTCCAAAACTGAAGCAATTCTTGTCGGCACTCCCCATCAGGTCCAGTCGTCCCGGATTACCTCTATCACCTTCTCTGGAAAAGACATCCCTCTCTCATCAACAGTAACCAACCTCGGTGTAAGATTTAACCCTCACCTTACTTTTGACAACCACATCAAACATCTGTGCAAATCATCCTTTTTCCACCTCAGGAATATTGCAAAACTGCGCCCCACTCTCACTCTTTCCGACGCCACAAAACTTGTCCATGCCTTTGTCTCCTCCAGGCTGGACTATGGCAACGCACTTCTCTATGGGATCTCTAACAAGTCTCTGCAGAAACTCCAATACATACAGAACAGTGCTGCTAGGATCCTGATGAGAGTGCGTAAATATGAACATATAACACCCATCCTTCAAGCACTCCACTGGCTTCCCATCTCCGCCAGGATTCAATATAAAATCAATCTCCTCACACACCAATGCATCCATGGTAATGCACCACTATACCTCAAGGAACTCCTCACCCAGCAAACATCAACTAGAAACCTCCGCTCACAAAATGGCAATCTTCTCTGTTCTCCCAGAACCAAGCTCCGGACCATGGGAGACCGCGCTTTTTCCTCTGCTGCCCCGCAACTATGGAATTCACTGCCAGTCCACCTGAGGGCACCACAGCCAGTCGACCATTTTAAAAAAGGCTTAAAAACTTTCTTATTTAGAAAAAGCTTCTTTTAATCTAGAATTTTCACTTTTTATGTTATCTTATTCTTGCTCATTTTACGCTTGCTGTAGCACTTTGAGATCTGTTCGCAAATGAAAAGTGCTTTATAAATTAAAGGTATTATTATTATTATTATTATAGTTCACCCAAAAATGTAAATTAAGTCATTAATTACTCACCCCCATGCTGTACCAACCCAGTAAGAACTTTGTTCATCTTCGGAACACAAATGAAGATATTTTTGATTAAATTTGAGAGGTGGCTCAGTCCTACATAGACTTCCTAAGGGACTAGCACTTGACGGCCCATAAAGTCATTAAAGAAAATGTTTAAATATTCCATGTGCCTACAGTGGCTCAACTATAAGTTTATCAAGCAACAAGAATACTTTTTGTGCGGAAATAAAACAAAATAACGACTTTTTTCGACTATTCCTTTTCTTCCTTCTAGGCCTGAGACGAGAGTTCAAGAGATTTCGACGATGCATGTGCGAGAACTGAACTGAAGTAGTTGAATAAGGACGCAGTTCTCGCGCATGCGTCATGGAAATCTCTTGAACTCTCGTCTCAGGCCTAAACATTTTAATAGTAAAATAAACAAATACAAAACGAAAGTACCCCTCATTGGCGACTGCTGTAACGCTACACACAACAGAAACAAAACATCATAAAATCAGGCCTGTTTCTCTCTTGATCTGCCGTCGTTGCTCCCCATTTTATGCTTCCGCTTCTCCGTGAAAGACGCGAGACCAGCGCGCGCCTCACAGGTGTCTTTCATTATCACTCACGCCACCGTCTTCGCGCGGCACGCCGTCCTCTTACGTCCCTCGCCCTCGATCGTCCTGCTCGCAACAGCCAACTAGACATTTTGTGTGAAATAAATTTCAAACTGGTGACAGCTAATGTTAGCGTTGTAGACGGAAGAGTGAATTCTCTGTTTGCGCTTTTCCGGATTAGTGGGTGTGGCTTGCGGAGCTGCGCAATTTGGTGCATTGTGGGACCTGTAGTCTTTCATACAAATGCGCCCCTTGGTTCTTTTCTCGGTCAAGAGGGCACCAAATTAAACAAATCTTTTACATTTCGACTACATATATGATCCACTTTCAATAAAGATTAATGTTGCAATGGGTGAAATGCTCCTTTAATAGTGAACTACGACTTTCATCGGTGCACTATTACTTACCAGTTTGTTAATCAAAGTTTCTTGTTAGTTACTAATAGTTACTAGATTGTTAATATTGTGTTACTCATAGGTTCTGTAGTTATTAATTAACGAAGGAGCCGTATTCTTTAGTGTTACCGAAACGTTATACTCTGGAAAAATGTAAACACTCTGGACAAATGTGTCAACAGGTTTAGGTACTTAAAAATGCTGTCACTTTGAAATTAATTGCTTACATTTTTTTAATTCATAGGACTAAAAATAGAAATAGGGCAGCACAGCAGCTCAGTGGGTAACACTATCACCTCGCAGCAAGAACGTTCCCGATTTGAGTCCCGGCTGAACCAGGAGTTAGCTGGTTCTCTGTAATTTCCTTCAGGTAAGCTACAACAGTTTCCACCACAGTTCAAACCCATGCAGCAAAGCTGAATTAGTGATACTCGAGTATCTGTGTGTAAGCCTGGTGATGGATGGGCCAACCACATCAGGGTGATGTGAACATCCAAAAAACATTCCGAAATAACGTTTTTAAATTGTGTGAATGGAACGTTCCTGTAACGTTCACATTAACCAAGAAAAAAAAACGTTCTAAATGGACGTTTTCAATGTTTAAAATACATTCTGAAGTAATGTTTTCCTAACCTAATGGTAATGTTAGCAAAACGTTCTGCCAACTTCTTTTTGTTAGCTGGGTGTAATCAAGATAACTGCCCATCAAGATAATTATCGTAGATGAACACAACTTTTATGCATTGCGAAGCCTGAATGCAGCTGCCAGAAGTAAAACGCTAAAGGTATGCTAAATGAACTATGCCAAAATATTAGGCTTTTTTGAGATGAGCAAAACCTGCGCAGAATCGATCACCGGTGATCAGTGCCAGATGCATGCCGGTTAGAAATGTGTCCGAGAACGGTCCGCCTGGCTCTGATGTCATGCCGACGTATGTCAAAAAACTCTCGCGAGCGCAAGGCGGAAGGGTCGGATTCTGCAGTCGCGCGCAGTTGCTCTCCACCGACTGTGCTGATCAAAAGCATGATGGGAAACGACTTGCTGACGACACTGCTTAATGGTCATTGGTTTAAACAACAGTGATGTAGGTAAATTCCATATTCATAAAGCTAAATTCTCCAAATAAAGGCCATGTTTTAATTTTTTTTTCAAATTGAAACTGATATTGTGAGTCTCTTAAACGTACAGTATGCGATTTTTGGCCACCAGGGGTCACTCGTTTAAAATAATAACAAAAGACGTACTTTGATGACGTCGGGAAAGAGCGTGGGCTTACAGGAGTTGTTGTCGCTGTCAATGACAACCAGCTCAGCTCATGACATGACATCATCGTTTCACAAAATATATGGCATCTCTCTGTAGATTTAGCTTGTCAAGAAGCTTTAAATGCAACCCCAATGTTTACCTGTGTCATGCTTTTTCTCCTTCTCAGGTCATATTTTTCACCCGTACGTTTGAGCTTTAGCTAATGAGCTGGCTGTAGCAGCAGAACGTGCAGGCAAAGCGTAATCGTGGTCCATAACTACAATACAGACGCATATAAATATTTATATTACGCTCCTTCAATGAATGACCTATTTAGAAAATTTTTCATATATAGGGCGCACCGGATTATAAAGCGCATTAGATACTGCAGTCAAACGTTTGACTGTGTTTGCGTTATGCATCCACTATGTGCTAAAGGCTAAAGGGAATGTAGTGAGTGCGCGGCGCCGGAGGTGAGGCGTTTATTTAGTAAGCATGAGCGCGCTGAAGTGGGCACGTACATTCGCAGCCTGACTCATATGAGTATTCAATGTGCGCGGCTCGCTAACAGCAACAGTTGGCTGTTTTGAATGAGACGACACGGTTACTGTGAACGGGGAGCGTTTTATGCGCGAGCAGCACCGGGGACAGTGTGTCTGTTAAGAGTGAGCGCTCGTGAGCGGGCACGTGATTTACACACATAAAAATACATACTACTTTTTTTCTTCGTCATTTTCTTTGCTTTATTGGCGGTAGTCCAGTGTTCCCCTTTGTGTTTGGCGTGGTTCGCCGGGTTCCGCAAGGAAGTTACAGAAAATAGAGGAATCAAAGGTTATATGACGCCATACACGGGCGACAAAACGGAAATAAACAAAACGTCCCGTGTCTTCGAATTAAACCATAAATTTCTCCGTATTTGAAAGTTGGTGGAAACTGTCGGGATAATGTAAGTACACATCTAATAGAAATATATAACATAGATACAGTTATTTTTGTTATTTTTAAAGCAGAAAAAATACATATTGTGCCTTTAAACAGGTTAAAAATAAGAACGCTATGTCAGTAAATCAAATATACTCTAAAATTTTCAAGTGAAAATTAGGAAAATTTATCTCATTTTATAGATGATGAAGTTTGTAAGTCTGTCTATTTAAACTAAACTTATTTTGATTTATTTTGATTTTTTATTATTAATTTTATTCTGATGTTTATTTATTTGTCGCTGTATAATATTTGTTTCACGAATTGTAGTGCTTTTATGTTTGTAACTTGCATTCTAATAAAAAATAAAATAAATAATAAAAAAACAACAGTGATGAATTGTTCTCTTTTAAAATACTTGATTTTAAAACTGATTTCATGTTTTATGTGTATACATATGGGTGAATAAACTAAATACAAAAATACAAAAACACTATTAACTCGCTGTCCGCCCGGGCCGCTTATATGCAGTCTCCTCACGCCAATTACTGCAATCACACACAGGTGTTCGTCATTTGAACTTGACCCGTTTACTCACCGCCTGGCTCCGCCCCCGCTCTCCCGCTGCAGATCTCGCCAAACCACGCACCCCCCGCCACATACCCCCACCGCCCGACTCAGGCCGGGGAGCCATCCGGCCTGCAGCCTCCTCCCCCCCCCTCCTGCGGGAGAGGAAGTCAGCCACAGCCATCTGTGCCCCCGGCCTGTGGATCACCTGGAATTTGAAAGGCTGTAAAGCTAGGTACCAATGGGTGATCCGCGCGTTGGTATCTTTCATGCGGTGGAGCCACTGCAGGGGAGCGTGGTCCGAACAGAGGGTGAACTCTCGGCCCAGGAGATAATAGCGGAGCGTGAGAACCGCCCACTTGATGGCGAGAGCCTCCTTCTCAATGGGGCTGTACATTGTCTCTCTCTTCGAGAGCTTGCGACTAATGTACAGCACCGGTCGCTCCTCCCCCTCCATCTCCTGGGTCAAGACGGCGCCCAGCCCCCTGTCCGATGCGTCAGTCTGCAGGGAAAAAGGGAGAGAAAAGTTAGGAGCTTGTAACAGCGGGCCACCACACAGGGCTGCCTTTATCTGGGTAAACGCCCGCTGGCACTGCTCTGTCCACTGAACGGTATCTGGCACCTCCTTTTTAGTTAAATCAGTCAGCGGGCTAGCAAGGTCCGAATAATTATGTACAAACCTTCTGTAATATCCTGCTAGCCCCAGGAACTGTCTAACCTCCTTTTTGGTCTTAGGTCTTGGACAGGTCGCAATCGCTGCCGTCTTATCAATTTGGGGACGCACCTGTCCATGACCCAAGTGAAAGCCCAGATACCTAACTTCCACGTGCCCAATTGCACTCTTCTTTGGGTTGGCCGTGAGCCCAGCCCCTCGCAGCGTTCTGAGGACAGCTCGCAGGTGCTGCATATGCCGCTGCCAATCATTACTATAGACGATTATATCGTCCAAGTAGGCCGCGGCATATGCAGCATGCGGCCGTAGGATTCTGTCCATCAGACGCTGGAAGGTGGCCGGTGCCCCGAACAAGCCGAAAGGAAGGGTCACAAATTGGTGTAATCCGAACGGCGTCGTGAAAGCAGTTTTTTCTTTAGACATTGGAGATAAGGGGATCTGCCAATAGCCCTTCGTTAGATCCAGTGTCGAATAAAACCGAGCAGCGCCGAGCCGATCAAGCAATTCATCCACCCGCGGCATTGGGTATGCATCGAATTTCGATACAGCGTTCACCTTGCGATAATCCACACAGAACCGCACCGAGCCGTCCGTCTTAGGCACTAAAACTATCGGGCTCGCCCAGTCGCTGTTGGATTCTTCTATTACCCCCATATCCAGCATCGCTTTCAATTCATCCTGAACCACTTTCTTTTTATGTTCAGGTAACCTATACGGCCGGCTGCGTACCACCACACCCAGGTCGGTCTCAACATGGTGCTGTATGAGGTTCGTCCTGCCAGGAAGGGGCGAGAACACATCAGTAAACTCTGATTGTACCTGGTGAATGTCAGCGATCTGGGACGGTGAGAGGTGATCTCCACAAATGGCCAGAGGGGCGGATCGCGACTTTACATTCGCCTCCGGCCCGAGATCCTCCGCCTCACTCCATTTTTTTAGGAGGTTGAGGTGATAAACCTGATGCGTCCCGCCCCTGTCTGATCGAAGAACCTCATAGTTGAGATCCCCAATTCGCCGTGTGACCACAAAGGGTCCTTGCCACTTGGCGAGTAATTTAGAGCTGGATGTGGGAAGCAATACAAGCACTTTCTCTGCCGGTGAAAATTTGCGTAGTTTAGCCCCCCTGTTGTACAGCTGACTCTGTCTGTCCTGAGCCTGCAACAAATTCTCCATAGAGAGCCGCCCCAACGTGTGGAGTTTTGTTCTCAGGTCCAGTACATATTGAATTTCGTTTTTGCTATTCGAAGGTCCGTCCTGTAGAGAATCGAGGCGAATCAAACACAACTTAATCAAATGAATCTCTCATGGGATTAATTCACATGGATTCAACACTCCAAAAGTTCTGGAGCCCACATTCCAGAGTCACGGAACGGTGCCAAGGTTCTGCTTTGGGGGATCATAAACCCCCCCTCAGGAGACTTTTTATGGTCCTGCAGACCAACAGAGTGCCACAGAAAGGGGGCACTCCTTTGATCCCCTGACAGAGATGTTACACAGATCTGTTGCTAAACTCGGTTATCAGCAAGAACTGTGCCTGACCCCTCAACACACACAGTAACCTCACTGTTGAGATCGAAGATCTCACACATAAAATCATTTGAACTCACCACAGAACAATTCTCGGATTGATAACCAAACATCATAATTCTTATTATGTGTTCCTACAATTCATATGTTGATGTGTTCTGCTTATATCACATATTAATCATGTAAATGTTGTTAACTATTAACTCTTGTAATTGTTATACAACCATTAGAAGTGTGAATGCCTCGTTTACTCTTAAACGAACCGTATTCTCCTAATGCAAAAGATGGCTTGACTGAAATCTGTCTAAAATGCTTTGTATTATGATTATAATATATAATCTTAAACTGTGTTCTCTTGTTCTCTGCTAAGTGCTGGAGACCAGCTCACAGACCATGCATAAATTATGATAAGCAAGAAGTAGATCCGCCTCCAATTGGCCAGAAGTTTCTAGGAGGTTGGACTAGAGTTTAAGTTAAAGATCCAAACAAAGGAACAAATCCTCATGTTCAGTTTTGTGTTCCGTTCCTGTTAGAGAGTTCAGTTCGTTCAGTTCTGTAACTGTTAAGTTCGTGCCTCTCTCTAAAACCAGCAAGAGAGTGTTCTGTTCGTGCTTATATCTGAAACAAAGAGTGTGTTCGCATGCTTCTACATTGACTAGACCAAATTCGACCAGCAGACGAATAACCCATCAAGATCAGGGTTACAATTCAGCTCATTCAAGCCATCCGACTCGCCTTACTTTCATTTCTTTCCTTTATTTCCTTTTTCGTAAAAGTTTCGTTTCAAAGTTAAGTTTGCAACGCACTTCGAATTGGAAAAGACTCTCATTCGCTTGCTAATCACACGTGACCAGCGGCGAAACTTCCATCCCTGCACTTCAAAGACAACAAACCACGCAACGGACCCGGCCGGGAAACCCCCCCCCCCTTCGATGCGACGCAGACAAAGGGAATTCCCTCAGCCACTACAAAGCGCAAGTACTCCAGGCTCTAACTGAACTGGTGGTTTAATGTTAATTGAATAACCTCTCTAAGAAACGAAGGTTCAAATTAATGCTTGGTGGTCCTTTCAGGTCATGTCTTACGTGCATATAGAAAGTTGAAACTTTCTCTCACTCTTTTCAACTCACTCTTTCCCTTTCGCGACTGTATGAATGTGTGTGTGCGTGATTATGTTTAGACCTTAGTTTTGTGCTTAGAATAGCTAATAAAGTCTTGTCCATATATTTGAAAAGATAATTGCCTTGTGTCGTGTTTGCACATTTAGTGTCTTGTACTGTTCGATCTAAAGTTACCTTGCTAAGACATAGTGTTTCACTATAGATTTGGAATTTATATCCTTGCAAATTACGGCCCGTTCAAATGAACTCCAAACGAGTCATTTGCTCGGTTCAGTGATTCGGTTCCATAGATTCATTGGAAATCAATGAATCATTTCCCTTTGAGCTAAATTGGCCTTCGGCCCCTTTAATACATTTATGTATATTACTATATGTTGCATTTGCTACATTACAGTCCTCCCAAGCCTCTCTAAGGACATCCAGCACCCCGCGGGGCTGGCGCCCATAGAGCAGCTCAAAGGGGGAGGCTTGTGGGACCTCCCGTACAGCGAACAAGAGGGGTTCTAACCACTTATCCCAATTTTTGGCATCTTCCTGCACGAACTTACGAATCATGGATTTCAAGGTGCGATTAAATCGTTCGACCAAGCCATCTGTTTGTGGGTGATAGACGCTGGTACGAATCGATTTAATGCCCAATAATTCGTATAATTTGCGAATAGTGCGTGACATAAACGCCGTGCCTTGGTCGGTGAGAATCTCTTTCGGGATCCCCACCCGGGAGATTAATTGAAACAGTGCACTCGCAACACTTTTAGCAGAAATGTTGCGCAGCGGTACTGCTTCGGGGTATCACGTTGCATAGTCCACCAGGACTAATGCAAAGCGATGCCCCCGTGCAGATCGTTCTAATGGCCCGATGAGGTCCATACCAATTCTTTCCAAGGGGGCCTCTATCAAAGGAAGGGGGCACAATGGTGCTTTTCGGGTGGCCGGTGGATTCACCAACTGGCATTCACGACAAGCGGCGCACCACCTGCGCACATTCTCGTGAATGCCCGGCCAAAAGAATCGGGCCATTATACGATTTAAAGTCGCTGCTTGCCCTAAATGTCCAGCCATTGGATTAGAGTGAGCCGCCTGGAAAAGCATTTCCCGGCGGCTCTTTGGAACTAATAATTGAGTTGTATCTTGTTTTGAATATGGGTCCTGGGTCACCCTATACAACTTATCTTTTATCACCGCAAAATATGGATAGGAGAGCGGCCGGTTTGGATGGACGGGCTGTCCGTCGATCATTTGGACCTGGTTAAACGCATTTTGTAGCGTATCATCTCGGGACTGCTCCAGAGGAAAATCCGCACGCTCTGGAAAAATCAGTTCTCCAGATGCGCTCCGTTCCTCCGGAGCAGGACCCGAGGTCCCCGGGACAGCCTCCCCCGCCTGCACTGACGCTCCCCCATCCTGCTTTTTATACTCCTCAGGAGCACCCGTGCACAGGTATGCCAATAAGGATTTAAACCCCGGCCAATTAGTCCCCAATATCAACGGGTGCTGGAGGTGCGGGTTAACTGCCACCTCGACTCTATGCTTTTGCCCCCAAAATTGAATTGTAACTGGCACCAAGGGATACCCCACAATTTCCCCGTGCACACACCGCACCCGAACCATGCGGCTCTTATCCAATGCCAGCGGATGGATCAGGCTTTGGTGAATGGAGGTCTGGTTACAACCTGAATCCACCAAAGCCTGATAAATACCCCCCTTTACACTTACTGGAATTTGGTATAATCCAGCTTGATCGGGGGCGGCCTGCGGCGCGTCGGGGACCCTGACCAGTGTTCCGATCTCCATCATGGGACACCGATCAATGAAGTGCCCAGGGTCCCCACAACGCCAGCAGGCCGGCCCAGGTTTCCCCACCACCCCGGTGGCGGGAAGCGGGTCAGGTAACGGGCGTGAGGAGAGCGCGGGCCCGGATCCCCCCACTGCGCTGGAGGATGGAGGGGTTTCCCGAGGCGGCCCACGGGTCATCCAACTCTGGTCCTGGCCCGGTCTCGGTTCTCCATCTCGGACTCCGCCTCTGGACCTGGGAGCGGGGACAGGACGAGAGAGAGAGGGGTGGGGAAGAGAGCGAGAGAGAGAGAGAGATGACATGGAGGGCTCGCCGACCCCCGAGCACGCCACCATCTGGTCCTCTGCCAACTGGATGGCCTGGTCCAGTGACGTCGGGCGGTGGCACTGGACTCATTGGGCAGTCTTCTTTGGGAGCCTGGTCACGAACTGCTCCAGTACCACCTGTTCCACGACCCCCTCGACGTCGCGGTCCTCGGCCACCAACCATCTGCGGCACGCGTCCCGGAGCTGTTGCGCAAAGGCGAAGGGCCGACCGGACTCACTGAGCTCCAAGGATCGGAACCGGCGTCGTGTTCTGGGGTCCGGCCGACCCGCTGAAGGATGGCGCGCTTCAGATCCTCGTAGACCAGGAGGTTCTGGACTGGCAGCTGTTGTGCGGCGATCTGCGCTTCCCCTGACAACAGCGGAATCAAGCGCATGGGCCAGTCCTCGTCCGGCCATTTCCCGACCTCGCAAAGAGGTCCAGGAATGCCTCCGGATCATCCTGGGGCCCCATCTTATGGAGAGGCATGGCTGCGGCCGCGGCCAGCGATGTCGGGCTTCGAACCTCCTGGTCCAACCAGCTCCGGAACTGCTCGTGGTCCTCCCTCTGGTCCTGGAGGAGCGCCTCGAAACGGCGCTGTTGTTGCTCCTCCATCTTGAGCAGCGCCTTTTGGTGTTGTTGGTGGAGGCCCGCGAGCGCGTGGATGACCTCCGCAAATGGGGTTGGCATGGGCTGTCTGGCGGCGGCTTCCCCTTCCATCCCGGGTTTCGGCACCAGTGTGATATGGTTCGGCTCAGTGTGAGAGGGTGGTGATGGAAGGAGACACGGGGTCGGCGATATCTGGGGCTCGTGCACTTTTATTTAGACTTTGTACTCTTCCCACGGCGCCTTTGGCGCTCACAATAGCATAACTCAAAATAAAACAAACAGAAAGCAGGACATAGGCTCCATACAACTCTTTCCGCTGGCTACAGCTTCTCGCTCTGGTCTGTACTTTACAGCAGCGTCTTCTCCGGCCGTGCACGAGCTCCCAGTCTCTCTCACTCGCTGTCCGCCTGGGCCGCTTATATGCAGTCTCCTCACGCCAATTACTGCAATCACAGACAGGTGTTCGTCATTTGAACTTGACCCGTTTACTCACCGCCTGGCTCCGCCCCCGCTCTCCCGCTGCAGATCTCGCTAAACCACGCACCCCCCGCCACAAACACATATTTGGAATGTAGCCTAATTAAATAACAAGTACTTTGAGTGTCTTGTTCATTACATTTATTTTCATATAAAAGCAACAGAACTTAAATCACATCCAGTTTATTAGCAACACGTGCACGAGCGTGAATCCCGTGAATCCCGCGATATCAGACTTTGATCTCACAGGTGTCTTTTTTTATTTTTTTATTTTATTTTTTTTTTTTATTGAACAATAAGAACAAAACAAGAATAGAATATACATCTACAGTGGCATTGACAAATACAGGTAAATGAGTATTAAGCAAGGCACATATCACTTAAGGTAAAAATAAAGAAATAAAAATAATTACAATGAAGAAAAAAAACATAAAAAAATAAATAAAAATATAGCTGCGAGCAGCGATTGCGGGCCCAAGCCGGTGGCACCGCAACCCCGATGCCTTTAGTTACCTAAAGGCACCGGGATGGTGGTACCGCCGGCTTTGGCCCTTTATCGCTGCTCACAGCTATATTTATATTTAATATAAAGCCGGTGGCACCGCCACCTTGGTGCCTTTAGGGTTATTCTGTACGTCGTGCAAAAACGTAACCCCCGCTTTGACTGTTGAAAAGAAGTGTATTGTAGAACTTGCATCAATGCGGACTCGATGCGCTGTGCGCTGTAACTCCATGTGGCTTTAAGCGCATCATTCTCCACTCGGGATGCGGATAAGCGCTTTGTGCCACACTGTACTGAGCCTTTCATATCATAATGCAGTGACGCAATGACAGATTATTAATTGCCTTTCTTGTTCTGTTCCATCTATTATATGTTGATAATAGATCAGAGCACTAAAAACCTCAAACAAAGCACTAAAAACTTAAGCTGTTTGCTGTGTAGTCTGAGAATGAGCTGTTTGATTTGCACCCTCTTCCTCTTCACTGTCCTGCGTAAAAAACAGCTATTCAGGTCCATGTTGTTCTAGAAAGTTTGTATGTTGCTGCTTCATTTAACATCTCTGCTATACATTTAAAACATGTTGTCTCAATTTTATAGCAGCCATGGCTATATCTAAAATAATTTATCTTTTTGATTTTTGTTATCTTGTTTTTCATGAATGTATTTTACAACAATTGTATTTTCCATTAATATAGTTTGTAATGGCTTTTTTTGTCATAGATTATAATCATATATTTTTTGGATTTGTTATTTATCTTCATAATGAAGTTGTCTGTATTAAGTAGATTGTGTTTAACACACACAAGAGTGATTTATTAGTTCAACACATAGTTATAGAAATTCTACTTTATCTAAAAAAAACCCTGCACTTTATACACACACACACACACACACACACACACACACACACACATACATACATAAATACATGTAAATAAAAATACAAAAAGAAACATCAAATGTGTTTTTAGTCAGAGTATTATTTTATACAGAAACAAATATTTGTAATTCAGATAAGAATGAAGTTAGTGTTTTAAAATCTTAAGGAAGACAAATTTATTGAAATATAGCACATGAATTTTAAATTCATTCAGCTTCAATTACAAATACAATCTTACTTTTATTTAAAGCAAACTATACACTTAAAAGATGGGGGTTATATGCCTATTTTGTCATTTAAAAAAATACAAAATTGTTGTGCAAAAAGACAAGGACTTAGAGACAAGGACTTGTAGGAAAAATCGCAGCCAGCCACACACACACACACACACATAAACACAGACAACAGCCCTCTCCTCCCCACACAGACACACACACCCACACACACACACAGAGAGAGAGAGAGAGAGAGAGAGAGAGAGAATCGCAGGGGAAATAAATCCATTCAAACTACAATATCTGACTTTCTGTTGCTCAGAGCGAATGACTATAAATTGGAAAGTTGATCGGCTTGGCGAGAACAATATACGTGGCAAGTTTTGTAACTGTAGGTAAAATGAGCAAAGTTATAACACACTTTATGTGTCCTTTTTTAGTCATAAAATTAATTTCCTCGCCACGGCCAGACCGTTCGAGATATCAAAAATCCGTCCGGAATTGAGCATCCTCAATGTCTTGACTTCATGCACACCGAGTTTGGTTGTGATTGGTAAACACATGCGTTGTAATTTGATGTATTTCTCCTTGGACAATTATTCAAACAACCCATAATTCCCAACTTCTATTTGAACTGTCGTAAAACTTAGAGCACGAAAGTTGTTTGGCCTGATGTGATCTATAAGTGTACCGAGTTTCATATTAATTCATGCAAGTGTGTTTGATTTATGGAAAAAATGTTCGAATCCCAGTCCAGGGGGCGCTGTCGAGCCGCCCTGCCACGCCCGGTTACCAGCTTCAGCCCGGCCCTGATGGCCATGGGTTCTGACCCGTGTGCAAAGTTTCAAGAGTTTTAGAGGATGTTAAGGCCCCCAAAAATGCCAGAGAAGTCGCACACAGCAAATAAAGGGTTAAAATTAACCTGACAGGCGCCCCTCCTCTCACTCACACAGAGAGACACTGAGAGACTGGCAAAATTCTGAGATTTTCTCTACATTCAAACAAACATATCTGACTTTCTGTGGGTCCTAGCTAATGAGTGTCAATTAGAAAGTTGTCCGGCTCGAGGATTACAATATACATACTGATTTTTGTAACTGTAGATAAAACTAACAACCCCACTTTTGTCAAAAGGTGGCGCTACTGAGCCCTCACCACGCCCGTTTCTGAAACTTTGCACATGTCTACTGGCTAATAAATGTGATGTGTCTGTCGAGTTTCATGCAATTTGAAGCATGCTAAGGGTCTCAAAAGCATCCTAAAAGAATGGTAAAGTTTGATGCGTTGCCACGGCAACAGTTTCAAAGATATCAAGAATCCATTCACAGGTCTTCGTCTGCCGTGTATTTGCATTATACAGATGAAGTTTGAAGCAAATCGAGTTAAAATTAGAGGGTGATTTCAAAGCATTTTGAAAATGACACACTTCCTGCTGTCAGTTGGTGGCGCTATAACTTTGACTCACAATAGTCATATCCATGTGATCGTCCTCTTACAGCAAACACACTGGTGAAATTTCATCAAGATTGGTTGATGTATGCTGAAGTTATGACACACTTCCTGTTTCACTTTTCTCGCCATGATTTTCGTTTCCTCGCCACGGCCAAACCGTTCAAGATATCAAAAATCCCCTCGCAAACTTTCATCCTCAATGTCTTTACTTCACGCTGACCGAGTTTCGTCGAATTTGGATCAGAGCTCTAGGAGGAGTGTTTCACATTCCATTGTGTGCTTTTTAAAAACAACCGCAAATGTCTGACTTCCTGTTGGGCTGGGGTAAAAAGTAAGAGTGTGAGGTATAGATGAAACGATGAGATCAACATGTGTACCGAGTTTCATATTATTACATACAAGCGTGTTTGAGTTATGGACCAAGTGTTCGGACCCCGTTCCAGGGGGCGCTGACGAGCCGCCCTGCCACGCCCAGGAACCAGCTTCAGCCCGGCTCTGATGGCCGCGGGTTCTGACCCGTGTGCAAAGTTTCAAGAGTTCCCTTTCGTAGTCACTTCGAGTTACGTCAGAAGTGACGGAGATTGGGGGTTTCGCATAGAAAGCCAATCCTCTTCGAGTATTTAAAAATGAGCCAATGGCATGCAATGCCTTGGGGCTGCGGAAATTTGCATAGCGTACTCCGCCCTACTCCGTGAGTATAAAAGGAGGAAGTGAACGCAACCGCAGTATGTTTTCGCTTCGGAGCCAAGAGAACTCTTCACTCCTGAAAGCCATTCTCACTGTTTCAAGACTCTTCGAGACAAGCGTCCTCTTCAGTGTTGGTGTGACGGCGGTACCCAGCGAGATTCTGCATCGCCTGCGATCTGAGCAGTGGTCTGCCAGACTTTGCGCTTCTCCCTGGTCGCCTCAGCGCTGAAAGAGTGAATTTCCTCCTCTCATTAAAAGAGCTGCACGTGGCACGTCTTTTTAAAGATGGCTCGCCCGTGCTCTTCTGGGTGCGGTCGATTCATATCGTCATCTGATGGTCACGATCGCTGCTCTGTATGCCTGGGCATTCAGCATGCAGCAGCAGCGTTCGTGGATGACTCATGTTCCTTCTGTGGGAACATGACCATCTCTACACTGAGGTCGAGAGTCAATGATCTGACAAAAGTGAGAGTCCCGGTCCCCGCTACTTGATCAGCTTCTTCCACGAGAGGCTCGTCGACTCGGGGACCCGGTGATCTGACGGTGACGGTGTGGAATAAAGCCCCGACGATTCCTCGGGCCACACCTCCCGCCTCAGTGGTAGAGCCAGCGAGCGCCAGTTCGATTCAGTCGGCTGCCTCTTCGGAGGCGCCGGCCGTTTCGTTCGGCGCTCCAGATGATGATGCGATGTCGATCGCAGCATCACAAGGCGGGCTTGATTCCTCGGGAGATGAGGATGCGGCTGCGTTGCCTCCCTCGGGAGTGCCAGCGTTGCCCATGTCTGATCCCGAGCTGACGGCCATGCTGTCTCGAGCCGCTGGGAGTATCGGGTTAGAGTGGAACCCTCCGCCCTGCCCCGATCTCTCGCGGATGGATGATTGGTTTCTGGACAAAGCTGCCGCCGCAAGGCCACGGCCGACTCCAGTGCCTTTCTTCCCCGAGCTGCATGCGGAGCTCACGCGCTCTTGGAGGGCTCCCCTGTCCTCTCGAGAGCGCGATCTAGTCTCCCCCGCCTTTCCTCCCCTCGATGGTGGGGCCGCCCGTGGGTACACTGGGATGCCCCCGGTGGAGCACTCTGTTGCGATGCAACTGTGTCCACAGAGCGCCTCCTCCCGTGGTCCTCCTAAGCACCCATCCAAAGCCTGTAGGTTCTCGTCTGCTATGGCGGCGCGTTCCTATAGAGCGGCGGGACAGGCGGCCTCCGCTTTGCATGCGATGAGCACCTTGCAGTTTTTCCAAGCTAAGCTGCTCAGAGATATGCACGAGGGCGGGACTGACCAAACGGCATTTAAAGATTTGCGAGCCGCCACAGACCTTGCTCTCCGGGCGACGAAGGTGGCCGCTCGCTCCGTTGGTCAGGTGATGGCCACCAGTGTGGTCCAGGAGCGTCATCTCTGGCTCAACCTGGCAGACACTCGGGACGCCGAGCGGACTCGTCTGCTCGACGCCCCACTCTCCCAGGTTGGCCTTTTCGGCGGTGCAGTCGAGGACTTTGCCCAGCAGTTCTCGACTGCCCAGAAGCAGACAGAGGCGATTAAATATATTCTGCCCCAACGGCCAGCTGCTGCCTCCACCCAGCCGTCGGCACAGACGCCTCCCTCTGTTCGCCGCCGAGGACGTCCCCCTGCGGCTCCCCTCCCTCCCACGCGGCCCCAGCAGCAGCCTTCATCCGGGCCGCGGTGTGGAGGAGGCCGCAGGCAGGCGTCACAGCCCCCTCAGGCCGCACGCCCCGCTAAACGCCAGGCAAAGCGACGTTCCTGAGACGGGCTGCTCAGTGATGAAGTCGAGTTTTTCCCAGGAGGCGGTAGCAGGCCCCCTCCTTCCCCTGGTGGAGGGCCGGGGGAGAATCTTTTGTTCTCAGCTCCCCGCTGCTCACCCACGGGTGGGCAGCACCCTGAGTTGGTTAAAGAAAGACTTGACATCATCATTGAGCACTCAGACAGACATGAGTGCGCTCGACGTCCCAGTGCGTCAGCCCACTCATTCCTCTCTGTCTCTGAGGGTGCGGAAGGGAGCGTGTGTCGTCCCTCGACTACGCCACTCCCCTCCCCCTCTGTCGCCAGACCCCCGGCAGAACAGACCCCCGAGGAACGCTCTGCCTTCCCTGGTCTCTTCTGTCGGGGAGCGGGCTTCGACGGTGCATCCGGGCGGGGTAACTCCTGCGCGCATGCCGGTCGACCCGCCTCGCTGCCCCTCCGGGGGGACGTCTGTGGTTCGGATGACCCCGCTGGTACACTTCCTGGAAGCTTGGCTAGAGCTTCCTGGGCTGTCCCGCTGGGTCGTCAGAACGATCAGATTCGGCTACGTGATTCAGTTCGCACGGTCTCCTCCCCGTTTCAGGGGAGTTCGCTCCACGATGGTTGGTGGCAATGCCCCGGTCATGAGAGCGGAGATTGCGACCCTGCTGGCGAAGGGTGCAATCGAGACGGTCCCTCCAGCCGAGATGAGTTCCGGGTTTTACAGCCCCTACTTCATTGTCCCCAAGAGGACCGGTGGGTTACGACCGATCCTGGACCTGCGCATTTTGAACCGTTCTCTCCATCGACTACCGTTCAAAATGCTCACAGCCAAACGCATATTCGAATGCATTCGGCTTCAGGATTGTTTTGCGACCTGAAGGACGCATGTCTCCATTTAGCTTCGACACAGACCGTTTCTTTGGTTTGCTTTCGAGGGCCAGGCATATCAATACACGGTTCTCCCATTCGGGTTAGCTCTGTCCCCTCGCGTCTTCACGAAGATCGTCGAGGCAGCCCTTGTTCCCCTTCGCGAACACGGGGTTCGCATCCTGAACTATCTCGACGACTGGCTGATACTGGCACACTCTCGAGAAGAGGTTTGCGAACACAGAGACCTGGTGCTCCGGCACCTAGCCCGTCTGGGCCTTCGGGTCAACCGGGAAAAGAGCAAACTTTGCCCCGTGCAGAGGATCTCTTTTCTCGGCATGGAGATAGACTCGGTCGCCATGTCCGCGCAGCTCACGAACGAGCGCGTGCACTCACTGCTGACTTGTCTTCGACAGTTCGAGGGCAAGAGTGCGGTTCCACTGAAACTATTTCAGAGGCTCCTGGGGCATATGGCATCCGCGGCAACGCTGCTCGGTTTGCTTCATATGAGACCGCTTCAGCTGTGGCTTCGCGATCGAGTCCCGAGGTGGGCATGGCATCGCGGCTCGCTCCGAGTTCCAGTGACTCCAGCGTGCCGCCGAACCTTCTTCCCATGGTCGAACCTCAGCTTTTTACGGACCGGCGTCCCTATTCAGCGGGTTTCCAGGCATCTCGTTGTCTCCATGGATGCATCTACCACGGGTTGGGGTGCCATGTGCAATGGGCATGCAGCCGCGGGTTCCTGGACATGACCCCAGCGCCTCATGCACATCAATTGCCTCGAGCTGCTGGCAGTACGTCTGGCCCTGCACCGCTTTCGAGCGTTGCTCAGGGGTCAACATGTGCTTGTCCGTTCAGACAACACCACTGCAGTAGCGTACATCAACCACCAGGGGGGTCTACGCTCACGCCGGTTGTCGCAGCTCGCCCGCCACCTCTTGTTATGGAGTCAGAAGCACCTGAGGTCCCTTCGTGCAGTTACATTCCAGGAGACCGGAACCTGGCAGCCGAAGAGCTGTCACGGGTCCGTCCTATCTCCGGCGAATGGCGACTCCATCCCCAGACGGTCCAGCTGATTTGGGACCAGTTCGGGGAGGCACAGATAGATCTGTTCGCCTCCCGGGACTCATCCCACTGCGCCCAGTTATTCCCTGACCGAGCGTACGCTCGGCTCAGATGCACTGGCGCACAGCTGGCCGCGGGGCCCACGCAAGTATGCGTTCCCCCAGTGAGCCTTCTTGCACGGGTGTTGTGCAAGATCAAGGACGACGAGGAGCAGGTCTTGCTGGTAGCCCCCTACTGGCCCAACCAAGACGTGGTTCTCCGAACTCATGCTCCTCGCGACAGCACCTCCTTGGCCTATTCCTCTGAGACAAGATCTACTCACTCAGAGACGGGGCACTCTGTGGCACCCTCGTCCCGATCTCTGGAGGCTGCACGTGTGGCTCCTGGACGGGACGAGGCAGGTTTGAGTTCGCTGCCACCTGCGGTGGCGGCGACCATCACTTCCGCTAGAGCGTCGTCCACGAGACACCTTTATGCGTTGAAGTGGAACCTCTTCGTCAACTGGTGCTCTTCTCGCGGAGAAGACCCCCGGAGATGTTCGATCGGGGTCGTGCTTTCCTTCCTGCAAGAAGGGTTGGAGCGCAGGCTGTCGCCCTCCACCCTTAAGGTTTACGTCGCGGCCATTGCCGCTTCTCATGAAGCAGTGGAAGGTAAGTCCTTAGGGAAGCACGACCTGGTCATCAGGTTCCTGAGGGGAGCGAGGAGGCTACATCCGCCTCGTCCTCCCCTCGTACCCTCTTGGGACCTCTCGGTAGTTCTAAGTGCTCTGCAGAGACATCCCTTTGAGCCTTTGCAATCAGTAGAGTTAAAGTTTCTGTCCATGAAAACAGCACTCCTGGTTGCATTGGACTCCATCAAGAGGGTGGGGGACCTGCACGCATTCTCCGTTGACGAAGCGTGCCTGGAGTTCGGGCCGGCTTACTCTCACGTGATCCTGAGACCCCGGCCTGGATATGTGCCCAAGGTTCCCACCACTCCCTTCCGGGACCAGGTGGTGAACCTGCAAGCGCTGCCCCTGGAGGAGGCAGACCCAGCTCTGGCACTGCTCTGTCCGGTACGTGCTCTCCGCACCTACGTCGACAGAACGCGGTGTTTCAGGACCTCAGACCAGCTCTTTGTCTGTCATGGGGGGAGCCAGAAGGGAAGGGCTCTCTCAAAGCAACGGCTGTCCCACTGGATAGTGGACGCCATTGCTTTGTCTTACCAGCAGGAAGGCCGTCCGTGCCCCCTTGGTGTGACGGCCCATTCCACTCGGAGTGTGGCCTCCTCTTGGGCTCTAGCACATGGCGCCTCGCTAACAGACATCTGCAGAGCTGCAGGCTGGGCGACACCCAACACCTTCGCCAGATTCTATAATCTGCGAATTGAGCCGGTGTCCTCTCACGTACTCGCTTCCGCCAGTACTGGACCCGCTTAGGTGTCTTCGCTTGCTCGCCATTCCACTCCTCGGACTGGATAAGTGCGATATCTCCTCAGTTCTTCCATTGAAGCCTTGAGTCCTCCAGCACCGACGATGCGGGCACCACTGCTGTTGCTCTGGATGCTGGCTAGGTGCCTCCATGTGCACGGTTCCCCACGGTAACTGTCTCATGTGTATTATCCACTGTAAGCCTCTCTGAGCATGTGTCTTGCCTTGGCAAGCCATCTGCCACCCCTGGAGTTAAATTCTAGTAGCCACCTGCGGTTGGTGCTCCAGTGATTCCATATGTGTTCCTATGCGGCCATATGCGTATTTGTAAGTCCTCCCTTCGGTAGGCATCTGGTAGCATGTCCCTCCCGGGATATGTTTCCCAGTGTACCTTGGTAATCCTGTGTCAAAGTGGGATCCCCTAAGAAGAGTATTAGGGGTCCAGACTTTCGCAGGGCACTGGAAGACAGCTTGAAGATGGCGTGATGGCACAGACCCCCAATCTCCGTCACTTCTGACGTAACTCGAAGTGACTACGAAAGGGAACGTCTCGGTTACGGATGTAACCCTCGTTCCCTGAGTAGGGAACGGAGACGTTACGTCTCCCTGCTACTTCTGCTGTACCGCTGGGTAGACGCCGAGTTCAGTCTTGGCTCCTCAGCGAAGACATACTGCGGTTGCGTTCACTTCCTCCTTTTATACTCACGGAGTAGGGCGGAGTACGCTATGCAAATTTCCGCAGCCCCAAGGCATTGCATGCCATTGGCTCGTTTTTAAATACTCGAAGAGGATTGGCTTTCTATGCGAAACCCCCAATCTCCGTCACTTCTGACTTAACGTCTCCGTTCCCTACTCAGGGAACGAGGGTTACATCCGTAACCGAGACGTTTTCGAGCATATTAAGGGCTCCAAAAGTGCCAAAAAGGTTACGGAATAATAATAATAAGAAGAATCCTAAGGAAAACAATAGGGCCTTCACCCTTTCAGGGCTTGGGCCCTAATAATCCCAAGGAAAACAATAGGGCCTTCGCCCTTTCAGGGCTTGGGCCCTAATAATAATCCTAAGGAAAACAATAGGGCCTTCGCCCTTTCAGGGCTTGGGCCCTAATAATAGTAATAATAAATTACAAAGGGGTCACTTTATTCCTCTTTTAAAAGCTCAAGGTCTCTTATAATTACAGTCAATTTCTGGGCCTTTTTACTTTTCATGCATTCCAAAGCTGGAAAAAAATTGCAAATCAAGTTTATTTTTTAAATACAGAGAAATAAGGTTTCGTTTTCATACATTTGGATTTATGAATAAAAAATTTTCCCAGTATCAACATTACATTAACAAGAAATTAGTTTCTTTTCTCGTTCAATAGCATTCCAAACATAATATGTTTTCTGGCAAAAGTAGGCAGTGATTGAATCTTTGATTCCAACCAATAAGACATATTTTCCCAAAAAGTATTTGAAGAAACACAAGGAAAAAAAAGATGATCAGTTGTCTCTGTCAACTTGACAAAAAGTACAGGCATTTTCTTCAAAATTAAACCGTTGTCTTAAAGATGAACTGAACTGAAATTTGAGAAAAGGTGATATAACAGATGTATTTTATTTATTCTCATTGGTACAATTTTTAAAATGGCAGAATTTGTTAAAAGGGATAAAATGGTACATTGAAAGTGTTGTTTTTGTTACACGGGCGCCGCCATGTTGGATTTCAACGTTCGACTACGTCACTGGCATGGTAAGCCACTCCGTTGCCTACCCGCACCAGCAGAACAGCCGTAGCTTGTAAATTGTCTAAGGCTAGCTGACATGGCTGAGGAAACAGATTTTTTAGCGACACACTATTTAGAGATGTGTACTTTCGTCAATGAGTACATGAAACGTCTGACAATGCACGAAATGTTTTATTTACACAAGTTACAAGTTCAATGCATCACGTTAACGTTACTCAAATCCTTGATATTCGGGTGAGGGGGAAAAGATCCCTGATGTATAGTTCACTGTAAAGGATGGGATTTTCTCCTTCCTAAATGCACCCTCGCCCATAGAGTGAACTGCCAGTACGCTGTTAATCTAAACAATCTGAGAAAAGTGTAACAAGTTAGCCCAGCCGTCACCTATTCGTAAAATACCCTGCTACTTATGGGGCGGTCCAGCGTCTCAGCTCGGACATCCATTAGAGACAGCATAGCCTCCGTCCTTCAACACGTTTCTCTCACCGAACAGCATCCGAAATGAACGGTGCATGGTGATGCATTTTTCGCCGATCAATAAATGTCCATGTTGACCTCTCTGCAACAGATCGTCTCCGTGCAGTGTCTATGCTCCACAGAGCTCGCGCCCACAGTCACTTTCCCCCAAACGATCCTGTACTGCAAGTGAAGCCTGAAACTGATCGTCCTCCATGTGGTGGTAGTTAGACACTACCGGCCTGTCCCTCACGGGCTCAAATGCGTAATCCATGCCGTTAAAAGCGCTCATTTTCGTCTGTGTATACAGGACCTACAGCTGTTGTCTATGGCGCTCCGCGGGTCCTACCATGCCAGTGACGTCATCGGAACTGCCAGCGTTAACAAGCGCAATTTTGCGTTGCTTAAAAAGCTATATTAATATATATTTTTAAAAAATGTTTAGTGTAATTTACTTTTAATTGTCATAAACAACACGTTTTCAACGTCGATATTTTTCAGTTCAGTTCATCTTTAAGAATTCACTAGAAGGGTATACTCCATTGAATATTTTAAAATGAGTTTCCTTAGCTTTAGGAGCCACTGGAAAACTAATGTACTGTGTTCTCAATTTTTAACAGCTCGTTTATCATAAGATTGCAAAACACAGTTTTTATATGGAAGTGTCGGATATAATATAGAATTGAAACAAGAGCGGATAAGCTTGTTGGGAATCATTACTCTGAGGTCATTACCATTGAAGAGAAGGGATGGAAGTTCAAAAGGTCCATCAGGTATGTTGGCAGAAGCATTTTGTACAAAATGTATAATGGCATTTAAAACACGCTCAAAAAGTTTGCGTTCACATTGTAAATTATATTTAGTACAAAAGTCTTTAAAAGTTAACAATCTCCCATCTTCATCTATCAAATGAAGAACTGACCCAGCCCGATCTCATGAAAGTTCGTATCTATGGCACGAATGTGATTTCTCGTGGCATTTATACGGCAAAAACAGTTTTTGCGTGTATATGGCACGCGATTTTCACGTACATATGATACGCACTTTTTTGCGTATAATACGCACGAACTCCCCACCCCCCTCCCCCCTAAACCTAACCCAGGGTTTTTTAGTGCGTACCATATTCACGAAAAAAACACTTTTGGCGTATAAATGCCACGAGAAATGACACTCGTGGTATAGATACGCATCTTCATGAGACTGTGTTGACTGACCAGATACCCTTTTCTAGCCACTCAAGAACACATAGAGACTTATATTTAGAAACAATAAATCTATTGTTCCATATTGGGATTTTATGTGGAGAAAAGTTATGTTTATATAATAATTTCCAATATAACAAAATCTGCTGGTGAAAAGATGATAATTTAATTGGCAGCATGGAAACAGTATAATCGCATCTCAAAAGGAAATCAATTCCACCCAATTTTCTAAATATACCTCTGGGAATGCAAAACCAAAAACTATTCTCATTTGTTATAAAATGATCTCACAGGTGTCCGATTCACTGCGAGAACCGAGATCTGTCCGGCTTGAATGCGCTTTTTTCACTCCTCCTCGGCTCTTACTGCAGCCGCCTACTCTCGACTACAATGCAGGCGAGGCGAGGCGCATCTCAAACAAGCCTATTACATCCATACATGAAGGTTTACAATTTTTACATCAACCATTTCAAATGGATGTTTAGCTAATACCAAACTTAATGATTTTGTTGACAGACGCTAGAGAATTATATAGAGACGTTGACCCTTTTTGTTTATTTTATTCTCTTTAATTTCTGTTAGAGAGACTCAGCAGACTGCATGACTGATATGGAGAAGTTACATAACAGCATGTTCAAATGTAGTTGTTTGGATTTAGCAAAATTTTAAATTGTATTTTTGTTTGTGTATATTATACAAATTAATCCCCAAATGTTCTTTCAAACCTTTCTCTTTCTATAAAAATAGTACAGTGGGAACGAAAACATTTTTTTTTATGGTCTCGCATTTGGCTCGAGTAGTATGAAGCTGCAGACTCGGAGACCTGCACCCAGAGTCCCGCATTCTCAGACCCCTCGTTTTTCGAGACAGCGCCTCCTATCAAATTGTATCGGATAAACATAAACGTGAGTAGGCTATCTTTTATTTAGCGAATCGTAGTATATAGCCTACTCGTTTGATTAATTTTTTTTTAATAAAACTAATTTAGCTCATCGATACAACATATGAATAGTCCATTGAATATTTGTAAAGTTAGTTTGTAACAAGATTTGAGCCGTTAATGTATGTTTTTTCACCCTTTCCCCCCCGAAAATATTTAGATAGCTAACGTTTATAATTTAGCTTTGAAACATCATAAGACATGTGCTATCGTCCTATGTTGAAGGCTATTCCAGGGTACACCATACATCGATGGAGTTGCCCCTGCCGAACCCAGCAACATCATTTTAGGATTATGCAAAGCGACTTATAAATGAGTTTTTTTAATGCAATTGAAGACGAAAAGTAAAGTCACGAACACATTTTTTCCTTGCTTTTTTCTTTACAGCAAGATGATGTTTAGGTGATCATTAGCCTAAATAAAGTAGGAATTGTTTATTTTATTGGTGTTTTGTCTATTCTGATTTGTTTTGCTTCGCATTCAAAATATAAAAAAAACAGATTTTGTAATCTTAGCATCGTAAAATTATAATTAGAAAATTATAGGTTGAACTGAAGGAAAAATTGGAATTTGAATAAAAAAATATATATAAAAAAAACATTGTAGCAATATAATATCACATACTATTTTTCTGAAGATAGTTCAATCTGTAATTGTATCCCTTCCATCAGTAACAATTCGTTTTTTTCTGCACATACATTAAGCAGGGAACGCAAATATTTATTGGATAATTTATTTGGAGACCGTAATATTGCATCCTATTGTTTTTAATTGCATTTGGATAATCGTACGCTGTACTCTGTGTGTGGGTGTTATTCGACCGTTTGAACAGCGGGAGGCGCTGTGTTCGAAAAACGAGGGGTCTAAGAATGCGGGACTCTCGGTGGGGGACTGTAGATGCAGGCTCCGAGTCTGCAGCTTCATAGTCTCAGCCTCAGACGTCACGCCCACGGAATGTTGGCTAAACGTCTGATGCATATGGTACACTTAACTGGAAACACTTCAGGAATGTCGAAGTCGTCACCTGATTGGTTGAATTTTATCGGATTTCCGGGGGCGCCAGTGTCGCGTTTATTTTCGGTCCGCCGGGAAACAAAGCGCAGATGTGTGATTGCGGAAAAAAAACTGTTGTGTTTATGAGTGACAATCATAGACCGTAAAAGGTGACAATGAGCATTTATCAAGATCAGCTAAACGTAGTTGTATGTCCCCTCCTATCTATTATGGAAGATCAAGTGAAGTACCTAACTGCGAAGGGGATATCAGCCGTGTTTGTGGGCAAACGGGTCTACGCTGACATCGCAGCTGGCCGATTCAGTATATATATATATAGGGCGCACTAGATTATAAGGCACATAAGATACTGCAGAGTCAAACATTTGACTGGGTTTGCGTTATGCATCCACTAGATGTGCTAAAGGGAATAAATGGAATAGCGAGTACGCGGCGCCGGAGGTGAGGCGTTTATTTAGTAGGCGTGAGCGCGCTGTGGCGGGGACGTAACTTACATTCGCAGCCTGACTCATGAGTATTCAATGTGCAGCATTGACAAAGCGGGCATAAGATGGACATGAGCGCGAGTTCGTGGGCGAATTTAATAGCGTGGAGCGTTGTTAACCAATTGATCCATATATAAGGCACTCCAGTAACTGCTGCTGACTGCTGACTGACTTGTTGCACGCCGATCTGTTGTTGTGGGGACATTTCCACGCCCTGAAACGTGACGCTGTACGAAACGAACTGTAATTGGTTGTTTGACATGTCAGTCAAACGGCCTTATGGGCGGGCCTTGGCCAAAGAAAGCTGCTATGAATTCCAGACCTTCAGCCGTCAGTCTGAAGGTCTGGCTGGGTGATTCTCACGAAACCATTAAAACACCACGGCACTAATGATTTTAAATATTAAACATGGTATTTAGTGATATAAAAAAGCATCACAATAAAGACAATACTGATCTCTACCTTGCACAATGTGTAATTTCAACATGGGAATAATTTTATTTTCTATTTTACTGTATTTTCTGCGAAAATTCTCATTACCGAAATGCGTCCAACTCAACTAAATGTATGTTATGTTGCAGTTTAAACAAATTAAAATAAAAAGAAATTAGAAAAACAATAAATGGATGTTCTATTAGATTATTTCAGATGGCAGAAAAAATAATTTACTGAATATTCATGTATAATAAAAATGTAAAAAAGCAGGAAAATGACTTGTCCATGACTGCGGTTCTCATGCTCCGCAACATTTTTTGAGGACTGTTAAAACGCACATTCAGAATTTAAATAAAGTATGATTTTGAATAAAGAAGGACATGGGCCAGTTCCTTCAAGATGGCTACTAGGTAAGAAGATCTCTTTATATTTCTCCAATTAAATGTAAATATTCACTTGTCAGAATGTGTACGCGACATTTTGATTATCATTACCGAAACAAGTAGTTTTCTACATTTAGAAAAAGGATATATTTAAATTTTTTTTATAAAAATGTACTTCATTAATGTCTAATTATATGCACTGAGTAAAAAATTAGAAAGTCATCATGGATTCTCTTTTGTTAGCAAAACATACCAAGGTACCTCATCCTCCGAAACACCATTCTCATATACTGCAACCATTTAGGGCAAGTTGCGGTAGAGAGAACTTCTGTTTCGGAAATGAGAATTCAATCATTGCATACTACTTTTAAATATACCTAATGGATTAAATATGAATTTAATTTTTTTTCTAACTGTTGATATTTTGCTACATGATTTGTTTCATTGTAGGCAGTCAGCAAGTGAGAAAAAAAAAGTTTTAGCCAGGTTGACAAAGTTCAGGGAAAAAATATACAGCAACCCAGAACTGCTCAAGGAGTACAGAACGAAGGAGAGAGAGCGGTTAGGTTTGGAGATGTTGCAGGTGTAATCAGCAATAAACACTTTACAGTCCTATAAAATGTACAGGAGTGTGCACCAACCCACCCAGCAACACACAACACAGCCTTTTAGCCACTATAATAACAGGGCTATATAAATAAATTTTCAGCAGATTAATATTAATAAAAAACTTGAAAAACTTCAATAGTTTTAATTAATAATACGTTAATAATTATAGTTCTAACCCTAACTATCCTGTTCCTGAAAACGTCTGTTAGGTCTACCTAAAAAACTTGAAACACTCTTTATTTCAGTTGTATCTTTATTCTATTGTATTTATTTGTTCTTCTGTTCACTGCAAAACCCAACAAGTTAAGCTAACTCATTTCATTTGAGGAAACTGATTGCCTCAATTCAATTAAGTTTATAAAAACAATAGTTATGACGGAGTACTCTGAACTTATTTTACTCGAGTCCACTAAAACAATGATATTTCTTAATACACAATTAAACTTTACACTGCATTTAAATAGTTTATATAGCTGAAACTTCATTTATTGAGTAAAAACAGTGAAATAACAAACTTTAAATGAAATCAGAGCACTTGCAGTTACTGCCAGCTCCCAATATCACACAAAGTAAAATACAATAAGTTGAGCTAACTCGTTTCATTTGAGGTAACCAATTGCCTCAATTCAATTAAGTTGATGAAAACAATAGTTATGAGTGAGCATTAGTGATGAACACCTGCTGTTAACCAGCAGAATCACAGAAGGAAAGATAAACCCAAGAAGTAAAGCTGTCTTCATACACAGTCTTAGATGAAATCAAATGAAGATAAAAGATGATATTAAATCTCTGAAGATCTCTGCAGATTATTACTACTGACCAGATTGACTTTATATCTGTCAGACATCTACATAAGTTGCTATTGAGAATGGACAGAGGCTTGGATGATTTTTTGATAGTGATGATGATGTATTGTTTCATTTAAAGACACCATGACAGTGGGCAGTGTTTGCTTTAGTTAGGCTCTTGACCCTTGACTTTATAGACCATTTCACAAGATGTAAACAACACTGGTCCAGAAGCACTTCCTGTTTCAGTTTTTTAACACTACATAAAAGCTGGGATAAAATACAACCAACAGAACATTTAAAACTGAATCAAAAAGTTAAACAAACATCTTTAAGATGTTTTCTTTACATGTGAAATAAAGAAAACAGTTACAAACTGAAACAGGAAGTGCTTCTAGACCAGTGTTGTTTACATCTTGTGAAATGGTCTATAACACCAGATTTTCTCTGGCTGTTGAAACTGAGTGTTTATAAAACACATTTGTTATAGAACAAAAGCCAAAAGGAAATATGATCCTGTGTTGATGGTTATGTTTTGATGATAAAAAATATTAATTAGTGACTTGATTCCTTGATCTTTTCAGAGCCTAATCTCTGAATAAACATTGATGTATTACTTGTATTATACATTATAGTAGAACTGTGAATCATCATATGAACCTCAACAATGGTGACCATTAAAAAATAATTCATGCTGGGAGCCATGGATAAGTTTTGTATAATGCTAGTACCCAGCATGCATTGCAGCTTGAGTCATTTTTAATGGTCACCATTGTTGAGATTCATATGCTGATCCTTGTTGTCTGTGTGAGTCTTGGTAATTCAATACATTGTCTGTAAAACTTTTTTCTGCACAAACTGTTTGTAAAGTATTTCATAATATCTGATGGTCACAACACTGTCACTTGTAGAATCACAGTTTTGAATAAAACTAATTTAATATTGCCCTTTTAATCAGAGATTAGTCTCTGAATGAGATCAGTGAATCAAGTCTCTAAATGATGATTGTCACCATTAATCTTTAACAATCAACACCTATTCATACTTTTCCATGAATTTAATGCCATAATTCTTTTATAAACACTCAGTTACTATAGACCTTATGTAGCCCCGCCCCTTTTCAGCTCTGCGCTCGTTGTCTTTTGACTTCCGGTCTGTATTTTCACAGCGATCTTGCATAGGTATGAATGAACTGCTCGTAAAAAAAATCCCGGTCAACATTTGTTAAGACAACTGCTTTACAATGCTTATGATAAACATTAAAATGCTCATGGTAACTTTTGTTAACTCTACAATAAGTAAATTCACAACAACCAAAGAAAACACTGATCTCCATCATGGTGACCTTAAACAAAACTCAAATCATCAACTTCTAAACCTCTGTTATTTCTAATAAGAACTTCTGTAGATGGCAGTAATTAAGTCAAACTTTTTAATACTAAGGAGGCTGGTAATGTTGTTTGTGGAGATGTTTAATCTTCCTCTGCTGAGATCTTCAGAGAGCCGAGCGGATAAATGCTCCGTGTGGCTGGCACACACAGTTCAAATGAGTTTCATTCCACTTTTGGCGCATAAACATTATCGAACATTTATCAACCTCTTGATTTTCGTTTTATTAAGAAAAAATATATCGCGATAATTTTCGTTTTATCGCCCAGCCCTACTAATCCCTCTACATTCATTAAAAAGAAAGATTCAGTAAAAACTAACTTATGTTGTAAATACTTTCTCTTCCTTTTTGGCAATATTTTCCTCTCATTCATCTCCTAAACATCTATTCTTTGCAGCCAGGTGTATACATTGACAAATATTTCAAACAATAGGCATTTACTTAGTTATGAAGAGGTAGAAGAATGAAGAGGTTTGTCCCTCTCTGAACTTTTATAAGTTATTGTTTAACGAAATATTAAAGTTATTTATTTTTGTATTTTTTGTTGTTGTTGCTAATGTTATGTATTGAAGCACTACAATATAAACAGATTTGAAATTGAATCCATGATTTTGCATATATTATACATTTTTCCATATTAAATCTAGACATAGTAAACTTATTATCATTACCGAAATAATCAACCTCATTTCCAAAACTCAAGTTTCATTACCGCAACAGATGATTATTAAATCTTAATTTAATTAATATAAAATGTGTAGTTTGATTTTAAATGCATGTACAGTATCTACACATTATGTTCTTTCAGGTTTGTCACATCATTTTGAAAATGTGTCAGGTTTCATTAAAATATATTAAAAAAAAGATTGTAAATTGTGGAAGGTGTTGCGGTAATGAGAGAAATTAAACTAAAAATTTAAATAATGCTAATTTAAAAATAAATATTATTTCAGATTTCTAAGTAACTGTGCATGACTGTTAATAATCTGTTTTTAAAAATGTGAAATTTTATTTTATTTTCTAACAGTGTTGATGTTTTCACACTGTTGCGGTAATGAGATTTTTTAGGACTTGTTTTGGAAATTATGCTCAAAAAGGTCTTAAATTGTAAGTAAATGTTTTTAAATTAATATTCACAAATTCTCCAGACTTGGTTTCTAATGTATGATTTGTTTTTTTGTGAATTCAAGCATTTTTTAATTTTCATGTTTGAAATTTTTAAAACCAAGATTTCGTGAGAATCACCCGGCTACGCGAGACTAGCAGCTTCATAATATTGTTTGGCTCTGTACTTTTTTCCCTCATTCCAAACCCGGAAGTGTGAAAAGAATCCATTCGAGGAGGAGCTGCTGAAACCGAAAGCAGCCGATTACTGTGAAGACGCCATTTCGGGAGATAGAAAATCAGCAATCGCTTCACATGTGACAGGTAAGTTAAGTTCTTTACACTTTTCATAGCTGTAATATCAATAGGGTTTTGCGTTTAAAAATAAATTATGACGAAATCAAACTCGAAATACATGATAAAGTTGAAGTTAGGCCTACTTTGGTTATAGGCCTATTTCACGTCAACTGTAACAAAATGGATACACGTTTTTCCTTTAGGAGAATAAATGCTTAGATCTTCGGTTGGCGATACGTAGGCTATTTAATTAATTTTATAATAATAATGTTGAGTTACGCTGTAACACATAGAAAATTTGAAATGGTGTTAAATCAACATCGCGCTGTCAACGAAAAAGTCATTGAACCAACGTCTTGATTCTTCATCATATGTTGCACCCTCTATTGTCATTGAAACAACGTTTAAATCATACCTAGAGATCAACAGAATTTCAATGGTGTTTCGATTACAAATGTTGAAATCCCAGCATATCAACAAAACTTCAATGCTGTTTTAGTATACCACGGGTTTAATCTGAAGGTCTAATTTTAATATAATATTAACATTAAGCTATAAGCCTGCCTTATGGACAGCCAGGGTGGGCTAGCAAAATATAGAACATATTAAACTATACCTTTAGGCTAGACTAGGACAAATGACACCATGTATTCTTTAAAAATTAAACAATCATTTTTATTTTAATCATTTTTAAAATTTTTAATCATTTTCATTTAAAAAAAATCATGTTTATTATTTTATTAAATCAGAACTAATTGTTAACTCAACAAATTAAATATAAATAACTTGATACTTGTAACTAATTAAATAGTAAATATATTGATTGGAGTTGTACAAAATATTTTTCTGGTTGACTATTGCACATTAATTTCTGCTTAAATACGGGGTGCATGGAGGAATAGGCATAAATCTCACTGCAAAAACAGGCTAATAATAAGGATATGTCTTTAAAATGAACTAGGCATTTTAATTGCTTCTAAATAAAGTATGTGGAGCTAAGCCACATACCCTCCCCCCCTTCCCCTCGCTTCCCAGCGCTCAGAAAAGGTGCAGAAGATCATCAAAAATCGTAGTATTGCATAAGCACTATTATAAAACGACTGTTATCATTTCTGAATACAAACACAGTGGAGATCCAAAACTGTATCGCACATCGCAGCCCGAGGATTATTAATATTTTGCATTTGTAGGCTATTACGAGTCTATGAGAAGGTCTAATCTGTTCCAGTTAACGTAACAACTAGAGCCAGTTCTGCATTGAATAAAGTAAAGGTAAACCATTAAATGTAAGAAAAAACGGATTGGGAAAATACCTGTAAGAGTTCAGCAGTGTCAATTTGAAGGTCCACTGTGTAAACTGCGTTTGAAACTGTGGCTGACATGTTGCTCTTAACAAACACCATTAACTGGAGAATTTTTTTTTTTACTTTAAGTTAAAATTAATTAAATGCCATGTGTCAAAAATCAATTGTATTTTGTGCATGTCCTCTGTGTCCACACACAGGCCTTTAAGTAAAGTGTCACATCAAGGAGGAGGAGAACAGTACCTCTAAAATGAGTGTGTGTGAGGAAAGAGAGGAGGAGGAGAACCGTAGGCCTACCTGTAAAATGAGTGTGTGTGAGGAGAGAGGGGAGGAGGCGTCTGTTCACACTCAGAGGGCAGCATCTCCAGTATCCAGCTGTGTGTCCATGAAGAGTAACATCTCCTTGCGTGAACCCCCTTATCTCAGTGATGGACAATCTTCAGGATTCAGCTGTGTGTCCATGAAGAGTAACATCTCCATGCATGAACCCCCTGATCTCAGTGATGGACCATCTCCAGGATCCAGCTGTGTGTCCATGAAGAGTAACATCTCCTTGCGTGAACCCCCTAATCTCAGTGATGGACCATCTCCAGGATCCAGCTGTGTGTCCATGAAGAGTAACATCTCCTTGCGTGAACCCCCTAATCTCAGGGATGGACAATCTCCAGGATCCAGCTGTGTGTCCATGAAGAGTAACATCTCCTTGCGTGAACCCCCTAATCTCAGTGATGGACCATCTCCAGGATCCAGCTGTCTGTCCATGAAGAGTAACATCTCCTTGCGAGAACCCCCTAATCTCAGCGATGGACCTGCTGTCACCTCTGCGTGAGTATCATGAATTTCAGGGCTGTCTGGGCAGTCAAGAGATTATATTGGTTCATCCCCCCTAAAAACTGTAAATAACACGCATAAAGACAAAAACAAGTGTGCGTATGGTTGCAGAAATAGTTGTTAAAATAAAAGAGCAAAAAGGCTATGTAAAAATGTATCCAAATTGAACATATCTATGATAGTCTTGGAATCCAGATAACTAGTTAGTCTCATCAACCTCAGCCTCCGCCCAAGTAGCAGTGCTTCGCCTTCTGAGAATATAGTTCCCAGTATGTATATGGTTAAAAGATGGCTGTGTCTCATATGACCTCGTTATTTGTACACACTGTGATTATACAAATCACAACATATAATTAAAGCTGCAAGCAGCATTTATCGGTGTTCAAGCAGTTCAGATGTTTAAGGCATTTAAGCACAAAAGCATCAAAAAATTTATATAGTAGAAATGTGAAATTATTTTTGAAATTGAAGCTTTGTAGATTGAGAAAATGCAGAAAATGTATTTTTTACTGTGGCTGAAAGACTTCAACTCCCAGAATGCAGTTGCTTTGCTGCCCTTACGAGGCCACTCCCAAACCACGCCTACCGGTTACAGACGGCAGAATCCAAAAATGGATACAACTAGGCTTGCTTTGATACATTGTGAGCTATTTGATAAATTTCCATCGAAATGGTGCTGAATTGCATTGTGCCGGGATGTACTAGCCTAATGTATAACACGACTTAGACTTTAACATTAAAAATATGATGCAAGACAGGACCATGCTAACAAAGTAGCTTAGTAGCTCTGCTTGAACTGTTTTCCCTCAATTGAAATCACTATTTCTCCAAGCTAATACATTATCTAGGCTAATCCATACTCTACTAACACTAAAGGTTTATAAAAAGAACCACAATCAATGTGAGTTATAACTTTTATTCAGCAATCTCACCAGAAGATGTTCCTCTATCTCTCGCAACTGTTTATCACTGTTTATCGCTGCTCGTACAGCTAGCCGCGAGCATCAGATTCTCGCCCGTCCCAGCTCGAGTCTGTCTCGCTCCGGCCGGCTGTTGTTTCTCCATCTCCCGCAACTGCTTATCACTGTATTGCGGCTCGTACAGCTAGCCGCGAGCATCAGATTCTCGGGCGTCCCAGCTCGAGTCTGTCTCGCTCCGGCCGCCTATTGTTCCTCCATCTCCTGCGACTGTTTAGCCGCTAGCCGCGAGCATCAGATTCTCGCCCGTACCAACTACTGGTTTTCTACTGATACAAAGCTTAATGCTAAATCCTGAAGTATCCCTTTAATATTTTACTCCACACAGGGGAAAAAAAATCACCATAAATTACCAAATAGTGTGCAAATTAACATTATTAAAGAGAGGATAAAAAAACTGCTAATTCTATTCCTGATAAAATTATTTTGTGGTGAAGTAAATACTACAGAAAAAAACAATGTAATTTACATGAAAAAAGTTAGTTCAGGCAAGAATTAAAATAAGTAAATTCTATTGTAGTACTCAATTCAATCGTGTAGAAATGAAAACGTAAATATCAACATTATAAAATTAGGTAAAAGTACCGGTACTCAACTTTTCTGATACTGGTGTTCCCATCATGCACTGGGCCTTGAATAATTAATGAGGTTTATTTTTCACTGTTTTCCATATGTACACTATTTTAGCATTACTTTTGTTGTTAGGATTAGTAACTTGCCATTTTGTGACATTTGGAGTCCATTTTCTACTTAAAATGACACATTCAAACACAAAAACCATCCATCAAATGTTACCGTCATTATGTATTGTCTACCAAGTATCTGCGTTCATATAACTTGAGAAATGAAGATACGGTGACACACACTATATGTATTGTTTACTTAAACGTATCTGAGTAAATCATATACTTAAAAAGTGTGGTCTAATTTAATGTTATATTATTTGAGTGAAATGTTGTACAAAGAAAAATCAAATTAAATAGATATTACTAACCTTTAATTAGCTAAATATAAATTACTTAATTTCTTATGTTACTTTCACTTAACTTATTTAAGTATAGTTTACGTATTTCTGTGTGTGAAATTTACTCAAAAAATATCAGTGCAAAAAAAAAACTTAAAAGAATTAAGTATATTTTACTCATTCTTTTTTACAGTGTACTACTAATAAATATAATTTATTTATTGGAAGTACTTGCAAACAGGCTTACTTCACTGGATAATTTTCTAGCTGGAGCAAGCACCACCATGCTGCAGCCATGTCAGACTGGAAAATATGTTTAATGTAAATCTCAATCACACTTTGAGAATATAATTTTTCCAAAATTATTAGTTTTGATAGCTCACCTCAGCAAAATCAAAGAGTCCTTCCATTAAAACAGAGAGTGCATACTGTAACATTATTAGCAAGTTGCATCAAAAAAGACATAAACAATAGTAATTAACTTAAATTGCTTTGGGAGATTTCATAAATAAGTTTGTTGGATATTGTTTTTGCTCAAACTAAAAAAAATTAATTAATGACAGACAGCAGTCTGATAAAGCCATCCAAAAAACCCAAACAAAAAACAAACAAAAAAAACAACATTTATTATTATGATCAAACATTTCTTCCTACCATCAACATGCCTTGGAATGAAATAAATTGAAATAAATATGTTATAATTATTCAAAAATAAACCATGTGGTTGAATATCTAAAATGTAATTTAGTGATGGCAACAAGAAAACCGCATACGTTGAGATCATCATGTCCATACTCTTTCCACGGCCCAGGATGTAGTTGCTGTGCAAGTATTCTACAATGCATTTAAAACATTTATTTTGAAATAGCAATGAACATGAAAAATCATGAAAAAAAGTTAGAAACCTCAGTTTTATTTCATGCCAAGAGTTCAAAAGATAGCATCCATTCAATTATTTTAGAAAAAAAGGTCTGAAAATGTTTTAAATATTACGAAAAAAATAGATTCACCATTTGTGTTATGTCAATAAGCTATAACGCGCATGCGTGTGCTTTGTATGTGATTCCTAGAGGTTGAATTCATATCAAAATCTGCCAAACTACCCATACTACTTCTGAATAGGATTTCTACTTCATAAATTGTGTGAAATTTTTGAAAATAATGGTTCAGATAACTCCAAACACATATGGAAATGGAGACGCCCTTATATGGGCAGTAATGGAGTCTGGTTGTGCCCTAGTGAAGAAGTTTGGTACTGCGCCCAAACTAAATCTCACTGAAAGCTCATTTTTTGAGATATCAACCTAAAATTTGAAACACAACTTGTTCAGATTTTTGGCTTTGATTTTTCTGCAGTTTTAGAGTAGCCCTGGTTTTGAAAATATATATTTTATATAAAATATGAATAATTCATTTTTTTACATTGTACATTTCTATAAACTCAAACTTCTATAACTTTTTTCTGTTTCACTTTCCTAATTTATTTCACTTAGAGAAAAATTTGCCAAATGTCTTCTTTAAAACGAGACCAATCTTACGTCTATATTCCAAAGCATTCTTGAATTACAACCATTTAAGTTTGAAATGAGCATTTCCATGTCTATATAAAAAAGGGGGGGGGTGACAGTTAAGAGGTTAAGCATAAATGAGAAATGAGTCATAAAAGAAAAAAAACAAAATGGATGGAAAAGAGTGTCTGCATATATGAAGTCACCAAAACACACCACCACGCATGCGTGTAACAAAGTCCAGTACCTGATCCACTATGTCATCGTGCTACACGCCACAGCGAGGACATGTTGAGAATTTTAGCCTTCTTTCTCTCTTTTTTAATTAGGGCCCAAGCCCTGAAAGGGCGAAGGCCCTATTGTTTTCCTTGGGGTTATTCTTTTCTATTATTATTATTTTTCTTACGACTATTCAGGCACTTTTGGGGCCCTTAACGCGCTCGAAAACTCTTGAAACTATGCACACGGGTCAGAACCCGCGGCCATCAGAGCCGGGCTGAAGATGGTACCTGGGCATGGCAGGGGGGCTCGACAGCGCCCCCTTGAATGGGGTCCGAAAACTTGGTCCATAAATCAAACACGCTTGCATGTAATAATATGAAACTCGGTACACATGTTGATCTCATCGATACACATGTTTCACATATACTTCATACTTTTACTTTTTACCCCAGCCCAACAGGAAGTCGGCTATTTAGGGTTCTTTGTAAAACACACGCAATGGAATTTGAAACACTCCTCCTAGAGCACTGATCCTAATTCGTCGAAACTCGGTCAGCGTGAAGTTAAGACATTGAGGGTTAAAGCTTGTGTGGGGATTTTTGATATCTCGAACGGTTTGGCCGTGGCGATTAAACGAAATTATGGCGAAAAACGTGAAACAGGAAGTGTGTCATAACTTCTTTATACATTAACTGATCTTGATGAAACTTCAGCAGTGTATTCGTTGTAAGAGGCCGATCACATGGATGTGACTATTGTGATTCAAAGTTATAGCGCCACCAACTGGCAGCAGGAAGTGTCACTTTCAAAATGCTTTGAAATCACCCTCTTATTTTTACCCGATTTACTTCAAACTTCATCTGTATACTATACTCATCTGTGACTATAATGTAAATACTCGGCAGATGAAGACCTGTGAATGGATTCTTGATATCTTTGAAACTGTTTCCGTGGCAACACATCAAACTTTACCATTCTTTTAGGATGCTTTTGAGACCCATAGCATGCTTCAAATTGCATGAAACTCGTCAGACACATCACATTTATTAGCCAGTAGACATGTGCAAAGTTTCAGAAACGGGCGTGGTGAGGGCTCAGTAGCGCCACCTTTTGACAAAAGTGGGGTTGTTAGTTTATCTACAGTTACAAAAATCGGTATGTATATTGTACTCCTCGAGCCGGACAACTTTCTAATTGACACTTATTAGCTAGGACCCACAGAAAGTCAGATATGTTTGTTTGAATGTGGTCATGCTCTCTCTGAGCCTACGTCTCTGTCTCTGTCTTTGCCTGTCTGTGTGTGTGTGTGTTTGTGTGTGTGTTTGTAGGGGGAGGGGGCTTAACCATTTCACTGCTGTGTGTCTGGCCTGCATAAAAAAAAATACATTTCTTAAGCCTGGTATGTTTTAAATAAGTTTTTATTTAAATTTTTTATAAGTAAAGGCATAATATAACCAGTTTAATTGTAGTGCATTGACAATAGTTTTATATAATTAGTTTATTAATTAAATTAACTTGGTCCATAAATTTGATCTGAAAATTTGGTCCATAAATCAAACACACTGGCTCATACTTGTATACAAGGCATTAGTCGGCCAGCTTCCCCAATATTTGAGTAGTTTACTAACTTTTAATAGTCAAGGGTATAATCTACGTTCAAGTAGATATATTCTTTTAAATGTTTCTTTAATGAAGACAGAATTTGGAAAAACTGCTTTTACTTATTGCATCAACTGTTTGGAATGAGATCCAAAGTTCACTGAAACTTGAAGAACTTATTTCGATAAGTGAGTTCAAGCTACACTTAAACAAATCATTCAAATCTGTCTGCACTTGCTCTTAACATTTAATTTTGTATTATTTTTTGTACATGTGCGTGTTGTGTATTCTGTTTTATGTATTTATGTATATTGTGTGCTGCTATTTTGGCCAGGGCTCACTCGTAAATGAGATATTTATCTCAATGTGATTATTTCCCTGGTTAAATAAAGGTTTAATAAAAAAAACAAAAACAAAAAAACTTGCATGTAATAATATGAAACTCGGTACACTTAGAGCCTGAAAGTTGTTTGGCCTGATGTGATCTATAAGTTTTACGACAGTTCAAATGGAAGTCGGGAATTATGGGTTGTTTGAATAAATCTCCTAGGAGAAATACATCAAATTACAACGCATGTGTTTACCAATCACCACCAAACTCGGTGTGCATGAAGTCAAGACATTGAGGATGCTCAATTCCGGACGGATGTTTGATATCTCGAACGGTTTGGCCGTGGCGAGGAAATTAACTTTATGACTAAAAAAGGACACGTATATTGTTCCCGTCAAGCCGATCAACTTTCTAATTAACAGTAAGAAGCTCAGACCAAAAGAAAGTCATATATTGTAGTTTGGATGTGTATCTTGTCTCTATCAGTGTCTATGTGGAGGGGGGGGGGGGGGGTTGCTGGTGTCTGTGTTTATGTGTGTGTGTGTGTGTAAAAATATATAGCTATGTTCAGCAATTAAGGCCCCAAGCCGGTGGCACCACAACCCCGCTTATAGCGCCACCAACTGGCTGCAGGAAGTGTGTCACTTTCAAAATACTTTTAAATAACCCTGTTGAATAAAGTGTCATATTAATAAGTTTTCCGCCAATTTTAAATTCTCATTTTACTCACGCGTATGTGAAGTGAAGCAGGACAACGTTCCACCAGTCTTTGTTTTGTATTCTCACCCACAGAAGTCTGGTTTTGGCCGCGGGGAGGAGCATTTTTACTGCGTGATCAGCACGGCAAAATGGTTAATATGCTCTAAATTATGACAAGAGACAAATTAACATTATGTCTGCTTTCATATACGTGACCTATAAACGGGCACATCAACCCAATTACTTTATTTATCATTCACGTAATTAAACAGATGTGCAAATGAACGTACCGGTACGCTAAAAGCACGTTCTGGCCGCAAGGAGAGGTGGCAGTACGCTCAAAAGCTATTTTTGGAAGTGGCGGTACTGAGAACCGGCGCGTACCGGCCCACTTAAAGCACTGGCGTCGAGTCCGCATTGAGAAGTTCAAAGCATAAAGAAAATACATATTGATGGACAGTGTATTATACATTATATATCTATGCAATAGTGTATTGAGCCTTTTCTTTTAACATTTTAAATTTCAGTTACTGTGCGTGTGAAGAACAATTATAGTGCTCTGACTCCCGGTAGAGAGTAACACGATTATTCTCTATTAAAGTCCAGCAAGATAAAGTTTCTTTATTCAAAACCATAGACCTTTATCTACAGATAAAGTATAATAGTATTAACATTGAATCATCTTGAAGATAGTTTCATCATTGACTGTAACCGAACGCGACGCGCTGTTTGAACACTCCAGCATAGGGAAAAGTTTGCATGATCTTGAATTTAATGACTTTAATGAATTTAAATATTAATTGCGATCTCAAATAATGGCATTCTTTAGAGAGTTTTTGTGCCCTTTGTGGGGCTTAACAATAACAGAATAGTATACGCACAATACAGGATTTGAATCAGCCTCGTCTGATCGATACCTGATCCGGCAAAAATGGCAGTATCGGATCAGCGCATCACTAACTTCTAAAATGGAAACACACGGCAGATGTAGACCTGGATGTAAACCTGACCACACTGATGCAAGCTCTTCAGCACACTTCCTTTCGACAGTCAAAGCACAATGTGCACAATAACCCTAAGGCACGATGTCATGATTCTGCCTTAATGTCCTTGATTGTGCTGACAAACTGCCTGGGAGCTCCTCCTCCCCTTCAATCACCAGGTGGAACAAATCTTCCAAGAAATCTGAGCGTGCTAGTACCTGGCTCTGATTGTTGTCTTTAAACCATAGTGGAAGGACCATTTATAGCACCACAAGACTAAGAAAACTTTATGTTTGTCATTAAAGTGATTGTGCAAGATCAAGCCCTCCACAAAACTGTGAAGGACAGCCGGTAAGCGCCATATTGGCCTTGTTTTGGCTAGATTGACTAAAGCAGTGCTAATAATGCTCTGGAAAAACACTGACTATAAACTCTCGTTGTATTGATAGGATTTTTTGCAGTGGGATTTGTAACCTCAAATGTTGTTTGGTTTTATTAAATGTGTGGTTTCAATGATACCTTATAATTCTTTACTAGGAAATTATGGCTTAGAACTAATAAATTGAATTTTTATTACTAAAAAATATTTTGTATTGCATTTGACTAAAGATACTAATTCTGATCATTTGATTTAAAATGCTGGGTATTTATTGGATAACATTTGCTTAAAGTTGGAAACCTTATAATTATAATGACAGTAATGTGTTTATCTGAGTTAAATGTGAATTGTTTATTTAATTTGCTTGTCAACTCAGATAGTAACTTGTATTTGTCATCTCTTTTTGAGGTTTTTCACCTGTTTACTGCCCAAGACAGAATGGTTAATAAAAGACAAACAACTGATCCCATGGCTGTTTATTGAGTGAAATCCAGTTAAGATCTTCATGTGGAGGGACTGTCCTTTTCAAGTGGGGAATTGCACAAGAAATATATCACAACTTGACATTGATTTTTCCCTAGTTGTGAGGCAGGATCGTGACCGAATCATGTTTTGTGTACAAGTGCATGGCCAATTGTTTGGGCCATGTGCTTGTGTTGTCTAGTTACGTTACCCCGCCCCCTTGTTATCCCCGTCTTGTGATTTATTGTCTAGTCAGTTTCACCTCTCCTCGTCATTAGTGTTCCCTTTATAATCCCCTTGTGTTTGCTGTCCTGTGTCGGTTCATTGTTTGACGTTGTGTGTTTCTAGCAGTGAGTAATTCTTTGAGTTATCCGTTATTCAAGAAGAGTCTGTTCGTGTCTTAGAATTGTTCCTGTCTTAGTTTCTAGTATTAGTCTGGTGTGTTCTACCCTGTCTTGTTTTGCCCCCTCGTGGGCTTTATTTTCTGTTTTTGCCCTAAATAAATCCTTTGTTCATCATCTGCTGTCTGCGCCTGGGTTCTCCGTCCGTACACATAAAACACGAGGGTGGTGCATGGTGCCACTGGCTTTATATATACAGTATATATATATATATATATATATAGCTGCGAGCAGCGATGAAGGGCCAGAGCCGGCGGTACCGCCACCCCGGTGCCTTTAGGTAACTAAAGGCACCGGGGTTGCGGTGCCACAGGCTTGGGCCCGCAATCGCTGCTCGCAGCTATATTTCTTTTTGTATTTTACATTTTTACTACTGAAATATTGATGTTTCTTTACTTTTAATATGTAGATAACTATCTGCCCTTAAATGCCTGATGTGCATAATTTGCAGTTTGTTGGAAACATGGGTATTTAAAATCTGTGTGAGAACTTTGAGGATCTACATGTGTGATATTAGGAAGTCAGTTGGCCACAATAGATAGAAATCTGTTGGAAAGATCCAACACTTATTTCTACATGGTATGATTTCATATTATACATATTTAAATATTTTCTTTATTTTAACAAAGCTTTTTGTGTCTCTGTTCATCTTAATGTGTTTTCAGTGGTGGGAGAGCTGAGCAAATCCGATATGTGTCCTGTCAGACCAGCACATCCTCCTCCTGTCAGAAACCCATCAGTCGTCATGACACAGAAGCAGCCCTGCAGCTCGATTCTCACCAGCCAGTGCATGATGATCTGCAGAGAGTCAAAGAGCAGCACAAAACCAGCATGAAGAACAGATATGAGAGCTTATTTGAGGGAATCAAACTACAAGAGAATCAGACTCTCCTGAACAGGATTTACACACAGCTGTACATCATAGAGGGAGAGAGTGAAGGAGTGAATGATGAACATGAGGTGCGACAGATGGAGAAAAGGCACAAGAACCTCCAAGACACTCCAATCAACTGCAATGACATCTTTGATCCTTCACCTGAACCAGGATATGAGGAGAAGAGAAGAGAGAAGAAAGACAAAATCAAGACTGTTCTTACTAAAGGCATCGCTGGAATCGGGAAAACCGTCTCTGTGCAGAAGTTCATTCTGGACTGGGCCGAGGGAAAAGCCAATCAGGATGTAGATTTCATGTTTGTGCTTCCATTTAGAGAGCTGAACTTGATTAAAGATCATCAGTACAGTCTTCACAGACTTCTGCTTGACTTTCATCCTGAACTTCAAGATCTAGACTCAGAGATTTATGATGAATGTACAGTTGTGTTGATCTTTGATGGTCTGGATGAAAGCAGATTGACACTGATGTTTTCAGACAGTGAGAAAGTTTCTGATGTGACTGAGTCTTCATCTGTGGGTGTGTTGATGTCAAACCTCATGAAAGGAGATCTGCTTCCCTCAGCTCTCATCTGGATCACCACAAGACCAGCAGCAGCCAATCAGATCCCCTCCAAATACATCAACCGTGTGACAGAAATTCAGGGATTCAATGAGCCTCAGAAGGAGGAATATTTCAGGAAGAGAATCAGTGATGAGGATCAAGCCAGCAGAATCATCTCTCACATCAGAAGAGCAAGAAGCCTCCACATCATGTGTCACATACCCGTCTTCTGTTGGATCTCAGCCACTGTGCTTCAAAACATCCTGAAACAAGATCTCAGTGCAGAAATCCCTCAAACTCTGACTGAAATGTACATACACTTCCTCCTCATTCAAACTCATATGAGGAACCAGAAGTATGAAGAGAGAGGTCCAGAGAAACTCCTGCAGTCCAACAGAGAAGTGATTGTGAAACTTGCTGAACTGGCTTTCAATCAGCTGATGAAGGGCAATGTGATGTTCTATGAGGAGGACCTGATTGAGAGCGGCATAGACGTCACTGACGCCTCAGTGTATTCTGGGATTTGCACTGAGATCTTTAGGGAGGAATCTGTGATTCATCACAGGAAGGTTTACAGCTTTGTACATCTGAGCTTTCAGGAGTTTTTTGCAGCACTGTTTGTGTTTTTCTGTTATTTACACAAGAACAGTGAAGTTCTGAAAATGTTCCTATCAGGGAAGTTCAGAACTCAGTGTGAGATTGTTTCTCTGGATGTGTTTCTGAACGGAGCAGTGAATAAAGCTTTGAACAGTAAAAATGGACACCTGGATCTTTTCCTTCGATTTCTTCATGGCATCTCACTGGAGTCCAACCAGAGACTCTTACAGGATGTGCTGATTCACACAGAGAACAACCCAGAGAGCATCAAGAAAATAATCCACAACCTTAAAAAATCAAAAAATCAAAAAAACAAAAAAGACAGTGTCAGCCCTGAAAGATGGATGAATCTGACGCACTGCTTGATTGAGATGAAGGATAGTTCTCTTATTGAAGAAATGCAAGCATTTTTACAATCTGATACAAATAACAAAAACCTTTCTCTTGCACAATGTTCAACTTTGGCAAACATGATCTTAATGTCAGAGGAGGTGATGGATGAGTTTGACCTTAAAAAGTTTAACATCAGATCATCAAAGGAGAGTCAAAGGAGACTGTTACCTGCTCTGAGGAACTGCAGAAAAGCTCTGTGAGTGTGAAAATATGAACATAATATCAACTGATTTGAAATATGAACATAAAACCTCTCATGTAGGCTAATAGTTTAGCTAAATGCGCTGTAATGGCTTTTTCATTTACATAAATTTGAAGTGTCTACAGATTAAAATATTTTAATTAATTATTTTAATTTTTTATCTATAATTGAAATCCAAGTAATTAGATTTCTGAAGTTTTAAAAGCTGAATGTTCTTCAGCAATTGCAGTCTTTTCAAATGTTGTGAACTTTTTCTTCGTTTCTCAACAAATCGTTTTGTTGTGCGGAAAAGATTCCGTCTGGAACTCAGTCAGAAATGTTCATTCTTTGTTGAGATCTTTGTTTCATTTAACTTACCCCCTTTACAAAAAAAAAAAAAAAGGTAAATATGTCAAGTATGAAGAAGGTTACAACATTTTATAGTTCAGTAATCAGCGCCTATTATCGTCTCATTTCTAAAGTGAAAAGAATAGAATTTAGTGCGACTGAAAACAAGTTGTTCTTTCACAAAAATGACCATAACTTTCTCAATATTCAAGATATCTTAATGAAATTTTCTGTGGAGATGGGTTTCATATAGTTATTTGGATCTAATGTGGGTTTCATATAGTTATTTGGATCTAATGTGGGTTTCATATAGTTATTTGGATCTACACTTGATTTTAACACACATAAAGACTGATTTGGCCTATCTTTTATGGTATTTTTCTGACGAGCAGTTGTTGAAAATACAAATAATTGAATGGAAAACAACGATCCAAGTAAAATTATATATCCTTAATTTAAAAGATGTATTTTGGTTGATTCATGCTATTTCCAGTAGTGTGACAATATAGAATTAAAGGGACTCTGTGTAGGAAATACCCCCATCTAGTGGTTAAATATTATTTTGCATTCAAACGAATTTTGCTCTCCAGCGCCTCGCATTTTCAAGTGTGTATTGCATCTACGGTTGCCGTTATGTACCAAAAATGCTATGACAGGATGTCTTGTAGTATCACTTCATCGAGTTTTTCTCCGGGTGAACAGGTTTGTAACTTTAAAAAAAAAAAACAGCAACTTATGTGTTAACTTATGTGTACAATTTATGTGTCTAGCTGTATAAATTAATTTTAATTCTCTGTACAATCTTATCCACATAGCAAAATCACAATTTTAGCTAATTGATCATTTATATATAAAAAGAAAGCTATAAATCTTACAGAGAGCAATATTTTCTTACAATCATTATCTCTATATTCTTACTGAATTTATAGGTTATAAAGAATTAACTTACAAACCTTGTTTTTAGCACCTTCCTTCACAATAGCTGCGAGTAAAGTAGTCAATAGCTGCTATTCATCAAAGACCTTGTTTAACTTTTTTACCTATAAATGTTATACTGTCTATATAATAAAGTACACAACCAAGCAATGACAAAAAAATTAAGTCAGACTGTAACATTGACTAACCTGTCGAGGAGAAAGCAGGCAACTTCAGCGTCTCTTCTGAAATCTTTCTGCTGCATTAGCTATTTCCACGGTTGAAAACGCTATCCCGATATTTAAGGCCATTGCACACTGAGTACGAAATTTTCGTATGCGTATTTTCCTGTACGTCAGCCTAAAAATTCGTCACGCATAGAAACCTTGCACACCGAGTCCGTTGCGTATTTATTAAACCTTTGCGGGAAAAAACGCAAAAATACCAAATGGATTCGTCAAGCAGTGAGGATGATTTTTGCCCTCTCTCATATTGAAAAGAGAAGAAATAGAAAATATCCATCCAATCCTGAAATTGCGCCGAGAGGATTTATCCTGAGCGATTCAAAATTTACCTCAGAATGTCAGCGGGACAGTTTGATGCTTTGCTAGCGATTCTGGAGCCACATATTAAAAACAAGACCACCAATTTCCGTGAACCATCGATTCTGAACGGAGACTGGCAGTGTGTCTGGTATGGACCAGGTATGGACACACACAAACACACACACACCCACGCGCGGCCCTGTGGAAGCGCTGGGCAGACAGAACAGCTAGGCTGTTATTGTGTATTGTGTATATTGTGCCCAAATAATACATTAGTTATCGAATAGGCTGCTCAATCACACCTTATTCGATCCTAAATTTCAATCTGATTCAAAGGGGAGGTTTATTAATTTCATAATCCAATAGCTATAGAGAAGAGAACATAAACACTTGATCGAATTGAAAACCGAAACTGAAAGCACGGCGCATAATGTTCAATGATTTGAGGACGAGCTCCCCCCGGCCCTGAATTGTCAAAAGACCTCTCAAAATGCTGGCTCTGGATGCGAAAAACGCAGAAAATCGAACCATATCTGATTAATTTTATGACGGAAAAATTAATGGCCGTGTTTTTTGCAATCTCCGGTCACGTTTCCTTTTTCGTTCAAGTCTGGCCTTTTTTTGCGATGAGGATGCATTCTCCTGTGACTCGGCATATGGTCCGCAACAAATAATAGAGCAAAAGAGCAATCAGCAATCATAGGAGTGCAATGCAGCCGTTTAAACTTGCAGGGAATGCGCCTCTCAATGTGACGTGACGATGGCTCTGAGTCTGAACGAAAACGCGTTGTGAAAACGCGTTTGGCTGGTGGTACTTTTTGACCCTCTCTGCTATTATAGTTTTCAAGATGGCGGAACGGACATGGAAGCCTCCGTGAACCTACCCGTCCCATGTACATAAAGATAATAAATTCTTCATTTACGAGGATAAGTCAGATAATTTGCAGAGGTATTTGTACACCATTGAGGACATATTTATGAATAAAAATATTGATTTCAGATAATAAAATACCTAAAAATCTACACAGAGTCCCTTTAACAATACTAACGCTGGTGGAGGAAAGAAAGTGGAGGAGACCACACAAATGTTGAGTGTAGCCTACACGAAGCGCTGCATTTTGACAGCTTTTCTACAGGTAACGTTCAGTGGCGGTAGTCATAAAAAAAGTGGGGGAGTTTAAATGGCCACGAAATTTTTGTACAGCACACCAAAACATATGTTATTCATGTCTACCTTCCTCTAAAAAGTGTCCAAAGTGGGTAAAAATAATTTCTTGACAGTTGGATTCTTCCATATTGTTTGAAATCGGCTTTCAGGAGGAAAATGCAGCCTGACTAGAAAAAATTGAAAACAAATGTGCAGTCGAAAGCCCTAATGATGTGATTGGCTAAAAATAATCAAGGACTCCCACAGCGAGTCAATGAAAACAGCGCATTTTAGGAGACCCGCTCAGAGTGATTCGGGAAAATCCGGCACAGAGATTTGGAACACAATGGCGGCCACTATTTATTGATATGTCCACATACCTACTATATTAAACATATTAATACATTTGTAACACCACATTTCTCCCTTTGAGAGTTCTAATAACTCTCACAAAATACAAATTAAAAGTTCATTCTTGTAACTTGTGATCGTTACAGGCACATAAGGCATGCTCTGTGTTTGCTTTTCTGTAATTGCATGCTGACACAGAAACAAACATCCAGTTAGGGTCCATGAAGTTCTTACGGGTAGTCATTTGTTGAATGACAACACTTGATACTGTGGACACATAGTAGTACGCCAGTAGGGGAAACAACAACAGAATTTCTATTTCCTTTATACACAGCCAGGGTTTACCAAACCAGTTTCCGAACCATGAAGAATTATTTTCAGTCATCTTGTGTTGAAAGATCAAGAATGTCTTGTTGGATTTTGCATGGACAATCTTGATCATGATGATGGATGACTGAACGTTCCGTATGTGGGTCTCTGCATTGTGTTTTTTTTTTTTTTTTTTGGTGATAGTTGGCTCGGAAGTGGGTCTAGTTGTTTTCTTGTGGTTGTGTCTTCATACGCAGATGAGGAGGCCGGTGCATATTGGTGTCAAGCCATCAAAAGACAGGAGAGCAGTATTTGTTCAAACACTAGGGTTGTAACTTTTTTTCTGAGTCTGCTATTGTTCCTTCTTTCCCTATTTATTAATTTCTGTGACACCTAAAAAAACACTGAGGTGAGGATGGAATAATGAATGGGGAAGGCCTATGAAGGAGTCTTCCCGAAGCCTGTTGCATTAGGTTCTTGCTTGGGGCTCCTCAATGTTCTCAATGTCCTATCCTATCCCTTGATCTACATAACACAATCGTACCTTGACATCAAAGTTTCTTTCCCAAGTAGCTAAACTGTCCAAGTTGTTTTGCTTTTGCTAGAAGAAATTCTCTATGGCAAAAAAATTATGGCTTTTACATTGCTCTTGCGACTACTTGCTCCTAGTACTTTTCTACACTCATCTACAGACCAATTCTTGTCTGGATGAATCTCATATTTCTGTGTTAGTTCTTGTCTCACTTTTTCAGTGACTATTAGGTTCATCTGTTCTCCTAACAGTGTTCTAAATTTGCTATCTGACCACAAAGGAGTAGCAAGATCACCTTTTTCGGTTGTGGGGATTAGTCTAGCACTTTTCCTAAACTTTTTGTGGATTTCTTTGTTCCCACAAACAAACACTAAACTTATCTGATCAACAGAGGGTACACTTGTTAACACAAATCAATTATTGGTAACTTTCCTTGACAGAGCAAAGGATAACACAAATTAGTAGCACTTTACGCAAATTTTCCCTGCTTGAACAGAGGACAACCAAATCATTAGCACATGATGCTAATCTTCCCTGCCTGAAACAGAGGGTAACCAAAATAACTAGCCTGTAAGACTAATCTTCCCTGTCTGCACATATGAAAACAAGCTATTATTAAAATATTGTTTACCCTCTGACATCACGCCACTGCGTTGACATGGCACGAAATGCAAATGGAGGGCAGGAAGTGATTTGCTGTATTTAGGAAGCACTATAACAAACTCAAAATGCCTATGTTTTGAGTCATTTATGGTTACTTGAATCGATTAAACCACAAGGAGTTTTTATCGTGCACCACAAGTTGTTGTTCATAAGGGGGAAAATGCAAGAAATTGATCGAAAAACTCTTTATACATGACTATACATGACTTTCGACTCAAGTGGCGTGTTATCTCTACGCATTTTGAGTTCTACGCATCCCCCCCCCCCCCATAGGGTCACATAGGGTCAACTGATATAGGTTGATTTTGCCTGTGAATATTTTTTTTATTTACTGAAAGCTAAAGCTTGGTAATTAAGTTTATTAACCCTTTCACACGTAAGTTTAAAATATTCTAACTGACCCCCCCCAGCGTGAGTTTTTCAAGGCGACCGTTATTTAGAACTTGCCACTTTAATGTTTCCATGGTGACGCGTCTTTGCCTGTCACGTGACACAGCACAACCAAAACACAGCGCTGAATGAAGGATGATCTGTTTTTGTGTAATTTTTCCTCTTTTGTTAAAAATATTCATAAATGAATTAGTTATAACATGAAACTCTGATATTCCGATTGTCAAATATGTGCAAGTGGATGGGTTTGACATTGTTTAAACATCTTTATAACGATCGCGTTTAGTTTCATTTTCAGTTCAGAGAATCAGATCTGTTGGATTTACAACGTCAATTCCTCCACTTCTCACGAAATACATGATAGTAAGTGGCTGGTGAACTGGGAAAAGAATAGGGTCAAATGTAAAGCTACTTACACAATGTGTATCTGATATGAATAAAACGTGTTGTTGTCTTATTATAACTGAAAAGATTATTGCCGCTTCCATAGACATCAGTGTGTATTTTACAAGCTCAAAATCATTGTTTTGCTAGTACTTATGTGTATTTAAATGTCTGAAACCTAAAATAAACATTGAAAACACTCAATAGTTGTGTTATATGACAGCTCTGAGTGCGTCCGTCTCTGGCTTAGCGCCAGCCAGCGTGCGAGAGCAAGTTTGAATTTAGCAGTTGCTGACGTGAAGCACTGAACATTCTAATCACACCGGTGTGATCGTACGCTCCAGGGATCAGCCAAGAAGACTGATCACACTGGTACGTGCGAAAAAGTGTCGGTTTTGTAAACACTTGCCTAGTTTAGGTCATCTTTTCGCGGACCACTAGGGGGCGACGCGGACCACACTTTGAGAATTACTGGTCTACGCCATTAACATCCGAGTGATTCCGCGTGTCTGTACACGCCGTCAAATGTCCAGTCATAAATGCCATTAACCCCAGTGACGGTTAAGTTTAGGGACGGGGTTGAGGTAAGTCATATCTTTTTTTCCCTAGGATGGTAAGGGAACAGTCATAAATGCCATTAACCCCAGTGACGGTTAGGGACGGGGTTGAGGCAAGTCATATATTTATATAACATTAAGTCAACGGCGTTCATAAACACGCTGAAAAGCGATTATGCGTCTTGATAGCACGCCAAAAATGGAAATACGAATTGGCGTGTCATACACACGCTACTTCATGAGATCAGTCTGGGAAAAACAGCTTGCAAACCTGTCTGTGGTCGGGAGGAGTCGAATGGGAAAATGCGCATGTGTGTGTAACGTTAGTGATCACTTCGTCAAAGATGAGTTAATACAACTTAAGTGACCGTTTGTGTAACGTGTAAAGTTTTAGAATTTTGTAAAGTCAAAGTATGTCTGCAAGACGAGGTAGTTGCTGATATCTACCACCCTGATGCCAGGAAAATATTTCAATTCAGTTGAAAAATCGCTCCTCTTCATTACGTAAGGATCACGTCCAACATATGTTTGATTTTTTTGTTTATTTATTTCTCTTGTAATACCGTGTAAAGTAGTACAGTACAGACTTTCCTCCATCTCGTCCATTGCGCTTTTCACTCCCTGCCCTCCATCTGAATTCTGCGCATCATCATAATCACGTGACTGAAACCCAGCTATTCATGCTAAAATCTTCACTGACTGGACAAAGTATATATTTTCATCTCTAACAGAAAATCTTTATAAAGGATAAACTTAGTTAACCAAACTCTACAGCTGTCTGTTAACACTTCTCTGATGGCGCAGAGGCATAGCAAATTTGTACTGGTCGGTTCAGTGGTTCTTTGAATAGGGTGAAACTCAACAAATCGCTTGGTTGTATGGAAAAATTCCGTCTCAGTAAGAACTGTTCATTCTTTTTGAGATCTTTGTTTAACTCAATGTTTCAAGATTCAATCTGGAACTCAATCAGAAATGTTCATCCTTTGTTGAGATCTATGTTAAGGTCGAAGTTTCTGGAACTCAGTCAGAGCTCAGTCAGCTTTGTTGAGATCTTTGTTGAGGTCCAGTTCTGGATTCTGGTGAAGTTAATTCTATCCGGGTCACAGGCACCAAATTGTTGTGAACTTTTTCTTCTAACGTGTAGAAAAGTCAGAAGCGAAGACCAGGAGACGCTGAGGTATCTTTTCAAAGCACAAGTTCTTTATTTCATCACTGTAGCATCTCAATCTTGTCTAACTAAGGGAAACGTTCCCTTGCAATTTATACATTTACTGCAGAAGCGGGGCTTAATATTTTGATGGAGAAAACTCATGTCACAGCAAAATCTCCAGTGTTAAACCAGTGTCTCCAGTTGTCCACACTACAGGGTGTTAAAATTAACACTGAAGCAGTGTTAAAGTTAATTAGATAATTAAGTGATAATTGGCCATTAGTGGTGACACCTAATGTTAATAAGCAGAATCACTGAAGGAAAGAGAAACAAGAAGAACAAAAAAAAGAGAAACACAAGAACTACAACTGACTTTGAGCGATTACACATTATTGCACTTAATATTAACAAATTTGACTTTATTTCTGTCGTACATCTACAAAGGGTGTTGAGATTCAACAAAAATTTAGACGGTAATGTTTTATAGAATTTTTCATTTCAAGTCTCTATTATGGTGGTCAGTGTTTGCTTTAGTTGGGCTCTTAACCCTTTTTAATATTAGCTTAGATTTTCTCTGATGGTTTTCACATTGTGTTCAAAAAGCACATTTGTTACTGCAAAAGAAATCAAGATCTGCTCACAATATGTTTTGATGATGACATTATCATCATGTAGTGACCTGAGTCACTGATGTTATTCAGAGTCTAAATCTTTGTCTATATTCTTTGTCTGATGTTAGCACTGGTAATTGTAGCCCCGAGATTCTACATTTTGAGATCCAACAGCAATATAATAATAATAATAATAATAATAATAATTCGTTACATTTATATAGCGCTTTTCTGGACACTCAAAGCGCTTCACATAGAAGGGGGGATCTCCTCAACCACCACCAATGTGCAGCATCCACCTGGATGATGCGACGGCAGCCATATTGCGCCAGAACGCTCACCACACACCAGCTTACTGGTGGAGAGGAGACAGTGATGAAGCCAATTGGTGTATATGGGGATGATTAGGAGGCCATGATAGACAGAGGCTACTGGGCAAATTTGGCCAGGATGCCGGGGTTACACCCCTGCTCTTACGAAAGACATCCTGGGATTTTTTATGACCACAGAGAGTCAGGACCTCGGTTTAACGTCTCATCCGAAGGACGGTGTTCTTTTTGACAGCATAGTGTCCCCATCACTTTGCTGGGGCGTTAGGACCCACACGGACCACAGGGTGAGCACCCCCTGCTGGCCACACTAACACCTCTACCAGCAGCAACCTGGCTTTCTCAGAAGGTCTCCCATCCAGGTACTAATCAGGCTCAGCCCTGCTTAGCTTAAATGGGCAACCAGTCTTGGGTTACAGGGTGATATGGCTGCTGGCAACAATTTAGAAAATTATATAAACAATTTAGAAAATTCTGTGTGCACAGAAGGTCTTGTGTTTAGACCTACAGACATCAAGAATCAGCATATGCATCTCAACAATGGTGACAAACAAACTAGTGACAAAAAATCAACTCGGAACATCACAAAACAAGCTACTAAAGTTATAACAAAACAATAGCAAAATAAAAGCAAACAGAAAAAAACAATGAAAATTACAGGACAATTCAGCTGCATAATTTATCCATGCTGCAATACATGATGTGAGCCATGGATGTGTTTTGATTGGTGGCTCCCATCATGCACTGAAACATGAAGCATTTGTGTGATTGTCACCATTGTTGAGAATCATATGTAGATTGTTGACATCTGTGTGATTTTAAAACCTTCAGATTATCAAAGCACGGCTGAAATCAGCTACTGTAATGAATATGAATAAAATATTTGTATACTTATTTTATAATGTTGGTTCTAAACACAACCATCATTACCTGGGCTTCATTTCCCAAAAGCCCAAACTTGATCATAGAACAACTGCAACACTATCAAATCAGGCTTACAATGCTTTTGGCAAACTCAGTCGAGATCATAGTTTCTCTTGCCACAACAAATGTGCTTTATTCTCTCTTGCTGAGACAAAAGCTCACGAGAGTCCCCAAGAGTTTCAGTAATATGTTTCATTTAACATACAATAGAAAGAAATGGTCTGGCGGCTGCATAGAGAGAAACAGAACAGGACAGGAATCTCATGCTCAACAGCTGGAAGTGAAATTCAATCTACAGAACTTTCTCAGTTTATATACTATTAGAAGCTAAATTAAACATTTTAATAAATTTGAGCTGAGCTGAGGTAGAGGTAGTGCTGCGCGAATGTGCTACGGCGCTCTGCAATCAAATAATATTTTGAATAGGCTTAATTTTATTTTATTTTTTTAATTAAAAAACAATCGAAAATCAATGTGTGGCGGTCAGCGTTGATATTGTTGCGGGCCGCCACAAATAAATGAAGATATGGGAAATCCTGAGAGCTCTTGGAGTCTTAACTAACTAGCTGATGAGTTGAATTTGAAAATGTGCAGTGCTGTGGGTACTCCAGGAACAGGACTGACCAGAAACTGTCTCTGAGCCTAAGAGTCCGGGCTCAATGCTATGGTACTGTAACCATGATAAGAGCACTGAAGATGTTATGTGGCTTGGATGGCTTGAGACAGAATTTTGTCATAAGAACTAGGGATGTCCCGATCCGATCACATGATCGGAAATCGGGCCCGATCACGTGGTTTTAGACTCGATCGGAATCGGATGTTACCTCCTGATCAGGACTCGGATATACATATACCATATTTTCCGCACTGTATTATAAGGCGCACTTAAAAGCCTTTAATTTTCTCAACAAAAAAAAAAATGACAGTGCGCCTTATAATCCGGAGTGGCTTATATATGGATCAATAAACAAAGTTCCGTGTTATTAAATTCGCCCGTGATCGCGTTCGTGTGCATCTTATGCCCGCTTTGTCACACGGCCAGTTCAACCTCGTATAAATCAGGTTATGTGTGTCTCCCGCTCACGAGCACTCACTCACAGACACACGAACAGACACACTGTCCCCGTTGCTGCTCGCGCATCACAGAATTTTCATAAAGTGCTCCCTGTTCACAGCAACCGGGTCGTCTCATTCAAAACAGCCAGCTGTTGCTGTCCGGCGTGTCCGTTTTTATTTCGGCTCCCATGTTAACAGGTTAGAGCTTGCACACTGCCTGAGTGACACGCGCATATCAGGCGCACATGAGCCGCGCGGCAAACGCATGGATGCCAGAAATAGAACCGACGCCTATTTTTCACGCGACACACAAGCATTGGAAGTGTTTCCAGGTAAAATAGAATAGGAAAATATGTTTATATGTTATTTTGTACACGAATACATGATAAATTAAATGTTGATCGTTGAAGTCTAGGTTTTGACAAATTCTGATATAAATATAATTTAAAAATAAATATCAATTTTCAAATATTGCAATACAGATCTATACCTTTCAGTATCTGTCTGTACAGAACGAAATATTCTGTCGTCTATTTTGCTGTCAATCAATACTGCTGACAGTGTCTTTATCAGTATATTTGCTTAACATTTTAAAGTTGATGACAACAACATTACCATAGCAAACTGTGAGATATGTAAACTTGGGATCTCAAGAGGTGGAAAGAAAAAGGCAACATTTAACACAACAAACCTGATACAGTTTTAAGAGGAGAGAAAAATGCCCCTTGATTGTGAGATGGGTCGCAGGACATCACAGCCAAGATAGCACAAATGATCGCAATGAGTGCTATTTGTTTTTATATTAGACTTTATATATATATATATATATATATATATATATATACATTTGCACTACAAGTCCAAAAGTATATATATATATATATATATATATACTGTGTATATATATATATATATATATATATATATATATATATATATTTGCACAAGTCCAAAAGTGAAGAATTTATGTTTATTACCTGATTGTTCAAGCTACCTCAAGAAGTGCTCTGTTTGTTACTGTCAGGGTGTGGTGCTGGTAGAGGAACCAGAGGACTCCAGGGTAGCAATAAAGATTACTTTTAATATAAAAGACAGGCAGGAAGACAGGAACAACACAGGCTAACATTAGACAACGACCGACAAAGACTGAATGGAACAGAGGGAACTAAATACATGGAAGAATCAAACATAATGAGGTGGAAAACAGGTGAAACAGATGAAACAAGACGCTGAACGGGAGGCTGATGAGGGAGTGAGTTCAGGTGTGCAGACGAGAGGATCATGGGAAGTGTAGTGAAGGAGACGCAGACAGAATGGTGCAGACGAGACTGTGACATTAACAGAGTTAAATTATTTATTATTATTTTTTATTATTTCTCTCCCGTGATTCCGTAGTCCTAACATGGCCGTAGGTTATATGGAACCGTGGGTGCTGAACGAAAATTGCCTTCACATACGAACTCCACGATCTTTCTCCACTGTTTCTTGTCCTGAGCCGCGTTCTTGTTGGCATAATCGGGTGAAATACCGTACGCTGCTAAATCCATCTCCTTGTTTGGTCCATGTCTTTTTCGGTGCATTTCTTAAAAATTTCTCAGATTGGTTAGTTTGGCCCGGTGTGTTGTGATTGGCTAAACTGTCGCTTACGTTGTCCGGAAGGTTTAACGCCCATTACCTTTACAGGCGAAATGTGCATGTCATGAGCTGAATTCAGGAAAATTCAAAAATTCAGGTCCATAATGTTTGTACGCGTTTGTCGTAGACACAAAATAGGGTAACACTTTATTTGAAGGGGTGTGCATAAGGCTTAAACATGACATAACACCTGTCATGAACATGAAGGAGTCTTTATGAATGTTTATGACTGTTGTCATTAAGTGTCATTCGGTAAATTATGACACTTTTAATAGAACGTTGACATTGTTAATGTCAAGTTGTCATAACAAAGACATTTTAAACAAAGACAAAAAAGTCTTTGTCATGACAACTTGACATTAACCAAGACAAAAATGTCTTGATTATGACAACTTGACATTAACAAAGACAGAAATGTCTTTGTTATGACAACTTGACATTAATCAAGAAATCATAACTAGTCCAATGTGTTCCACTTTACTTGAGGTAAAGGGAAATATTAATGACACTGTTGTTAAAGCATTTGACAGTGTAATGACCCTTAATGACATCTTTATAACTAGTACAATGTGTTCCACTTTATTTGAGGACAAGTAAAATATTCATGTCATAGTTATAATGGTGTCATTACAACCAAAGTTAAAACCAACCATAACAGATGATAGGGTAATGCAATGTTAACACATTACAGGTTAACAGGTTATGATTTCTTGGTTATGTCAAGTTGTCATAACAAAGACATTTTTGTCTTTGTTAATGTCAAGTTGTCATAACAAAAACATTTTAAACAATGTCAACTTTGCATTTAAAGTGTCATAATTTACCAAATGACACTAAATGACAACAGTCATAAACATTCATAAAGACTCCTTCATGTTCATGACAGGTGTTATGTCATGTTTATGGCAGTGTCATGTCAGTCTTATGCACACCCCTTCAAATAAAGTGTTACCCAAAATAGCATAGGCTAACTAGTAGTGCCTATAAAGCCAGCGCTGGCATTTGAAAAAAAAAATAAAACACAAGGCTACGTCTGGAATTATACATGCAAATACATTTAAAATAATGAAGTCTTAGCCTACTTACAGGTTGTGGCCCAACAACTGCTGCCTCTGGTTTTAAAGTCGGAACTGCTTCATGTTTTAGTAACAGTTTCTTGTTGAATCCGGTGTTGAACTCGTGGAGATTCTGGAAGCTGTCTTCCGTAAAATGCGCAGCACAGAGAGCTAGATTACGATCGCCATGTTCAGGAACATTATCAAACATAAATTGTATCCATTGTTGAGGAAGTATTGCGTCCATTGGAAGCCCGAACACAGAAGACCTGACAGCTGCGTGAACAACACACTCAACGAGTCGACTGCCTGAGAAATATGCACATGCCATTTTCTGCATATTCTGAGGGAGGTGTTGATGCAAATGTGTGGGTTAGTGACGTACCATAACCCAGCTGTAGTCCCAATCGAGTCGTTTTTTTAGGCAATATACTTCCTGATTTTTAAAAGACGATATCTCTGCTTACACTGAACTTTCAGCGCTGCAACTTTGCAGATACTTTTCATGCACCAACAGCAAAATTACACACTATTTAAAATAAAAAGGGAAATCTCAGTCAAGTGGAACTCCTCCTTGAACTTGAACATGATTGGTAGACCCCTCATAGTAGGCGTATGATCTTTGGAGGGTACCCTTCCACTCGTAGTGTGTTCCATAAGGCTGGGCGGTGCACGTTGTCGAATGCTGCAGAGAAATCAATGAAAACCATCACTGTTCTTTTGCCACATCGCATCCTTTCTTCGAGGAGTTGGCGAAGGGAGAAGATCTGATCGCAACAGCTGCGATCAGACCGGAATCCCGCTTGTTCTTCTCTAGCCGCTTCCTCACGGCGTCCTACGGTAAATGATCTTCATGAATACCTTGCCAATGATCGACAGGAGACTAATGCCACGATAGTTTTTACACTCAGACTTGTCCCCTTTCTTGGAAATCTGGATGATGGTCACCCGTTTCCAGGCAGTAGGAATAACTTCAGTCCTCCATATCTGTCCTAGCAACATATGTAGGCGGCCTTCCAGAACTTCTCCTCCATGCTGCAAGGCCTCTGCCACTACGCCATCAACTCCAGGAGCCTTGTTGTTCTTTAATGATTTAATGGCAACTCATAGTTCAGGTAAAGAAGGTTCCAAGTCATCCACATACAGTGGTGTGAATAAGTGTTGGAACCCATGCTAAAGTTGCCTAAAAAGAGGAATAAAAAAATCATCTTTTGGATATTGATCTTAATGCCTTAATTAGAAAAATGAGGAAAACTCCAACCTTTAAGGACACCAATTTTTTTTGTGAATGAATAATGTATCATAAATAAATAAATGTTTTTCCTTAAAATACAGGGTGCATAAGTCAGGGCACCCCTATGTTAAAATCCCATAGAGTCAGGCAGATTGTTATTTTTAAAAGCCAGTTATTTCATGGATCCAGGATAATATGCATCCTGATAAAGTTCCCTTGGCTTTTGGAATTAAAATATCCCCAAATTATCACACACCTTCCACTACACCTAGAGATTGGCATGGGGTACTTTCCATAAGATCATCTTTCAATGCAAATCAAACCAGCTATCAGGCTAACTGAAGTAAAACCATGCCAATCTCTAGGTGTGGTGGAACACAACATTTTTCACATTCCCAGAACCAACACTGAATATTTAGAGAACATTCTTATAACAAAATTCTGTTAGCTGGGAAGGTCCAGAACTATCTGTTTTATAACTAAGTTTTGACATATACGAAGGCTTTTCACACTTGAAATGGTTAACCCTCTGTCATTGTAAACGTTCACACTGATCATACTTTACCCAGGGTTAGCAATTAATCCTGGGTATTTATGAACTGATGTTTCATGCTGTATGTTCCTAAACCCTGGGTTAACATACTTATTTGCATATTTGCTGTGTTATTGTCATTGATTGGATGAATGCTACGTGTTTACATCAACACTTTTGCATTGCGCGTCCTCATATTATATATTGCCACATGCTATCAAGATTTTTTTATATGGACTTTTTGGACTGTAAAGTTAAGGATGAATAGGTCACTTCTTTACCCCAATTGGTGAGTTTTATTTTTTTGCCATTTGAAATCTTTCCCATCAAACGTAGAAACAACTGTTTATACAATTTCTGTGACTGTCCAAAGCATGTGAACACGAGGCACTTGATTGGTTGTCCATTGCTAAGCATCTAGCCGTAACATTCTAACACTATTGTTTCACTCTTTGCAAGTTTGGCACTGCAAAGCAGGGTGAACAGCACACAATGACTCTAACCCTTGTCCGGACCAGAGTGTCATTACTCCATGTAAGAAGTGGTGCTAATTCCACTTCTAACTTACAAATGTGAAATGCTTTTTTTCCCCAGGGCTAAAAGCAGGGTTTAGAACCTCTATAATCAGAGGTGAATTGCAGCATTGGAACAATGTGTACTGTGAAAATTGGAATACAAATAAAATTGAAAAATACATTGCAGAGATCCGGGCTGATTCAAGGTCCCTTCCTGATTCTGTTCCCTTCTCTTCCATCTTTGTGTCGCAGTACTATCAATAAATAAGGCAAAAAGTACAACAAAACTAAAAAAATCATTTCAAATGATACTATTCAGAAAATAAGACTTTTTTTCACTAATGGATTGTATAAACAAAGAAATAAAACATTATACATTATAATGTTAATGAAATATGAAGTCATATCTATTTTAATTGGTGAATCTTGCTTCCAAAAGAGCAGAATGTCATTCAGCATGATCTATTATGTTGAAGTTGGTTAACCAAGGAAGTAGTGAGATCTGGTGGTAACCTTTTAATTAGAGTCCTCTCTTTTTTTAGATTAACAGACTGTAATCTCAGTGATCAGCACTGTGAAGTTGTGGCTTCAGTTCTACAATCATCAAACTCTCTGAGAGAACTGGACCTGAGTAACAATGACCTGCAGGATTCAGGAGTGAAGCTGCTCTCTACTGGATTAAAGAGTCCAAACTGTCAACTCAACAAATTGAGGTATTTAAGGGTCTTTACATATTCTGTTCTATTATTTTATGCAATTGACTTAAAAGGATAATTCACCCAAAAATTGAGTCATTATTTACCAGTCCTGTTAATGCCCTTCTTTTTTGGACTATAGAAGGAATTTGTTTTTAAAAAATTCCTGCTCACACCCATTCACAAAATGGAAGTGAATGGCAACCAGCATCAAACTAAAAAAAGAGGCAAAAGTATCACGAATGGTCTCATGCGACACGTGCCATATGTTCCAAGTGTTCCAAAATGTAGTTTTTTACCTAACAAAAGTGTGACTGCACTCATGAGACTCGATTAGTGCTGCCGTTTATTCCGACTCGCCAAAAACAGCAGACAAGTGAGAAATCAAGAGATATGTATATATATATATATATATATATATATATATATATATATACAGTGGCGCCTCCAGAAATTTTTCATAGGGGTGGCCAGATGGGGCCAGTTAAAATCTTGGGGTGGCACACCAAAACTACAGTATAAACCATAATTTCAGAATTGTATTCTACTGTTGTAGTAAACCAGCCAGAAAACTATCAGAAAGACTTAAGGAAACTCCTACTGATATACTTTGGTTTACTGTGTAATATTTAATGTTACTAATGATATTAGTAGGGCCCAACTAATATGTATTATATTGTATATAATGATATATATTATATGATATATATAAGGGCCCTTGCCCCACAGCAAATTTCCAGATACTTACATAATTGTGATGAATTTAATCATTTTTAAGTTATTATTTTGCAGTGTAAGATACAGTTAACACCTTTAAATATTACATAAATGTATTATGAATTTTTAATAAACTTAATGAGTGTATAATGAGTGTATATATCAGCAGCAAAAAGTAATTCTTGAAAAAATCTGCACAGTAATTTTATAAAATCTAAATATGTTAATAAAAACAAATTACTATTAGTTCTCTTTTAAAATTCAATCAGGCATTCATGTCACAATTTTATATTTATATATTAATGTTAAGAATTCAGAAGTGCATATATAGCCTAAACTACAAATAAATAATATACAATTAAATTATGCTTATTTAAAATGTATTGAGCAGGCTAGGTATAACAAAATATATTGGCTTTTAATAAAATTTCAGTGCGCAAACCCATGATAACATGAAAAACAGAGCGGGTGCAGAATGATGTGCTCAAAGCAACATGGAGTCACAGTGTGCAGCAGCACTGCGCTGCATAAGTGCGCATTTAAAAGCTCATGTCACAAATCGAAGAAATGTTGAGCGCACAAATCTTAGTGCGATTTGTTCCTTTGTTTCACAGTTATTTTGTGTTTGATGCCGATTCATAATCCGTGTGATATGTGTGATCTAACAGTAACAAGCACACGGTAGTGAGTCGTTTAAAAACAGCAACAAACTCCAAGAAAATAAAGTAATTTTATGCGAATACACAGCCTTTTATCTACAGATCATGCATTTATAATGTGAATATATCATATTGGAGAGAGTTTTACCGTGCATCCAAGAGGCGCGCGTGCTGTTTGAATATGAATGGAGAATGATTGACAGCCGCAGAGGAGGGAAAACGAGTTTCCGTATACTTTAATGATGTAAATATACTTCTGTCCCTCACATTAAGCTATGGAATGACTTCAGATGACTTTGTCACCCAAACTGACGTGAAAAAAGCGGGAGGCGCCGAAAAGCGCGCTGTTTGCATCCCTGCCTGTCCAAACGTGGCAAAAACACATCAAAAAGCTGCTGTAACAGTATACCATTTGGCACTTAAAAAGCACGTCATGACACATAATTCCCCGTCTTCTTTTACTTAAGAATATTTTTGACTTATTTATAAAATGCATAACTGATGCTACAAAAATTAATACTGGCCATTGGGGTGGCCAATGGGGTGGCCAGGAGTCGGCCAGGGGTGGCCATGGCCACCCCTGGCCACCCCCTGGTGGCGCCATTGTATATATATAGTATATATATATATATAAAACTTAATTGGGGTTGGAACGACGGTGATTGTTTCTTCTATCTATTTGCTGCACGTTGAAGCTGGACGTGTGTTTGGTTCACTGCTCCGTCTTCACTGCTTGGTCTTGCTCCGTAGGAGCCATTCATTAATGGCCAGTACCTCAGAGATTTCCTTTGACCAGGTAAATAAAGTTGGTTAAAAAAATCCCAGGACACATTGTAAAGGAGTAATGCCAGTGGAGGGTTTCTGAAGGGAATTTTGTGCATATTCAGCCCAGCTTAAGAAGCTTCTCCAGTCCGACTGATTCTGCTGTCAGTACATTCTAAGAAACCTTGTGAGGTCTGGGTTTTGGCTTTCACTTTGACCATTCAATTGTGAGTGATATCCTGAAGTGAGGCTTATATTTAAATTGAATTGGTGGAAGGCCTTCCAGACCCGAGATGTGAACTGGTAACCCCAGTCTGAGACAATATCGTCTCGGTTACGGATGTAACCCTCGTTCCCTGAGTAGGGAACGGAGACGTTACGTCGGAATGACGGAGAATTGGGGTTTCACATAGAAAGCCAATCCACTTCGAGTATTTAAAAACGAGCCAATGGCATGAAAATGCCTTGGGTCTGCGGAATTTGCATAGCGTATCTCCGCCCCACCTCATGGGTATAAAAGGAGGAAGCGGATGCAACTGCAGTATGTCTTCGCTGAGGAGCCGAGACTGAACTCAGGCGTCTACCCAGCGGTACAGCGGAAGTGGCAGGGAGACGTAACGTCTCCGTTCCCTACTCAGGGAACGAGGGTTACATCGGTAACCGAGACGTTCCCTTTCGTAGTCACTCCGAGTTACATCGGAATGACGGAGAATGGGGGTCCGTGCCATCACACCACCTTCACAGCTGTCTTCCAGTGCCCTGCGAAAGTCTGGACTCCTAACAACTTAGCTTATGAACCAGGAGTCCTACTTTAACACAGGAGTACCAAGGTACACAGGGGAGCATATCCCGGGAGGAATATGCCGCAGTACGCCTACCATAGGGAGGACTTAAGAATACACATATGGCCCAAGGGATCTTCATATGGGGGAACACTGGAGTCACCAACCTAAGGGTGGCTAGAAGCTTAACTCCAGGAATGGCAGATGGCTTGCCAAGGGAAGACACATGCTCAGAGAGGCTTACAGTGGAGAATACACATGTGACCGGGGGAACTGTACACATGGAGGCACCTAGCCGGCGTCCAGAGCAATGCACCGGCGCCGGCATCAGAAGTGCTGGAGGACTCAGGGCTTCAACGGAAGACTCAACTGAGGAATATCGCACTTATCCAGTCCGAGGAGTGGAATGGCGAGCAAGCAAAGACACCTGAGCGGGTCCAGTACTGGCGGAAGCGAGTACACGAGAGGGCACAGGCTCCACTCGAAGATTATAGAATCTCGCAAATGTGTTCACCCCTAGCCTGCAGCTCCGCATATGTCTGTTAGTGAGGTGCCATGCGCTAAAGCCCAAGAGGAAGCCACACTCCGAGTGGAGTGGGCCGTCACACCAAGGGGGCACGGTCGACCTTGCTGCTGGTAAGCCAAAGCAATGGTGTCCACTATCCAGTGAGACAGCCGCTGCTTTGAGAGAGCCCTTCCCTTCTGGCTCCCCCCATAACAGACAAAGAGCTGGTCTGAGGTCCTGAAACATGGCGTTCTGTCGATGTAGGCATGGAGCGCACGTACCAAACAGAGCAGTGCCAAGGCTGGGTCTGCCTCCTCTAGGGGCAGCGCTTGCAGGTTCACCACCTGGTCCCGGAAGGGAGTGGTAGGAACCTTGGGCACATATCCAGGCCGGGGTCTCAAAATCACGTGAGAGTAGGCCGGCCCGAATTCCAGGCACGCTTCGTCAACGGAGAATGCGTGCAGGTCCCCTACCCTCTTGATAGAGGCCAATGCAACCAGGAGTGCTGTCTTCATGGACAGAAACTTAATCTCTACCGATTGCAAAGGCTCAAAGGGAGCCTCTGCAGAGCACTTAAAACTACTGAGAGGTCCCAAGAGGGCAGGAGGGGAGGAATCCTCCTCGCCCCCTTTAGGAACTTGATGACCAGGTCGTGCTTCCCCAAAGACTTACCTTCAACTGCTTCATGAGACACGGAAAAGGCCGCGGCGTAAACTTTTAGGGTGGAGGACGACCGCCTACACTCCAGCCCTTCCTGCAGGAAGGAAAGCACGACACTGATCGGGCATCTCCAGGGGTCTTCTCCGCAAGAAGAGCACCAGTTGACGAAGAGGTTCCACTTCAACGCATAGAGGTGTTTAGTGGACGACGCTCTAGCGGAAGTGATGGTAGCCACCACCGCAGGTGGCAGAGTACTCAAACCTGCCTCGTCCCGTCCAGGAGCCACACGTGTAGCCTCCAGAGCTCGGGACGAGGGTACCAGAGGGTGCCCCTTCTCTGAGAGAGTAGGTCTTTCCTCAGAGGAATAGGCCAAGGAGGTGCTGTCGCGAGGAGCATCAGTTCGGAGAACCAAGTCTTGGTGGGCCAATGGGCTTTATGCCCAGCTGCGCTACTTCCTGAACTTCAGCCAGCTTCTTGTTTCCTGTCTGCCATTATTGGACAAATTGATTAATTCAGGTGTGCTTGACCTCAGTAGTCATGGCAACAATAATCAGACACACCTGAATTAATCAATTTGGCCAATAATGGCAGACAGGAAACAAGAAGCTGGCTGAAGTTCAGGAAGTAGTGCAGCTGGGCATAAAGCCAATAGGACCTGCTCCTCGTCCTCCTTGATCTTGCACAAAGTCCGTGCAAGAAGGCTCACTGGGGGAAACGCATACTTGCGTGGACCCCGCGGCCAGCTGTACGCCAGGGCGTCTGTGCCGAGCGTGCCCTCGGACAGGGAGTAAAACAGGGCGCAGTGGGATGAGTCCCGGGAGGCGAACAGGTCTATCTGTGCCTCCCTGAACTGGTCCCAAATCAGCTGGACCGACTGGGGATGGAGTCGCCATTCGCCGGAGATTGGACGGATCCGTGACAGCTCGTCGGCTGCCAGGTTCCAGTCTCCTGGAATGTAAACAGCACGAAGGGACCTCAGGTGCTTCTGACTCCATAATAGGAGGTGGCGTGCGAGCTGCGACATCCGACGTGAGCGTAGACCACCCTGGTGGTTGATATACGCTACCATAGCGGTATTGTCCGAACGAACAAGTACGTGTTGACCCCAGAGCAGTGCTCGAAAGCAGGCGTACTGCCAGCAGCTCCAGGCAATTGATGTGCATGAGGCGCTGGGGTCCTGTCCAGGAACCCACGGCTGCATGCCCATTGCACATGGCTCCCCAACCCGTGGTAGAGGCATCTGTGGAGACAACGACATGCCTGAAAACTAGCAAAAGAGGGACCCTGGCCCGTAAAAAGCTGAGGTTTGACCACGGGAAGAAGGTCTGATGGCAGGTTGGAGTCACTGGGACTCTGAGCGAGCCGTGATGCCATGCCCACCTCGGGACTCGATCGCGAAGCCATAGCTGAAGCGGTCTCATATGAAGCAGTCCCAGCAGCGTCGCCGCGGCTGTGGATGCCATATGCCCCAGGAGCCTCTGAAAAAGTTTCAGTGGGACCGCACTCTTGCCCTCTAACTGTCGAAGACAACTCAGCAGTGAGTGAGCGCGCTCGCTCGTAAGCTGCGCGGACATGGTGACCGAGTCTATCTCCATACCGAGAAAAGAGATCCTCTGCACGGGGCAAAGTTTGCTCTTCTCCCGATTGACCCGAAGGCCCAGACGGGCTAGGTGCCGGAGCACAAGGTGAAGCACCAGGTCTCTGTGTTTGCAAACCTGTTCTCGAGAGTGTGCCAGGATCAGCCAATCGTCGAGATAATTCAGAATGCGAACCCCGTGTTCGGGAAGGGGAACAAGGGCTGCCTCGACGATCTTCGTAAAGACGCGAGGCGACAGAGCTAACCCGAATGGGAGAACCGTGTACTGATATGCCTGTCCCTCGAAAGCAAACCGAAGAAACGGTCTGTGTCGAGGCAAGATGGAGACATGAAAGTACGCGTCCTTCAGGTCTATCGCTGCAAACCAATCCTGAGGCCGGACGCACTCGAAAATGCGTTTGGCTGTGAGCATTTTGAACGGCAATCGATGAAGAGTCTGGACTCCCCCTCGAGAGAATAAAAAGGCTCTCCTGAGAATTAACATTTGAACCCTCACTTGCAAAATTATGTAACCGCAACATCCCAGACACAGCACACACTGCAGCTTACACCTCACTTTGACAATCTCCCCCTTCTCCCCCCTTTTCCTTACCTGAAACTCACTGAAAACCCATGAAATGTTAAAGGTGCCCTAGCAGTGATGTTTTCGTCAGTGATGACGATAAGGAAATGGTTTCGTTAACGCACCGTTTTTTTATGACTTTAACGCGACGATGACTAGCTAAAAATAGCTCTGAGGTGACTAAAACATGACGAGACGTTTTCGAGTTTTCGTTGACGAGACGGAACGAAAATGATTATAAGTCTGATGTTCACAATGCATGTAACTTATGCCTGTTTTGCGTGAAATCGGTCTGTATGGAGCTAAAAATAAGTATCAGTAATGCTGCTGTTTCCTATCGCGTGCGCCCAGCACCGGCCGCCACGCGCGCACCAGATTCCACACAACAACACAGGGTTTAATGGTAGTTTTTGTACCAAGTCAAGTCAATAGTGTCGGACAAAAACTAGGATAAAACCTGTTGGAAAGCATATTTTGCAGCGATGTTTGTGTGAGCATATCAGTGAACATCCCTGACCACTCTGTGAGTTTGACGTCTTTGTAAACGAATGTTTAATGCGTTTTATGAATGATTGTGTGGGTGCTAACACACAAACGTAAAATTCTCGGGACAACAGCATTTGTCCAAATTTCAATCTTAACCGTTCTATTTCATCAGAAACGATCTTAAGACAGGGCTTTAAGTGTAAAATACCGAACTAACCAAGACCAAATACAGTGTTTATTCAGGGATTGACTTCATTTTTATGTTCAACACACTCCAAGTGTCATGTTTGTTTCATACTTTAGCCTATATTCAAGTATGCATTCTTTGTTCAATGCACCTCAGTATTAGATGTTTATTTTATTATTTTGTTTCAGAATGTTTGCAACTTTGCACTTTGCAGTTTGCACAAGTTAAAGATAGACTGGGTTGTATACGTAATGTTTGTGTTTAAAAATAATATGCATCTTATTGTTGCATACTACGTTGTTCATTGCACTTTAGCAATTTCTCAAATAAAGCCACAATTGTCAAAGTAAGAATGTTTTTATTCTTGGCTTTTTTTGGAGTAAAACAGTGATTCCACTGTTACCACTTTTACAATGTTCTAGTAGCTCAACGTTTTTGCTGTTTAAACTTTAAACCATTCCTTTATTCCTTTATTACTGTTATAACTGGTGAAAATAGCTTTTAATATTCAGGGGTAAAACTATACCTTGAAATGTGGGGATAAAAGGTTTCTGCCCAATGTGACAATGAAGTACAGCTTGGCAATGGCAGCACTGCATCTCAATCAATGAGAAAATCTAGTTTATTATGCAAAGGTTGTAAGGTTAGCTTGTTTTATGAATTGCAACACTTGCTAAATCTGTCAAACCTAAGCCAATTTCCACTACTTTTTAAACTAAATTAATTCGTTAAAGACTACTTTTTTTTTTTTTACTAAAATTGATTAAACTTGACTAAAACCTTTTGGTGTTTTCGTCGACTAAAACTTGACTAAAACCTTTTGTGTTTTCGTCGACTAAAACTTGACTAAAACTATTAAGTTTATAAGTGACTAAAATGTGACTAAAACTTAAGCATTTTCATCCAAAAGACTAAGACTAAAACTAAAAGGGCTGCCAAAAACAACACTGTGCCCTAGAATGTGAAATTGAATTTATGTTGGCATAGTTAAATAACAAGAGTTCAGTACATGGACATGACATACAGTGAGTCTCAATCACCATTGTTTTCTCCTTCTTACTTAAATCTCGTTTTTGAAAAACACCCCTGAAAAACAGGTGAATCTCCACATAATTCTGACTGTGCTCATGCTCATGCTCATCACAGCAACACTTTATGTGATGGGAATAGTTTTAAATACTTCAAAAACATCTCACGATTTGTTAATCTCGATAGCTGTTATAGTAAAAACCTATAATAGCTGTAGTAAAATTATTCGAGAGAGTTTCACATGTAATACATAGCTATTTCATATCCAAGCATGTCAGCCAATAACAGCAGAGGCCGGTTACACACAGCAGACACGCCCCTTCAAACAGAGCGTTCAAATCAGAGGCTAAAATCAGGCTAGGAAAAATGCCTTTTATTTCTAAAATATGACTATGTTGGATCTAAAAAACATACTAGCATTATAAGGGCAACCCAGAAAAGATTATAAAATAATTTAAAAAACCATTCTAGGGCACCTTTAAGTGTGTACAAAAAAAGTAACTATACATGTTTGGTATATGTAGAATATTGGGGTGTCGCATCTATTCTTAGATGTATGGGAGCAGTAAATGAGAGCACGAGGTTAGGGGGCGGAGTTTAGTTAGTATGTTCAGAGACTTACTGGAAGATGGCATTAAAGTGAGTTTGTCAAAGTTACCAACAACTCCTCTGTTTTGTACGCATCTACATGGTGTCAGAAGTGAGAGTGCTGAGAAATCATGGCTCAAAGTCTCCGGCGCATAGAACCGCTCATATTTGATGACGACATCGCTAACAACTGGCTGAAATTCAAGAGAGAATGGGATGTGTACAGCAAAGCAGGACTGGTGGACAAATCAAAAATGGTGCAAGCTCACACTCTCCTCAACTTTGCCGGTTCAGATGCACTAGATAAATATGAGTCATTTCACTTTCAAGAGGGTGAGGACAAAGAGGATCCTGGTGTGTTAATAAAAAAATTTAATGAGATATGCCTGCCAGAACGGAACGTGATAATGGACAGACACGCTTTCAAAATCACAATGCAAAAACCTGACGAAGGAATTCAGACCTAGTTTGGAGTTTGGAGAGCTAACTGATGAACTAGTACGTGGCCGAATTGTCTGTGGCATACATAATGATGCAGTTCGTTCTCAACTGTTAAGGGAAAAAGACTTGACATTGCAATCAGCAATCAGGATTTGCATGCTGTTTGAGCGTTCTGAAAAGGGTACCAAGGAGCTTAAAAGGGAGGCTGAAGTGTTTGCAGAGCAGCACAACAAAAGGCGATGTAACAACTGTGGGAGTGAGCATGATTTTGAGCGCAACAAATGCCCAGCTTTCAATAAACGCTGTCACTCATGCAACAAATGGAACCACTTTGCCAAGTGTTGTAGATCAAAGCCTCGATACACAGGTGGGAGGATGGCGCCATCTAGTGAAAAAAAAACTACACAGAGTAAATGCAGTGGAAGGTGAACTCCACCAAGATGATTTTCTTTGTGAAAGCGTGGACCTGTTTGCAAACAAAGGAGAAATATTCACCTCTCTCACAACAAATTGTAACAATCAGATTAAGCTGAAAATAGACACTGGGGCTAAATGCAATGTTATGTCTTTATCTACATTACAGCACGTTGACTCAAGTGCCCAGATTGATCAGTCACACAGAGTGAATCTGATAGCTTACGGCGGTCACACAATTCAGACACTGGGCACTGTGACCCTTGTTCTCTCAGGGGGGAAATTGCAATTCCACATAGTAGATAGAAATGTTAAGAACCTATTAGGCTTACCAGACAGCATGAGGTTAAATCTCATACAACTTAGCCCAGAAGTACATGCTATACAACAACAGGCTCCCGAGATGGACGAATATGAGGACTTGTTTCGTACTGACACTGTTGGCAAGCTCCCAGTCATATATCACATGTGCCTGGATGAGTCGGTGCATCCGACTGTATGTGCGCCCAGAAGGATCCCACTGGCCATGAAAGACAAAGTTGCACAAGAGCTGGAAAGAATGACGAAAAAGGGCATTATTGTGCCGGTGGAGGAGGCTACTCTTTGGGTGTCTGCCATGGCAGCTGCTGTCAAAAAGGATGGCTCGGTACGCATATGCATAGACCCTGTACATCTTAATACAGCTCTCCTGAGGCCATATCACCCATTAAAGACTGTAGAGCAAGTAATCGCTGATATGCCACAGGCAGTAGCGGAGTGGCAATTGGGAGAGTCGGGAGTTTTCCCGGTGGGCCGGTAGTGTTTCGAGGCCGCGAGGACCGGTCTGATAAAATGTATTTATTGGATGTTCGCCATGTGCACTTGGGGCCCAAGCTAAGGGAAGAAAACATTTTTTTTTTTTTTTACATTTTCTATAACGGAACATATATTTGCACTAAGTGCCTGTCTTTACAGCAAAAAGACGCTTGTCTTGAAACAGCTTCAGTGGCGTAGGTCGTAGGGCGTGATGTGCTTGAATGCAGCTTTTGATGCACTGAACGCAAGTTCGAATCCACCTTTTACCGAACTCTCTCTTCTCCCTTTTCCCAACACATATGTAAAGATGTAAAATATAAAACCTAACATTAAGATCTCTAGCGTTATATTTTGCCAACGAACTAAAATTGAAACCATGATATGGCGTTGCGCCATTATAATAACTGACATTAGAATAGCATCCAGTTTGTGCTGCGTGATTACTTTGCTCACGCGATCATCATGGTGTTTTCTCCTAAATAAAAGCTCAAGGGTTTATTTCTTGCAAGTGAAGAAATTAGGACAAAAGTATTTTAATTTTCCTATATTATAGTGTAATGTAGGTTAAAATATACTTTTGAAATACTCATTTTCATTTACATAGTACATTTATAGGCTAAATGGATTTTACAGTAAGTCATAGGAATAATTATAAATCATTATTACATTATTATAATAAATGTTTGGCATCCTAAAACACCATTGATAATGTAATGTGTAGACTGAGACTCTCATAACTAAAAAGATGTTTGAGCCCTCTTTATTGTACTGGTACAAATTAATACTTTTTCTTTGTTCAACAAGCAGTTCATGGGTTGAAGCTCTTAATTGTGATCTCTCAGAGAGCACGAGATGATGTATTTAACCTTAAAATGTCCAAAATTTTCTTACGGGGGAGCATGCCCCTGAACCCCCCTAGAAGCACAGAGTCCACCCAACATAGTTTTAGAAATTACTATGGAACAGAACAACCATTTATGAACTTTACTCCAGCATAGTACAACAAAATTCCTTTTAAATCAGTAAAACTGTAATGCTATCGGCTATTAAAATCGTGCCGGCAACGAGGGCCGGTGGTCTACGAAATTTCCCGGTTGATTTTTTGGTCCCACTCCGCCCCTGGCCACAGGCAAAGATTTTCAGCATTCTGGATGCAAGGTATGGATTTTGGCAGATCCCTTTGGATGAGGAATCATAGAAACTCACAACTTTCATGACCCCATTTAGGAGGATTTCTACGAATGCCATATGGGATCTCGACTGGAAGTGAAGTTTTTCTGAGATGCATGGAACAGCTCTTTGCAGGCCAGCCATGTGAAATCTTGATCTGGGGCTCTTCTGTTGAAGAACATGACAAATGTCTCAAATGTGTGTCAGAGCCATTAATATGCAGCTGAACCTGACAAAATGTCGTTTTAGGGTCTCAGAGGTGCCATATGTATGCCACCTTCTTACAGATAAAGGTGTCAAACCTGACCCAGAGAAAACCAAGGCTATTCGCCAGATGCCCACTCCAGAAGACAAACATGGTTTGCAGAGGTTTCTTGGCATGACAAATTATCTCTCAAAATTCATCCATCGGTACAGCGAGATAAGGGCTCCCCTTCGTCAGCTCCTGTGCCAAGATGCACAATGGTGTTGGACTGAACAACATGATGCTGCTGCAGACACACTTAAAGAACAACTGACAAGCCCACCAGTCCTACTGTATTGTGTAAAATTCCATGATTATATCTATGGCCGGCCAGTGACTGTGGAGACGGATCATCAACCCCTCATAACCATTCTGAGAAAGCCACTTCACACAGCGTTAGTGCGCATCCAGCGAATGATGCTCAAACTTCAGCGTTATCATCTGAATGTGATTTATAAACGAGGCCGTAAAATGTATGTTGCGGATGCACTATCATGCGCACACCTCCACACCACTGATAGCCCTGAAACCATCGAGGACCATGATGTGCTAGCTCTAGAAGGGGTGCTGTCATCTAGAAGGATTGAGGAACTCAGGCTAAACACACAGACTGATGCTGTCTGCAAGCGACTCGCAGACACGATTTTCACTGGCTGGCCTGACTCGTACAAGGACGTTCCACATGACATCCGTCCATTCTATGCCATGAGGGATGAATTGACTGTGGATGATGGTTTGATTCTTCGTGGTCAGAGGTATGTAATCCCCCACTCGCTCCAGAAACACTACCTCACACAGCTCCACCAAGGTCATCCTGGCATTCAGTCCACCAAGCGACGGGCATGCGAAACCATGTTCTGGCCCACAATATACAGTGATATTGAAAGGGAGGTCTCCAGATGTGCCCCATGCAATGCTCTAAAGCAGCATCAGATGAGAGAACCTCTGCAACTTCACCAGATACCAGACAGTCCATGGTCCATCACGGCAGCTGACATATTCGAGTGGTCAGGGAAGACTTACCTGGTCTTAGTGGATTCGTACTCTGGTTGGTGGGAGTATGAGGTCCTTCTGAACCTTTCCAGTAATGCTGTGATCAGGTTATTGAAACGGCAATTCGCTGTACATGGGATCCCTTACCGGTTGATGACTGACAATGCAACATCATTTTCAAGCAGGGATTTCAAGAGCTTTGCTCACCAGTGGGACTTTCAACATGTCACGAGCAGTCCCAATTACCCTAGGTCAAATGGTCTGGCGGGACGTGCTGTCAGGTCTGCAAAGCATCTTCTAGAAAAGTGTGTGCGTGATGGTTCTGACATCCATGCAGCTTTGCTCAACTTGCGCAACACACCCAGAGACGGCATGCCTTCTCCGGCTCAACGTCTACTGTCCCGACGCACCAGGTCCTTGATCCCCATGGTACCATCCCAGCTCACACCGAAAGTTCAGACCAATGTTCAGGCTGCTTTGTTTGCACTCAGAAAAAAAGGGAAGATCAGCCACGATAAATCTGCCAGATGTCTTTCACCACTGGAGCCCGGGCAGACGATACGCATGGAAACAACGCGTGGGTTTGACAAGCTGGCCACAGTTTCAGGAAATGCTATTCAACCTAACAGTTATATGGTCCAGTCTCATGGGAAGACTTTTGTAAGAAACAGCCGTCACCTTCTACGGGTGACTGAATCATACTGTCCGGATACCACCATCACGTCCATGCCCGTGATCTCTCCAGAACCCCAAGCAAGGGTATGTACTGTACGCATCTATTCTTAGATGTACGGGAGCAGTAAATGAGAGCGCGAGGTTAGGGGGCGGAGTTTAGTTAGAATGTTCAGAGACTTCATGGAAGATGACATTAAAGTGAGTTCGTCATAAAGTTACCAACGACTCCTCTGTTTTGTACGCATCTACAGTATAATTTAAAGTGTCTCAGTGCGCCTGGTAAAATGGTCTTATTCTCCCAACCATAATGAAAAGCTAAAAGAAGTTACAATATATGAGAAGTAATGTGTCCCTCTAAGGTGTCCCCTCCCCCAGATCCTCCATTCTGATCTCAGAGTTGTGAGCCCCTCACTAGGGGACCAAAATCGGAAATTGATGATCCCACAGGTGCTGTACAAATTAGATGTGTTTACTGCTTTTACACTTTTCATCTACATGTTTTGAAAATTGCATACCTGTCTTCAACTACTCCTGAATCATGTTTAGATGGCCAAATGACTCAATAGCTTATTTAATTTGCTTCTATGGCAAATACAAGTCCAGGAGATTGCATTGTTCCACCATGTTTTCAATTTGAGAGTTTCACATCCACTGGAAGTTGCTTTGCATGCAGTCTGCCTTACCTAGACAATCACCTAGTGAACTCAATAGTAACAGCCTCAAAGACTATCCAGACAGAGGGCACGCCACACACAACTCTGAAAGACTAATTTTAATGTGTTCTTTTTTTAGTATCCAAATTCTTACGGTTTAATAATGTGACCATTGTAATCACGGTCAATTTTTAAATTGGGTAGTCACTCTCAACATCACTAATTGCAATCAATCAGAGGTCCTTGTAAAGATAATTGATGGGTTGGAGAGCCGTGTTTATTGTAGTGTATATTCTCTAAAAAATGAAGCATGCTAACATTAACACTTCCTGTTGTTGTAGATTATCTCAGTGTTTGGTGACAGAGGAAGGTTGTGCTGCTCTGGCATCAGCTCTGAATTCAAACCCTTCACACCTGAGAGAGCTGGATCTGAGCTACAATCACCCAGGAGAATCAGGAGTGAAGCTGCTCTCTGATATAATGAAGCATTCAGACTACACACTGGACAAACTCAAGTAAGTGGATCAGTAAGAATCATCCTGTCTGGTGTGCATGTGAGACTGAGAGTTTTGAATAGTTTTTGAACACTGAATGGGCTCCCAGTGTGTTAAAACGTGACACCAAGCAGTCCTGACAAAACATTCAGATGAGTTGTTAGTGAGAATGTGTTGAGAAAATTATGTATAGACTGATACACTCTAAAAAGACAAGTGTTTAAAAAAACAACACACAGCATGTGTTAATGGTATTTTGACACATGTTGTCTAGATTTTTAACACACAATGTGGGTTAAAATGTAACTGTAGTTACATTTTAACACACATTGTGCAAAAACCCAATGTGTAAAAACTCCAGTGTTAAATGATCTCTCCTGGAAGTTTATATGACTCCACACTCAAGAGTGTTAAATTAACACTGTAGCAGTGTTAAAGTTAATGAGATAATAAGTGATTAATTGAGTGATGATTGACCAACACTGAAGACACCTGATGTCAACAAGTAGAATCACTAAAGTAGGGCTGGGTGATATATCGAACCACGTTGTTATGCGCATCTCGTCAGTAAAGTCGGTTCCTTGATTAGTAGTAAATCGCCTTCACCTGCTTTCAGATGGAGCGGCATTTACTACAAAGAGCCGTAGTTCACTGACAACCTGAACCATATCGCATTAATATTGCGGACGTATCGCCAGTGATAATTTAATGCGATATGGCTCAGCTTGTCGGTTAACTACGACTCTTTGTATAGCACGGGGGTGGAAGGAAGTTTGTGTTTATGAAAATAATTATAGGTAATATATTTTATATGGTATCTCATAACAAGCTCTAAAATAAATAAAACAATACATTACAATAAATAAATAAAATCTTCATAAAAACTTAGATTAACGGGTGTTTTTTTGGCAGCCAATCACATCATGCCTCTTTTTTCAAATGCTGATTTCACTTATTATTAATAACCAATTTATTATAACAATTTATTTCTGTCAGACATCTACAGAAGCTCTTATTGAGAATTACCAGGTTTTGTGTTGACGAATCATTGAATGTTTCATTTGAAGTCACCAGAATCATGATTAGTGTCAGCTTTATTTAGGCTCTTGTGCCTTGATTCTTTAAAGGAGCATTTCACCCATTTCAACGTTCATCTTTATTGCAATCGGATCATATATGTATTCGAATATGTAAAACATAGCTGCCAACTCTCACGCATTGGCCGTGAGACACCCGCATTTGATTGGTTTCACACGCTCACACGCCACACCCCCGATTTCTCACGCTGAAGTGTCAACCCTCCCGTTTTTCCGGGTTTCTCAAGTATTTTAGCTCTTTTACTGTCTTCCCATGTTAGTATTTCCCATAAAATATCTCGTATTTTTACACTCTGATTGTGTGAGACGTACAAGCTCAGACAGATTCGGCTTGAAGTCGATCGTCCTCGGATGCGGTTCCGTGCGCGCTGTAACAAAATAGCTTTGCACACAGCTCGAAGTGAGGTCTTGCCGGTCTTGCGCACCCAACGCGTCATTTTTAACGCGATTGTGCAGACGCGTCGAGTATAAACAAGGCTTTACTCCATGTCAGCGCGCGCAGAGACCTCAAGGTGCAGAGACCTCTCCCAATCATCTCCAGCAGAAGCAGCCTCCCCGTTTCCCTCGTAAGCTGATCTTAGTATTTAAACATTCTCTATGGTATTTTTTTTTTAATGACACAGTGCTCTTTCTCACACATATGTGGGCTAGTTCTAAACTCTTTAGACTTTTTGATTAGTGAATCGTGAGAAAAAATGGTTCCTGGAAAAGAGTTTATCTATTGATCTATCTGTTGGGCAACTCGTGATCCACTAGTTATACCGCAAATTATTTACAAATCTCCCGTGATACATAGCGAACGATTCCACCCCCCCCCCCCCCCCCCCCCCCCCCCCCCGTCGACAGATCTCACGCCAAGCAAAACTCAAAAGTTGGCAGGTATGTGTAAAATAATTTTTTAATTTTGACCGAGAAAAGACAGAAAATAACCGAAGAGTGCATTTGTATGAAAGACTACAACACCCACAATTAATAATAATAATAACAATTCATTACATTTATATAGCGCTTTTCTCGGCACTCAAAGCGCTTTACATAGAGGGGGGAATCTCTTCAACCACCACCAGTGTGCCGCATCCACCTGGATGATGCGACGGCAGCCATAGTGCGCCAGAGCGCTCACCACACACCAGCTTACTGGTGGAGAGGAGACAGTGATGAAGCCAATTGGTATATATGGGGATGATTAGGAGGCCATGATGGACGGAGGCCACTGGGAAAATTTGGCCAGGATGCCGGGGTTACACCCCTACTCTTTCGAAAGACATCCTGTGATTTTTAATGACCACAGAGTCAGGACCTCGGTTTAACGTCTCATCCGAAGGACGGTGGTCTTTGACAGTATAGTATCCCCATTACTACACTGGGGCATTAGCACTCAAACAGACCACAGGGTGAGCACCCCCTGCTGGCCTCACTAACACCTCTTCCAGCAGCAACCTGGCTTTTTCAGAAGGTCTCCCATCCATGTACTAACCAGGCTCAGCCCTGCTTAGCTTCAGTGGGCAACCAGTCTTGGGCTACAGGGTGATATGGCTGCTGGCAAATAATAATGCATCAATGCATCACATTGCATAGCTCCGCAATAACAATGCATCACATTGCATAGCTCCGCAATAACAATGCATCACATTGCATAGCTCCGCAAGCCACACCCACTAATACGGAACTGCGCGCACATCAGAAAAATTTCTAGTTAGTTGGCTGTGGCAACCAGGATGATCGAGGGCGAGGGACGTGGGAGCGGTGCAAGAGGACGACGCGAGGCCGGTGGCGTGAGTGATAATGAAAGACAAGAGACGCACCGACCGGTCTCGTATCTCTCACAGAGGAGCGGGAGAATAAACGGCAGATCGAGAGAGAAACAGCAGTTCGCCTCAGCTCGACCCAGTCCGGGCTCCTTGACCATGAAAAGCAGCCGCCTCCTGTGTTGCGGTGATCTGCTGGGAGGTGTGTCTGCGTGTGAGTGCAGTAGCCTTGTTTCTACATGCACGTGACAGCGAGTGTGCAGCTCTGCTGCGCGCCTCAGCAGGTGCGCGAAATTAGACTAATTAGCAGAGACGTGAGAAAGCTTCAGACAATGAAAGCAAGGATGTGTTTGCTCAGCTTTGCAATGCAGCTAAGTGTAGTGGAAGAAAGAATAATTCGCTAAAGAATCACGGATAAAACTCATGGAAAAATGAAAAGATCAAAGGGGCTACCGGTAAGCTCACATCTTTACTCTTTACTGGTTTCTGAGGACTGCAAACAAGATCTCTAACTATGTAGTTGTCTGGATGGGTACACTGTGTGGTCTGATAAATGCATTGTTAGTTGCACTATTAATAGTTTGAGGCTAAATATTTTGTACAAAGCTGTTTAACCATTCCTGTACAATGCAAACCTTGTGCTAAACTAGTTTGAAATGTTTTACATGTAGGTTTGTAATTATGCAATGTCATATATAACTTCTGGATGGAACGATCTGTGGTAAAGGTTCATTTAAAAAGAAATGGGCCCCAGTAGAGCTGGCTTTCTGGAAATGTAATGGCTGATTTACGCTGTTTACCTGGGGTGATAAACTTGAAGAAATGGTTAATTGATGTGTTAATCCAGCTTATCCTTTGCTTGTTGTATTTTGATGTGCTTTATTGTATTTGATGGGAAATATTGAACTTTATTTAATTTGTTATTTTTTGTATGTTTGGTCAAATAAATTGAAGAACGAGTGAAATCCTGAGTCTGGCTGATTCCTTCTCTTGTCAAGTTTGGGAAGCCATGATGTTGTAAATACACTTAACATCCTGCTTCTCCATCAGCCTCAGCTGCTCTTCACTATACTGTGTCTCGTAAAGATAGCCACTAACATCGGATTCGAGCAGCAAACTTTCAAAATCCTCTTCTTCCATATCATGTTTAGTTTCTTCTGTCATTATCATATTTCCTATCTCCACAGCGCTTGTTAGCTTAGCTTCCAAAAACAAGATGGCGGATATTGATTTCAGTTTCTGCAAGTGAAGTCCCACCCACTGATCTGGCCTGTGGGGTGAGTGGGTCCCAAACCCTTGAATAATAATGAGCTAATGTTTGTAGTCTCTACAGATTAAAATGAAATGTGACTTCCTGCTTACTATGACGCAAAATGACAATTTTTACGTCACGATAAGCAGGAAGTAAAACACTTAAATCCTTATTTCTCCCATATCAGGGGAAAAGGGAATAAACCATGACCATTCAAAAATATGACTGGGTTTCTAAAGATACAAAGCTTAATGCAAATGGGTGAAGTGTCCCTTTAACATTAGTTTTCTCTGTTTGCTGCATCTGTGCATTTATTTTGCACATCTGAAACAGTTGAACTTACCATGGGAAAAAGATCATCAGATGGTAATATTATCATCATGTAGTTTTATTAAACTTAGCACGATGAGTTTAATATCTAAAAGATGACTTATAAAAGGATCAGCAAGGTTAGCATATTGCGATTAGCTTCTAGTTTGATTATACATACTCAGTGTGTAGCCTACAGGATCTTACGGTCTGTGGTACCTTATCCTATAATTCTTTAAAAAATATATATTTTTATCAGCCTAAAATCAAGACCCACCTGAATCATGCAGATCAGTAATAAAAATAATTATCAGGGATGGGGTGTTTAAGTTTTGGAAAAGTTGTGGACATTTGTTTCAAAATATGTATATAATAGAATATGTTCAAGTTATAATATTGGTTAAACAAACTACACACCATTCATTCGATCCATCCGACTGCTGCATTTCCATCAAATTTCGTTATGCAGGATTGAGGATTATAACCAATCGCACATGTTTCCGTTGAGTGTGATGGCCAATCAGTGGCAATCAGATTAGTCATCGCTGAAAAGAAGAGTTTGGTTCAGTGTGCGCTTTCTCTTGCTGAATTCTGACTCGCAAATTATTCTATCATAAAACAACAGATTCAAGCGCAGATTCAATGTAAGAGATTTTTTTTTAAGTATTTAAACTTAAACTTGCTCTAAACCCAAGTTATGGACAGCCTCACGATCACTCTAGCGCTGCGTATCTATAGCAGGAGTAGCTACTTTTATTTGGCGTGCGCTTTATATGCAAAAGTATTCTTTTTACGTGCATCTGGTTGTAGCAAGGTTCAGGGAAGAAGGAGGCAGGAACCGGATATCAAAAATTTATTTAAATGAAATAAACAAACAAATTACCTGCCAGCAGTCCCTCACGGAACTGCTGGCTACCCAAATAAAACATAACTACCGGCCAGCAGCCCCTCGCGGACGACTGCTGGCTTCCCAAATAAAATATAACAAAATACAAACAAAAGCAGGCCTGTTCCTCTCTCAATCATCCATTCCGTCGCTCCCCCTTCGCTCCTCCATGAGAGATGCGAGACCGGTGTGCTTCACAGGTGCTGCTCATTAGCAATCGCACCACCGTCCTCGCGACTTTCTCACGTCCCTCGGGCGTCCTGCTCACCACATAGGTGTGCAAAATTTACCTGCTGTGTAGAATTGGCTGGGTGTATATTTTCTATCATATGCACGCAATAGTGCTTGCACGTAAAAGGTCATTTATGCATATAAATAGCACGCAAAGCATGAACTTGTGAAGATTGGGCTCGATCTATCACATTCTCTGCTCCTTCTCTGTATACAGTTTATTCCAGTTAATATTATTTATATATCATGCTGATAATTTTATGTGTAGTCTTCATTTTCTAATGTTTAAAAAACATTAATATAATTCATAAATGGTTTTTAGGTTGTTTTTATTTGTGTTGCCAGAATATGATGTATGACAGTTTCCCCAAACACAAAAACATTTTTATGTTGCCTATTCCTATTGTAGTTTATTGTAGTTAAGTTTGGGTGGATTTTTATTTTCTGAATGAGATTGATTGGTATTGGAAGTGCAGTTGTTTTATTTACAGAACTACAAAAAAGCACTTATCGCCCTTACATTTTCCCCTAAAATGTTTAGATGCCCTGTTTTTGTATTACTAGAAATAGCTGTTAAATATATTTCCATTTCACAGTTCCTGATAGTTCATGGCTGATTCAGGTGTTTAAAAAACAAAAAGTGCTTGATTCTGGGTCTTTTTTCACTCGCACAATCATGTACCCGAGTCAGTTATTGTGCAACCCTAATTTGTCTAATACTTTTCCTTACTGAGCACTAGGCCTTTAAGTTTTTTTGGTTCCTTTATATGAGGAGCAAAAAGGCACGTGCCATTGTCTGTTAGCAACGTGATCTCATTTGTGAGCTTTTTCCTCTGTATTTCTACTGTTTTCACAAAGAAATTCACAATTTTTTTGTGAGAAAAATGTATCTATGCCCCAGCAAATAGACTGATACTGCTATGTCACTTAACGCAGGACCGGACACATTAACAATTTAATAAGTCTAAGTCCCACAGAAGTGCACAAAATCTAATTGACTCTCAGCACATTTCTTGTCTAAACAAACTCCCTTGTATACAAGTGGCTCCTCTAAAAGCCAGTACAGGAAGTCTGAGATCTCTGTTCACTTGGAAATAAAATGTTCTCTTATAAAGTCCTTTGTAAAATACCCACATAGCAATTGTTGTCGGGCCAAGCTCCGGGCCACTAGTGATGTGTCGTCCATGAATGATTCGTTCATTTTGAATGAATCTTTAATTTGACTTGGGACTACTGAGTTGTCTCAGAGAGTGATTCGTTCATTTTGTGTTACCCGTGCATGCGCATTGCGCAACATATGGGTTCTGAATCTGTACTGGAAACAGAAATGGTTAGTCCATCTCTCGAGTCTCAAGTTCGGGTTTGGGGCGGGTCCGAGTCTTTCGTTCTTCCTGTCAGTCCCATAGAGCCTATGCTGTCAGTACCGGAAAGAGAAATGATTAGTTCATCGATCGAGTTCGGGTTCGGCCGGGTCCGAGTCTTTAGTTTTTCCTGTCAGTCCCATAGAGCTCAGTACCGTAAAGAGAAATGATTAGTTCATTTGAGTCTTCGGTTTGAGTCCTTCGTTCTTTTGTCACATGAATTATCACCGTATTGAATAGCCTAATTCACAAACCTTTTACAAACTAATTCACAAACTTTTTACAAATAAGCACGTAGATGATGTATAATATAATAGTAGTTAATTAATGGATAATATATAATTAAACACACCACTGATGCACAATGTAAAGATTCTGGGTCGGTTCTGATCAGGGGGGAATTTGCATATCATAATTAATAATTGATAATTAATAATTATTCATACAGATTTGGATCAGACCGGTCTTACATGTTAATTTATTAATTTTACCCATATGCATACATGTGCATCCCCGCAATCCACCACAAATTAATTGTTATTGATTGCAAGGACCACGTTTTACAAGACAGGTAAAATCAATTAGCTCAATTAAGTTATATAGCTTGTGAAAACAAATTCTGTGGCCACTAGAATCTGCCTTCCCGGCTACATAACCAAATACCCTCTTAGGTATTTATAGTTCTGTAAAGCGTGTAGCTTTAAATCGACATTTCATTGACCCGTATCATGAGCAAGACAATCAGTCAAGGTAAGCATATTTTGTATTTAATAAAGTTCCTACTTAAGCATTCACTACGTTACAATGATACATGTATTTACAAACATTAAAACACAAACTAAGACGACGCAGAGCGTTTAGACAATGGATACGCGCAAGTTAAGTGAGTTTGAGAGAGAGAGTGAGAGAGAGAGTGAGTTGTAAGAGAGAGAGAGAGTTACGTTCATCAAAACAGTCAGTTAACCTTTCTTGACACCCCAAAAACGTCTTCTTAATGCTTCTTAGAAGCTCTAAAAGAAGGTATACTTGCAAGGCACATGTGGTCTGTGTGAGTCGTGGGCTCGTTGCTCGACCCGTTCGGGCCACGTGTCGGCTAGAGGTGCGCCGGTCCGGCGCGCGTGCGTCACGTGAAGCGCGGCCGCGGCATGTTGGTGCGGCCCGTCCCGGCTCGTTCATGGCTGCTTTGTTCCGTGGGGAGTCACGTGGCGTTCGTCGGCATTTAGCGCCAGTGTTTGAAAGGCTGAGAGTCTTTGAGGTGACGTTACCCGAGGAGATAGTTCGGCAAAGTCCACTTCCTTTCCTGGAAGACGAACTTGGTAGTCCACTTGAGGAAAAGATGAAACTTTTAGACGAACAAAAGGAAAGATCCATGGTTGGATCAGAGTCCCATTAGGTTTACATGTTGAGCGCTGGAAAGTTCAGAAGAGAGGGCGGACCTGCGTTCTCACATTTATCACCTTGGAGAAATCCATCCCCTTCCTGTTGGCTTGAGCCAATCGGAGAGTGGATATTACACGCGAGAAGCCTTCTTTTATGGTCCTTTTTATGGTCCTTTGTTCCTCAGCGCGCGCTTCTCGTGGAAGGGGGTGTGTTCTATAATAACAATTTGATCTTCATTGGCAGTAAAACGAATTAAAAATACACTTTACTTTACATCTCTATGCATATTCGAGTGTTTCATTCAATAAGCATTCTAGAGATATCAAGGAACATTATGTTATATCAAAGGAATATACACTTATGTTTCGAATGCATGACGAAGGTATTTTTAATTCCTATTTAAACTGTGACCAAACAAAGTTATTTCACTGTGACATGGGGAAGACACATATACACAAAAACCATTGAATACCTTTGTTAAATGTCTTTAAAACCAAAAGAGATGTATTTCTCTTTGTTCAGAGACATTAGTTTGTCCACATTCCATTGGTCCCATAAAAGTCTTGTAACTCGATGCCACTGAGGTACGTGGATGAATGTGTATGTGTGTGTGTGTGTGTGTGTGGTATAATTCGCCTGGCCAAGATTCATTACATCTCCCCCTTTTCGTTAGGTGAAGTCCTTGTGTGACTTCATCGAACGACACCATCGCAATGGACGGATGGCAGGTGAATCATGAGGGTCAGGTGGCAGGCGGCGGCTAGGCTGAGGTAGGGGCTCAGCTTGCTGAGGTTTGACGCAGTCTCCAGCGTGGTACCCTCTTCCTGAGGGTCCCGTGGTGGCTGTGGAGGTTTGCATTTCCTTGCCTCTTGTGCAGCGTGGATGTCAAGTGTCAGGGTGTGGTTGATTACCGTAGAGGTACCCAGTGCAGAATCAGCTGCAGTCCAGGATTGGACTACCGGTGAGGCAGTTGTGCAGTGCAACAGGTGTGCAGTTGAGACACAGCGGTCACTGGGAACAAGTCCAGTTTGGCTGGACCCCTCCTATCATCGTTCATAATTCCAGTTCTGGAATCAGGGTGAAATCGTGGGTTTCGTCCTGGCTGGGACTTGACTCAGGCTCGGTTGCAGCAGGGTAGCTCGGGTCTTGGAGCAAAGGCTGCTTGGTGAATTTTAGCAAAGTCATTCTGGCAGACAGTGAACAGTTGTCTCGCTGGAGCTCACTTGTCTGGTTCAGTAGAATGCTGTGTGCGTTGCGGATTTATCACAGTTCCTTTCAATTTCTTGATGGTCTGTGAGGAGGCACTCTGTGTTGTGAGTTACCTTTTGGCTGTGGGATTTCAGTTCGTTTGGTTGCTGGACAGGCCGGTGTTTGACTGCGTACTGACAGCAGCGGCGTGGGAGTCCATTTAGCTCTGCTTGCGTGGCAGTCGACCATATGCTGTCTGATGTCGGACCCGGCGGTGAGGCGGTCGACAGTAGCTGTCCTCTGGTTGGCTGGAGGCACAGGAAGACGACCACAGCAGCATCCTGTAACAGAGACAGGGGAGAGAGAGAGAAAGGGAGGAAAGAATTCAGCGGCTGTCGGCTGGGACAGTCTGATGCCTTTGAGGATGCCGAGATGTCCTGGTGCTGCGGTGTGCAGCCCACATGGTGCGTGACTGGGCATACACTGGCATATCCCCCTTTCTGCACCGTGGCAGCACAAGCCGTGGCGAAGTGATGTCACGAGGTGCATGAAACTGAGTTGTAGGGCCGTTGAGCAGCATGTTCTTGGTGTGCTGCCTGATGTGTCCGACGGCAGGCTTGGGAGGTTGGAGGGGTAAAGAGGTGGTAGTTTCAGAGTTCATTTGGTTAGTCAAAGTCTTTAGTGAGCTGAAAGGTGCAGAGTAGCAAGTTCATTTCTCCATTTGGTGCTGAGGCTGTGCCTTCATGGCTGGCTGCGGGAGTTCTTGTGACCTCTGTGACCTACCAGTTAGGTTCTCTTGACCTGTATGACTGGAGGGGGAGGGGTTCTTGAACTTGAGCTCAGGCATTCAGTTGTTTAAAGTCTATTAAAGGCTCAAAGCGATCTAACAGATCTTGGGCAATCAGAAGTGGGTACGTGATCGTTCTTGATCGGTACCCTGGGTGAATCAGGCTCATAGGACCAAATGGATGAATGGGAGCTACCTGTTTTGAGCCAGAAGTTGTTTTGGCTGTAGGGTTTTCATTCAGCTCACATGTTTGGGCTTTGAGAGTGCGTTCTTGACTCTTAGCTTTAGCAGTGAGTCTTTCGAAGAGTTGGGCTGACATTAGCGTGATGTTTGAGCTAGTGTCTGACAGGCCTTCAAGGCTCAAATGATTGTCTCTCGTGGTGGCTATGTAGAGTCTTTTGTGCCACCCCCCTTTTGTTTAGGGTTCCCAGAAGTTTAGGCATCTGGGCTGGTGTTGTGATCGATGAGCGGTTAGGACCGGTCTTGTGTGGGACACCGGACTGTCATGCTCAGGTTGTGCAGCTGTCAGTTGTGGTGGCTGCTTGGTGTTGTCGCTTTGTGATGCGACCGTGAGCTCTGTGGTCTGATGCTGACGAGCAGTGTTCTGGGTGTCTGGCTTGGGTCTTGCGCTGAGACATAGGATGTCTGACTTGTCTCCTTGTGATGTCTCGTGCAGAAACGCTTTCAGCACCTTCAGGATTTCTGCCGTCTGTGACGTGGCTGCACTGTTGTTATCTGATGTGTGCTCAGACTTGTGCTTACCAGTGGCGTGTTGAGAGGGTACCGCTCTGGGCTGGTTGGGCTTGAGTCTCTTGGTGCTGGGCGGTCCATTCTGGGTCGCCGGCTGGCTTCCAGAAATGTTTCAGAGCTCTTGCTCTGGGGCGTTAGATGAGCACCATGACTGTTGTGTTGCCCTCTGCTGGCCTGGAACGGTTTAACTCTCAGTGAAGGTGTTTGTGATGTATGGGGTGCCTTCTAGGGGCAGCTCTGAGTCGTGCTCAGAGACAGGTTAGTCTGAGGGTTTTTACACAGTCTTTTCGGACAAAGCCTTTGCTTAATGTGAGCTTTGCGGGCCCAGTCTCGTAGCTGAGGTAGACAGGCTACAAGCACAGGCCAGGGTGCTTATCGACTAACTCACTGTGGGATGCAGGTTTTAAGGGAACAAAGTTCTGAAACTGGTATCCTTTTCATACCTGATGGTTTGCTTCTCGAAGTAGGCTTGCCGAAGTCGGTGGAGTTTCAAGTCGGTCTTACTTGATGTCCACGGTGGTGATAACCCTTGGTCTGATTCTGGATCAGGGAGTTAAGCGATCAAAGCTTATTGCAACAGCTGGTAGTCCATTTTGACAGTCTCTGTTTGACGATCTAGGAAGCTGTGCACCTCGCGACTGGACGTAATCCATATCAAGCAGAATCTGTTTCATGCAGTCATGTTGGTTAGACAGTTTGCAAGTGAAAGTCTTGTCTGCATGTCGTGGGTAGATGCAGGGTCCTGAGTGAATCTTGGGACCTTTCTGGTTAGCTTTGTTGCATCCTTTTTGGAGCCATGCCGTGGTTTGGGGCAGTGGTTCCTTGGCAGGTTGAGGTCGGTTTAAGCAGGGGCTCTGTGGCATTCTGGCACACTTGTTGTGAGTGACTAAAGCATGGCCCTAAAAGTTCAGAACTACTGCTTAATAAGTTAGTTAAGTGTTTAGCATAAAGCTAAGTGTCTCTTGTGTCCTTATCTTAGCTGTGCATGTTAGGGCTAAGTCTTGTGTGGTTCCGAGCGTATTTCCTGGAAAGGACATATCCGAGATAAAATAAATAACATCAGGTGGTCCTTATGACTAAATTATTTCTCTGGACTTAGCTGGTGGTCCACTATGGCTCGACGAAGTGAACAATAATAGGAAAAGGACCGCTTTCTTATTTAAATTCTGCTTATTATCGACCCTCAGGACTCTAGTAGTGCCCTAGTAAATTGTTGAAATTACTTGCGTTGCAGGGTCACAAACGAGTGCATTGGTTGAAACTAAGCCAAAATAACAAATAAGGGGGTCTCTGTTTCCTTTCTGGGCCCTATTGGGAATAGAACCACACTTGGACAAGAGAGGAAATGAAATTAAATCATATAGATGACCTAAGGGAATAGCTGCTTGCTATTATCATCAAGGTAGAAGGAATGAAATAATCAATGAGGCAAAATAAATTAAAATTAAAGCAAAAGGAAATAAAGTGATCAAAACACGGGAATGATCTGAGGTCAAGAGTGTTCAGTGGCATTAGTGACTAAACTTTGGATTTGCTTTGATCAACACTATAGTGGGTTGTAGCGGTTGGGTGTTCAAAACCACATTGTGTGTCCCTCCAAAGCTTTAATCAACATGCCGATGAAAATTCCTACGGTTACACGCGTTATTCTGTAGTTAGTCACGCAGTTTTCATGTAGTTAAACTTAAGTTTAATTAACAAGGCATCTGCGAAGTTCGCCCTTAACGGTTAGCAAGGAGTATTCCTAACCCTGTGAAGGTAAACTTTAGCTAATAAGAATGGTAAACATGGAAAGTGAGTAATTTAAAACCCTAACTGGTGTTGAGAAAGTATTCTAGAATACTTTGCACTGTGGAACACGAGCGGTGAGTAAGGGTTCACGTAAATGATGGTAACTCTTAACTGTGGAGGTTATTCAGCTTAGCTTATGTTGGATGGGAGCTAGGTAAGGTTAGCTTAGCCTAAGTTAGCTTGATGCTAAGCTAGGTTAGCTTAGCCGGAGTTAGCTTAGTGCTGGGTTAGTTTAGCTTAGCCACCCAGGCTGGTTTGTTTACAAAAGTGACATTACAAGGTAACACTTCCTGTGACAAGTTGTTGTCATGGGAACCAGAGCGTGTCAGAGCAATTCAACAGTATCTGAAGAATGTCTGTATATTTTACATGAATCATGCACGTTTTAATGGGTTAAAAGGAGGCGCCTATACTTTATGATTTTCAAGAACTTTGGTTGCATTCAGTAAAACGCAAATGTGTTTTGGCATTTGCTGATTTTCTCATGGAACTCTGTTCTTTACTTTACACGTCTTCTATTTGTTTACAAAGTAAGGAAATAGATTTGCTGCAAGTCAAAGCTTGTCTTGTTCTATTTGTTTACAGAGTAAGGAAATAGGTTTGCTGCTGAGTCAAAGCTCGTCTAAGCATATATAGGTACGTCTCTCTCATGCATGAGTGTTAGCTCTTCCGCGAGTAACTTGTTTTGATCGTTTAGTGGCTTTCTGCTTGTCGATGCAGCTAAAATTTAGGTAAATTACATCAATCTAACAATAAAATTAAGGCCTTTCCTTTGTAGAAAGGGGGGCGTCGCCCAGGTCTACCTACATATAACTCTGTCCTGAGCCTCCTTCGTCAGGGACAGGTTTAGTCATACCGCGATTTGGATTTCTTTTTAACCAAAGCAGAAAAGATATCGGTACAGATTACAAGCTGCTGAGGTGATACCTTTGTTACACCGACTTACGCTTTAATGCTGAAGTTCTTGATATCAGTTGGGAATCTAAGGCTGTTTTTCCTTTTTTTTATTAAAGTAGAGATGTCAATTTCAGCTATTTGTTTTATCTGCATTTAGACAAGTCAGCGATCAAAATGCGTGTTGCACGTTGCGTTCTAGTGGGATCGCGATGATCGAGTGCACGCCTGTAGGTTAACAATAGTTTAAAACTCGGGTGGTTTTACTACACTCTGTCGTCAGGGTAACGTACTGTAGGCCCTGTTTGGAGATGGTGTTTTCTGTAACTCTTCACTGTCACAAAACCTAATGTTTAACGGTGCTGATTTAAACAGCATCTAGAAACTGTCTGTTTCAAAAGAGTCGTGCATAGTCCGTCGGCCGTTGAGGCTTACATGTCTATCTAAGATTCCTCTAATCTTAGTAAAATTCTTCTTCTACAAACGCAGAGTCTTGCACGGTGTTCGTGCTGTGTGTCTTCTGGTTCTGCAGTTCAGAATAATTTGGGGTTTGAGGAATTTTTACTGGGGGCCTCCACGCCTCGTTGAGTGGGCATGGTATGGGGCCGAGAGAACTATGGTGACTGACGAGTTTTTTGGAGGGAAAGTTTCTTGAAACTGGCGTCCTCCTCAGTTACAGGTTCGTTGTAAGTTCCACAGAAAACTCGTTTGGAGCCGGTGGTGGTAGCACAGGCCCTCCTGGGTCTGTCCTGCTGGGTGTCGGTGTCGGGTGTGCACCGGTTGGAGACAGCAGGTGAAAAGTCAGTGTCTTGTAGATTGTCAGAGATGTTGTGGAAGGCGGGCTTTTTCACCCCCCTTTTTCAGCTCTTGTGTTTTGGCTGAAATGTGCAGACTGGTCAGGGGAAGCTTGTGGTGTGTGTCCTCCCCCTTTCCAGTCATGCTGCAGTCTATCAGAGTGTTGCAACTCTGTGGGTCAAGTTCGTGTTCGAGATCTTGTCTCTGCTGAACGAGCTTGTGGGTGGTCGCACGGGCCTCTTGCGCAGGCCGTGGCTTTTGAGTCTCTTTCAGTTCGGTCTCTGCTCTTTGCAAGAGACTTCACTTTGTCGGAGTTTCTCGTTGAATTCTTTTTAGTTCTTTTCTCTGACTATTCTTCTTCAGTCTATGTAGAAAATTAGACAGGGCAGTTTGAAGTCTTTCACTCCCTTCGGTAGCTCGGGGCCGTTGTCATCCTCGGCGTTACAACCTTGTGCTCCAGGGCGATGCGGCTCCTTTCGCGGAGGCGTGCGTGTGCGTTGAGCTGGTGAGCGAGGTCGTGACGTGTCTGGCCCAGTCTTTGTCAGCTGCTCTTGGCTCGGGGCTCTGAGTCGCTGGTGGCTTTGGGCAGGGATGGAGATGTCATGAATCTCAGCCATGTCTCCGGGTTGTCCCAGGTCGTCCCAGCGGGTTGTGGGACTGTAGGACTGGAACATACTGGCTTCACTGTGGACGAGAGGAACACAACACACACAGACAGACCAATGCCAGTTCGACTACTTTTAACGAGCTATAATACAGGCTAAGCCGTGTATGAGAATTTTGGTTAACTGATGCAGACAGTTAAACCGTTTGGTGGGACAATTTGGGTAGGTCATCATGGGTCTGAATGAAGGTTTTTGACAGGGCGCTAGCTTAGGGGTCACCTGTTGGTGCTAACGACTTGGTTGTCAAACTATTCTTCAGCTTTCCTTGGTGTGTCAGAGAGGTTCTGTCTCTAGGTGAACTGAAAGGAACAGAGCACAACAGAACAGAGCAATGGCAATCTAGCAAAGTTTGAAGTAACATGCAACCATCAGAGATGGGGAGGTCTGTACTGAAATGGCATTAGTAATAGTACACCAGCAGTGTTAGAAAGGGGAAGAAGAGAAGGCCTAAGCCTGTTTGGAGCCGGTTTGTGGCTCGGAGAGGAGGAAGCCAATCACTTCAAATTACCAGGGGAATCTCTAGATTCTGTGGCAAATAGTAAGTGGATGGGTTTTAATACCTTTTCTAGTTTGCCTGGGGTGAAATGAGGTCATTCTGGCCGGAGTCAGCATCGTGGTTGGTCCTTCTGTCGCCCCACACATGACAGCAGTGTCCCGGGCCTTTCGGTGCATCTGTACCGAGGTGCGCCCTCTCAAGCAACTTGACCTTGAACACAACCGGCGGTGCCAGATTGGTGATATCGTGTTGCGGGCCGCACCAACAGAAGATACAGAAAAGTCAGAGACTCGCGCTCAGTCAGTGATGGTGACGCAGATCAGACGAACCAGCTCGCTGGACCCCAGGCAGAGATGACTGTCAAATCATCACAGCACGAGAGAGATTTCTACTTGCAAACACAAAACAGAATGAAGAACGAGTGTACTTCAATGTGAATTAAAGCTCCTTTATCTAAATCAAATTGAGTGTTTTTTTGTAGAAAAATCAAAGGCAACAGCTTTACTAAAATTATGGTATAAACAAAAAGGAAATTATGACAATGTTACTTATCAGAATAACCTAGCCTCCATTCAGGAAAGGGATAGAGTGCAGCAATGGAGAGCACAGGAGGAAGCGAGCTGTAGTGGCGGGTTTTGGCCACTAAGGGTTTTGGGCCACTTCCTGCTAGTGTTTCACCAGGCCGACAGAGAGCTTGATTTAAATTGCATTCAAACTGATTTAAACACAGTTCAAATTGAGCAAATGCATAGGGGTTAAGAAACCATTAGATTAGTAAGGATACAGTTGTACCGAGACCAGATCAAAATTATTAAAAATAATTTGAGGAGGAATTATAGGAATAAAGCCATAAACCATTCCCAACGGGAAATGAGAGAATTAATTCAAATTAACTTCGAAATTTGTCTGTTTCAAACCAAATTTGAGTAAGTTTAGGAAATTAAAGGTTGGTGTCATATTTGATGATAATCACGATTACGGTGAGGGATCAGTGATAACCAGAATACAACCAACAGAGAGAGCCATGCAGAACAGAGTGATGTTAGCTGACGACTTAGCAAAGGGACGGCCACAAGGGGGCGCTTTCCTCTAAGTGGTCATCAGAAGCTGCTAAGACTTAATTCTGAATTTTAAATTCAAACGTGGTTTGAACCAAATTCAAAACAAATGCACACAGTCAAGGTAAAGAAAATCATGTTATTACAACGAGGCTGTAAATTGCACATGCATTGAAAGTTAGAGAAACTAGTTCAAAATTTCAGTAAGAAAATAGGAATTTTCTAACAGAGAATTTTGAGGAAAAGATGACCTAGCTGTTAGTGTCCACACGATGGCGCCACTGCGCTCACACGGGGTAAAGTCAGGACACCGGTGGAAATTTGATACTGCAAAGCACTCAAGGGCGCACCCTAGTGTCTGGCAGTAGTATTACAACCAGCCCCCTGACCCGGTGATTTATTCAGAGGGAGTGGAGCGTTACCACCCTCCCTGCTGTATAATCACAAATATTACGGAATTTTAAATCGCGACGGATTTCTTTCCGGTACTATATTTTACAAGCACGTTTGGCAGGATTTTTTTTTCACTGCGTTGTGCAAAAGAAAACAGGAATTACTCGTCTGTTTCAAAACTCCAAATAACATTTATCACAACTAGTATTAATGATTGGAATGTTTTCAGTTTTGGATTTTTTGGTGCTATATTTGTTTAAAACACGTTCGCAGGTTTTCTTCGCTGCATTGTGCAAAGGAAAACAGGAATTACTCGTCTGTTTCCTGCTCCAACAGGCATATATCAAATAGCACTTATGATAATATGCTTGACGGTTTTATACATTGAGTAGCTAAGTCAATGTTTTTTTCAACCAGGAGCTTATCGTTACTCTAACGATTATAATAAGGCCTTTTAAGAACAGTAAAAGAGCATCGTTTTACCGTATCTTGTCTTCGACACTATTCGGAGAATTTCGTCCGGACAGTGGAGTTAAAATTATTAAAAGTGTCGTTTATGCACAGAGGTTTCTCTTCCATCCGTGCCAGAACAAATTTAATACTATGGAAACTGCAGTTTATTTTTAACAATTAACAGTGACTAAAATGTTTGAACATTTAGTAGCTTGTTAAATGTGCTTGACTGAGGCGGCTTTCGTGCCCAGCTCAATCATATCGTGAGTTCGCAAAGCGTTCACTCCGATGCGCGCGTGTAATATTAAATATTACATAAACAATATTAAATAACAATATACACATTAGCTTGAAATTGATTGCTCATAAACAAGTTTGAAATGCTCAGCATTCTCCACCAAATTAAAGATTCTGGGTCGGTTCTGATCAGGGGGGAATTTGCATATCATAATTAATAATTGATAATTAATAATTATTCATACAGATTTGGATCAGACCGGTCTTACATGTTAATTTATTAATTTTACCCATATGCATACATGTGCATCCCCGCAATCCACCACAAATTAATTGTTATTGATTGCAAGGACCACGTTTTACAAGACAGGTAAAATCAATTAGCTCAATTAAGTTATATAGCTTGTGAAAACAAATTCTGTGGCCACTAGAATCTGCCTTCCCGGCTACATAACCAAATACCCTCTTAGGTATTTATAGTTCTGTAAAGCGTGTAGCTTTAAATCGACATTTCATTGACCCGTATCATGAGCAAGACAATCAGTCAAGGTAAGCATATTTTGTATTTAATAAAGTTCCTACTTAAGCATTCACTACGTTACAATGATACATGTATTTACAAACATTAAAACACAAACTAAGACGACGCAGAGCGTTTAGACAATGGATACGCGCAAGTTAAGTGAGTTTGAGAGAGAGAGTGAGAGAGAGAGTGAGTTGTAAGAGAGAGAGAGAGTTACGTTCATCAAAACAGTCAGTTAACCTTTCTTGACACCCCAAAAACGTCTTCTTAATGCTTCTTAGAAGCTCTAAAAGAAGGTATACTTGCAAGGCACATGTGGTCTGTGTGAGTCGTGGGCTCGTTGCTCGACCCGTTCGGGCCACGTGTCGGCTAGAGGTGCGCCGGTCCGGCGCGCGTGCGTCACGTGAAGCGCGGCCGCGGCATGTTGGTGCGGCCCGTCCCGGCTCGTTCATGGCTGCTTTGTTCCGTGGGGAGTCACGTGGCGTTCGTCGGCATTTAGCGCCAGTGTTTGAAAGGCTGAGAGTCTTTGAGGTGACGTTACCCGAGGAGATAGTTCGGCAAAGTCCACTTCCTTTCCTGGAAGACGAACTTGGTAGTCCACTTGAGGAAAAGATGAAACTTTTAGACGAACAAAAGGAAAGATCCATGGTTGGATCAGAGTCCCATTAGGTTTACATGTTGAGCGCTGGAAAGTTCAGAAGAGAGGGCGGACCTGCGTTCTCACATTTATCACCTTGGAGAAATCCATCCCCTTCCTGTTGGCTTGAGCCAATCGGAGAGTGGATATTACACGCGAGAAGCCTTCTTTTATGGTCCTTTTTATGGTCCTTTGTTCCTCAGCGCGCGCTTCTCGTGGAAGGGGGTGTGTTCTATAATAACAATTTGATCTTCATTGGCAGTAAAACGAATTAAAAATACACTTTACTTTACATCTCTATGCATATTCGAGTGTTTCATTCAATAAGCATTCTAGAGATATCAAGGAACATTATGTTATATCAAAGGAATATACACTTATGTTTCGAATGCATGACGAAGGTATTTTTAATTCCTATTTAAACTGTGACCAAACAAAGTTATTTCACTGTGACATGGGGAAGACACATATACACAAAAACCATTGAATACCTTTGTTAAATGTCTTTAAAACCAAAAGAGATGTATTTCTCTTTGTTCAGAGACATTAGTTTGTCCACATTCCATTGGTCCCATAAAAGTCTTGTAACTCGATGCCACTGAGGTACGTGGATGAATGTGTATGTGTGTGTGTGTGTGTGTGTGGTATAATTCGCCTGGCCAAGATTCATTACAACAATATAGAAAAGAGACGGACAGAGACAATAATAAGATGGGACTTTTATTTTTCAGATAATGTTTATTGCACATATTTTGTATTTTAATGCCTAAATATAAAAAAAATATACATTCAGATGCAGTCAATAATAGGAATCTAATGTTGTATTTGATGCGAGAGACCAGTGGTCACATGACAGCATAGACTCTTTATGACTGACAGGAAGAACGAAAGACTCGGACCTGACCGAACCCGAACTCGAGACTCGAGAGATGAACTAATCGTTACTCTTTCCGGTCCTGCTGTATCGCACGGCACGGCCCAGCAGACAGCACAGATCAGAGTCAGACACTGACGAGTTAACAGCTAACGTAAAGAGACACGAGAGGAGGAGAACAGACCTGATTAATATGAAGTTGCAAGGAAAGAACGTCTCGGATCAGGAAGTGAGGTGAACTAACAGAATCAGACTGCAATAGCCTGAACTTGAGACCCAGCCACTAATCAATTAATACAGTTATTTCACTTGCTTATAATTTAGCTTTGGCTGCATTACCCTATAATTATTTTTAATCTTTTTACAAATGTAATCAAGATTTTCGAAAGTACTAGATGTTTTGGGATATTTAACATGCCATTTTAATTATATAATGCTGAAATGAACAAAATGAATGAAATGACATGAAAAAAGATTCGTTCATTTTGCTGAACGAGACTCAAAGTCATTAAAATGATCGGAACTTCCCACTACTAGTCTACTGGCCACACAAATAGTTTCTCTATGCCCACATACAGTAGGTAGGCAACCAGAATGTGTTTTTTACCGCCGCGGTAAAATTTGTGGTGTATTTGCTGCCTTTTGCCGCTAAGAGGCGCTACAATCACAGACTTTAGAAAGTGTCAGTTTTTTATGTAATCTACAGCTGCGCCGCAGCTCTATCAGAGCGATTGAAAGTTAGTAGCAGATTAATTCAAGTGAAACGTGGTCGGACTGTCAACACATCTTTGTATACATTTTATTTATTTACATCAGTAAGCTACAGGAAATCGTATTTGAAGACATTACCTTCGCAAAAGAGAAAAAAGAATGAATGCTTCATTGTACCCAGCAATTTTGAAAATGCCCTTCCGAATGTGTCTCTGTCCCTAGCACATTTCAAACCAAACTGACGCCCATGACTGTAGCTAAACGAATTCATAATCACAATGCTGAAAAAAGTAAATTCAAATGAAATAAATGTGAACTAAAAAAGGCCTCTATTATTCCATCAAATTTAAGTAGGTACAATTCAATATTAGGCTGTGTGCCCAGTTTTTCTATAATTTAGAAAGGCTATTTCAATAGGTTATACTTGATTTTAATTTGTGTTAATTTATTTTTTTAGTAGATGTATTAACTGAAACATAAGTGTAATAAATTAAACCAAATGATCATAAAATTAACACATTTTCAGGGCTTGCAGTTAGGCTACTAAACGTCTTGGTTATGTATGTAACCCTCGTTCCCTAAGTAGGGAATGGAGACGTTACGTTGGATGCCGGAGAATGGGGGGGTTTCGCCTAGAAAGCCAATCCTCTTCGAGTATTAAAAAACGAGCCAATGGCAAAGAAATGCCATGGGTTTGCTGAATTTGCATATCGTATCTCTGCCTCACCCAGTGAGTATACAAGGAGGAAGCAGAAGCAACTGCAGTATGTCTTCGCTGAGGAGCCGAGACTGAACTCAGGCGTCTACCCAGCGGTACAGCGGAAGTGGCAGGGAGATGTAACGTCTCCGTTCCCTACTCGGGGAACGAGGGTTACATACGTAACCGAGACGTTCCTTTTTGTGGTCACTCCGAGTTACGTCGGATGACAGAGAATGGGGGTCCCCCGTGTAATCTCGCCACCTTCACAGCTATCTTCCAGTGCCCTGCGAAAGTCTTATCCCCTGTCGTGAAACTTAACACGGACAAGGAGTTCTACTTAGCACAGGAATACCAAGGTACACTGGGGAGTACGACACTTATCGAGCATCTCCGGGGATCTTCTCGGCGAGAAGAACACCAGTTGAGGTTGAGGAAGAACACCAGAGGTTCCACTTCAACGCATAGACGTGTCTCGTGGACAACGCTCTGGCGGAAGTGATGGTAGCTGCCACCGCATGTGGCAGGGTACTCAAACCTGCCTCGTCCCGTCCAGGCGCCACACATGTAGCCTCCAGAGATCGGGGCGAGGGTGCCACAGGGTGCCCCGTCCCTGAGAAAGGTGGTCCTTCCTCAGTGGAATTGGCCAAGGAGGTGCTGTCGCGAGGAGTATCAGTTCAGAGAACCAGGTCTTGGTGGGCCAGTATAGGGCAACCAAAATGACCTGCTCCTCGTCCTCCTTGATCTTGCACAGTCCGTGCGAGAAGGCTCACTGGGGGAAACGCATATTTGCGTAGGCCCCGCGGCCAGCTGTGCGCCAGTGCGTCTGTGCCAAGCGTGACCTCGGTCAGAGAGTAATACAGGGCGCAATGAGATGAGTCGTGGAACATCTACCCGTCTACCCAGCGGTACAGCGGAAGTGGCAGGGAGACGTTACGTCTCAGTTCCCTACTCAGGGAACGAGGGTTACATATGTAACCGAGACGTTCCCTTTCGTAGTCACTCAGAGTTGCGTCAGATGACGGAGAATGGGGGTCCCCCATGTAATCACGCCACCTTCACAGCTATCTTCCAGTGCCCTGCGAAAGTCTGATCCCCTGTCGTGAAACTTAGCATGGACGAGGAGTTCTACTTAGCACAGGAATACCAAGGTACACTGGGGAGCATATACACATATGGCCCAAGGGGGCTGCATATGGAGGAACACTGGAGTCACCAACCTGTAGGGTGGCTAGAATTTTAACTCCAGGGGTGGCAAGGTGGCTTGCTGAGGGAAGACACATGCTCAGAGAGGCTTACAGTGGAAAATACACATGTGGAGGTTACTAGGAGGAACCATGGACACGGAGGCACCTAGCCAACGTCCAGGTAACAGACACTAGCGGCAGCATCAACAGTGCTGGAGGAACTCAGGGCTTCAATAGAAGGCTCAGCTGAGGAATAATCGCACTTATCCAGTCCGTGGAGTGGAATGGCGAGTAAGCAAAGACACCGAATAAGTTGGGTGTCGCCCAGCCTGCAGGTCTGCAGATGTTTGCTAGCGAGGCTCCATGCGCTAGAGCCCAAGAGGAAGCCACACTCCGAGTGGAGTGGGCCGTCACACCAAGGGGGCACGGTCAACCTTGCAGCTGGTAAGCCAAAGCAATGGTGTCCACTATCCAGTGAGACAACCTCTGCTTTGAGAGAGCCCTTCCCTTCTGGCTCCCACCATAACAGACAAAGAGCTGGTCTGAGGTCCTGAAACACTGCGTTCTGTCTATGTAAGCACGGTGGGTGCGTACTGGACAGAGCAGTGCCAAGGCTGGGTCTGCCTCCTCCAGGGGCAGCACTTGCAGGTTCACCACCTGATCCCGGTTTTCTAGGGAGTGGTAGGAACCTTGGGCACATATCCAGGCTGGGGTCTCAAGATCACGTGAGAGTAGGCCAGCCCGAATTCCAGGCACGCTTCGTCAATGGAGAATGCATGCAGATCCCCTACCCCCTTGACAGACTGATTTCATGAAGTAGCGTGTGTATGCCACGCCAATTCGTATTTCCATTTTTGGCGTGCTATCAAGACACACAATCGCCTTTCAGCGTGTTTATGAACGCCGTTGATTTAACGTTATATAAATATATGACTTACCTCAACCCCGTCCCTAAACCTAACCGTCACTGGGGTTAATGGCATTTATGACTGTTCCCTTACCATCCTAGGTAAAAAAAAGATATGACTTACCTCAACCCCATACCTAAACTTAACCGTCACTGGGGTTAATGGCATTTATGACTGGACATTTGACGCGCGTGTACGGACATGCGGAATGACGCGGACGTTAATGGCGTAGACACGCATACACGCGGATAGCTCAAAATGCGTAGAGAACACGCCACGTGACTCGAAAGTGGTGTGTATGTTTACGCAAAAGTTATGATGTCATGTTGCCCTTGATGGAGGCCAGTGCAACCAGGAGCGCTGTCTTCAGAGACAGGAACTTAATCTCAACTGATTGCAGAGGCTCAAATGGAGGCCTCTGCAGGGTGCTTAAAACCACCGAGAGGTCCCAAGAGGGTACGAGAGGAGGGCGAGGAGGATTCAGTCTCCTCGCTCCTCTCAGGAACCTGATGATCAGGTCGTGCTTCCCCAGAGACTTACCTTCAACTGCTTCGTGATATGCGGCAATGGCAGCCACATACACCTACAGGGTGGAGGGAGACAGCCTTCGCTCCAACCTTTCTTGCAGGAAGGAAAGTACGACACTGATCGAGCATCTCCGGAGGTCTTATTGGCGAGAAGAACACCAGTTGACAAAGAGGTTCCACTTCAATGCATAGATGTGTCTCGTGGATGACGCTCTGACGGAAGTGATGGTAGCTGCCACCGCAGGTTGCAGGGTACTCAAACCTGCCTCGTCCCGTCCAGGAGCCACACATGTAGCCTCCAGAGATCCGGGTGAGGGTGCCACAGGGTGCCCCATCCCTGAGAAAGGAGGTCCTTCCTCAGAGGAATTGGCCAAGGAGGTGCTGTCGCGAGGAGTATCAGTTCGGAGAACCAGGTCTTGGTGGACCAGTATGCGGCGACCAAAATGACCTGCTCCTCGTCCTCCTTGATCTTGCACAGAGTCCGTGCGAGAAGGCTCACTGGGGAAACGCATATTTGCATAGGCCCCGCGGCTAGCTGTGCGCCAGTGTGCCCTCGGTCAGAGAGTAATACAGGGCGCGCAATGGGATGAGTCGTGGAACATCTACCCAGCGGTACAGCGGAAGTGGCAGGGAGATGTAACGTCTCTATTCCCTACTCAGGGAACGAGAGTTACATATGTAACCGAGACGTTCCCTTTCGTAGTCACTCAGAGTTACGTTGGATGACGGAGAATGGGGGTCCCCCGTGTAATCACGCCACCTTCACAGCTATCTTCAAAGTTAATTTTAAAATTCTTTTATTTGTTTTTAAATCATTAAATGGTCTTGCCCCATCATATATCTCTGAGTTGATTCTTCTCCACACACCTACTCGTTCTCTTAGGTCAGCTGATAAACTGCTTCTACAAGTGCCTAAAACAAACCGGAAACTCAGAGGGGACCGTGCGTTCTCAGTGGTTGCTCCAAAACTGTGGAATGACCTGCCACAGCCGATAAAAAAGGCCACCTCAGTCACCCATTTTAAATCTCTTTTAAAAACTTATCTTTTTTCTTTGGCTTTTAACACCAGGAGTTGACTTTTGTTTTTATGGTTTTGCAGTCTGTGGTTTGTTTTGTGTTATGTTGCATGTGATGTGTTGTCCTTGTATATTTGCCTATTTTTGTGTGCAGCACTTTGGTCTACTTCGGTCGTTGTAAAGTGCTTTATAAATAAAGTTTGTTGTTGTTGTTGTTGTTCAAAGTGGGAAAGTGGATCTTGTGGGCCAGAGTTGAGGACCCCTGGGCTAGAGTCTGCAAACAAATATGAACGTCAGTTTAACAGAAAGAATAAACTCATAGTTACTTTTTTGTCCATTGTTCTTTGAATTGTCGGTCTACATCATTGTCTCGGTGTATCAGAAGCGAAGCGTTGTTGAACTCATCGCTGTCATGCGTGCGCCGAGTGTTCTTTAAATTCTCCGCTGTAATGTGATCTCATGTGTAATACAGTGATTGGAGTGATTGGATTGAACAAGCTCTTTCTCATCAATAAATCCAGAGATTAGCTCAGAAACGTCTGATGAAGAATCGTGCTAAAGCCAGTCACACACTCCGAAGCCGCTTGATCAAATAATGGAATGTCTCTCTGAACAAGGAAAAGAAGAGAAGAGGAAAAAAGAAGAGGAGAAAAGAATAAGAGAGAAGAAAAGAAGAGAATAAGAATTGAAGAGAGAGAAGAGAAGAGGAGGAGAAGAGAAGGAGAAGAAAAGCTTGTGGGGAATATTCCCTTCGAAAACAAAATTCAGACACTTCGTCTTCAGCGGTTAAAATTTAGGAATATCAAAATGACTGCTGTGTTCGTTATTACACCTAAGAACAGAACAACACAATCGCTTAGACGCCATTCTGTTCCAGCATATCAACAATGATGGACTATGATGACAGCTCGCTCAGGGCGAGTCTGTGTTGAAACGCTGCTGTCAATCAACAATCGTGGGTGGGCGTTCCATTTAGTGACATCACACGGTCGAACGGCTCAATTTGAGGCAGGGGAAAACAATATAAGGAGATGTGGATGGATTTTTATCATTATATGATGGTTGTGTACCACTGCCAACACACATTGCAGTACAATCAACTTGAAAGTGCATGTACCATTATATGACCCCTTTAAGATTCTTTTATATTTGTTAAAATATATTGATTATAAGAACTGTTGTTGTCAAGTAATCATTCATTTGTGTGTGTGTTTGCGTGTGTGTTCTAGAGTGGACCATGGAGGAGAGTTCATGATGACATCAAGACTACACAGATGTAAGTCCTCAAACACAGTTTTAGTGTGTGTTGTTGTAGATGTTGCTGTTGTAATGTGTGTTCTTGTGTTCAGATGCTGTTGATCTCACACTGGATCCAAACACAGCAAACATTGATCTCGTTCTGTCTGAGGAGAACAGAAAGGTGACGAGTGTGCCAGAGAGTCAGTCGTATCCTGATCATCCAGACAGATTTAATCGTTTTTTTCAGGTTCTGTGTAGAGAGAGTCTGACTGGACGCTGTTACTGGGAGGCTGAATGGAGTGATTATACTCATATATCAGTGGTGTATAAAGGAATCCAGAGGAAAGGACTGAGTGCTGATTGTAGGTTTGGACGTAATGAGAAGTCCTGGAGTCTGACACGCTATAATAACACACTCTCTGTCTGTCACAATAATATCTCCACTGATGTTTCTGCTGGTTCAGGATCCTGTTTGAGAGTAGGAGTGTTTGTGGACGAGTCGGCCGGCACTCTGTCCTTCTACAGCGTCTCTGACACACACACACTCAAACACTTACACACATTCACACACACATTCACTGAACCACTCTATGCTGGATTTAGACTTGATAATGTTGACTCTTCAGTGTCTCTGTGTCACGTTAAACGACAAACACACTCTGACTGACACACACACACTGTAAAAAAAATTGCAAAGAAAATGTGGTACCATATAACACATTTTAATTTTTATCAGAAATGTGAAATTACATAATACACTCACATTAAATTTAAATTTTTCCAGTTGTTTAACTGAATATTTGTGTGACTGCATTATCACCATTATTGATATTCATACACTTTAATTGTGCACGATGTGTTATTAAAATCCTTCAGATGATCTGATTAAAACTGCTGGATCTCAGAGGATTATTATAATCAATAATGTGAAATGAATAACACATCATCTATATAATCATAGAGATGACTGTAAATGAATATGAATCTTCTGTCAGCTCCAGTATTTCTCTGTTAATTCACATGTTTTATTCCAGTTTAATGATGTTATTGTAGTTTATGGTCAATAAACGCTTGTTCCTGGTTCAATGTGAACATGTTTCTTCAGTTGTTGATGTTTGACTGTTATTTTCATTCATGATAAACGTTTGTCACCCTGAGTTTCACTGTTTTTACTAGGGCTGGGTGATATATATCGCACGATCAGCGTTTGCTTTAGTTGGACTCTTGACACTTTTACTTTCAATTTAAATGTTGTTTGTCTGCTGTTATTGGTTTATAACAGACAAATGAACAAAGAAAAGTGTTATCTGATAGTGTTGGTTATGTTATGGCATAATCATGCTGTGATCTGAAAAAGGAAACTTATTGAGATATTTTGGTTTAACTTGTTAGCAACAGCTTTGTGATTCTACAAAATATGATTATCAGTATTTTTCTTATAATTCAAAATATTTAAGACAAATTGTTCTGATTGTACACTTTTAAATGAATTTATGTAGAAACACAGACTTCGATAATCAGCCTGTGAATCTCAACAATGGTGACAATAATAATCCACGTTGCAGTGGCTGCCACCAATCACATCTCATTAATGGCTCCCATCATGGACTGCGGAATGAATAAATTATGATCTGAATTGTCTTTGTAATTTACTTTTCCTAATTGAATATTCTGCTCATCAACATTGTTGAGATGCATTGAGTGAATCTTGAGGTCTGTGTGTGGCTAAAATAAAGATTAAAAAAAAACTTTTAAGAAATCCATTATATTATATCATCTCGGTTACGGATGTAACCTCGTTCCCTGAGTAGTGAACGGAGACGTTACGTCAGAAGTGACAGAGAATGGGGGTTTCGCATAGAAAGCCAATCCTCTTCGAGTATTTAATAACGAGCCAATGGCATAAAAATGCCTTGGGGCTGCGGAATTTGCATAGCGTACTCCGCCCCACCCCGTGGGTATAAAAGGAGGAAGTGAACGCAACCGCAGTATGTCTTCGCTGAGGAGCCAAGACTCGGCGTCTACCCAGTGGTACAGCAGAAGTGGCAAGGAGACGTAACGTCTCCGTTCCCTACTCAGGGAACGAGGGTTACATCCGTAACCGAGACATTCCCTTTCGTAGTCACTTCGAGTTACGTCAGAAGTGACGGAGAATGGGGGTAAGTGCCATCACGCCATCTTCATAGCTGTCTTCCAGTGCCCTGCGAAAGTCTGGACTCCTGAACTTAGCTTAAACCAGGGATCCTACTTTGACACAGGAATACCAAGGTACACTGGGAACATATCCCGGGAGGGGCATGCAACAAAATGCCTACCGTAGGGAGGACTTAAGAATACACATATGGCTGTATTAGGGACTACATATGGAGATCACTGGAGCACCAACCGCAGGTGGCTAAAACTTAACTCCAGGGGTGGCAGATGGCTTGCCGAGGGAAGACACATGCTCAGAGAGGCTTATAGTGGATAATACACATGAGACAGTTACCATAGGGAACCGTGCACATGGAGGCACCTAGCCGGCATCCAGAGCAACAGCAGTGGTGCCTGTATCGTAGGTGCTGGAGGACTCAAGGCTTCAACGGAAGACTAATGAGGAATATCACACTTCTCCAGTCCGGGGAGTGGAATGGCGAGCAAGCGAAGACACCTGAGCGGGTCCAGTACTGGCGGAAGCGAGTACGTGAGAGGACACCACCTCAATTTGCAGATTAGAGAATCTCGCGAAGGTGTTGGGTGTCGCCCAGCCTGCAGCTCTGCAATGTCTGTTAGCGAGGCACCCTGTGCTAGAGCCCAAGAGGAAGCCACACTCCGTGTGGGGTGGGCCGTCACACCAAGGGGGCACGGTCGACCTTGCTGCTGGTAAGACAAAGCAATGGCATCCACTATCCAGTGAGACACCGTTGCTTTGAGAGAGCCCTTCCCTTCTGGCTCCCCCCATGACAGACAAGAGCTGGTCTGAGGTCCTGAAACACCGCGTTCTGTCAACGTAGGTGCGGAGTGCACGTACCGGACAGAGCAGTGCCAAGGCTGGGTCTGCCTCCTCCAGGGGCAGCGCTTGCAGGTTCAGCACCAGGTCCTGGAAGGGAGTGGTGGGAACCTTGGGCACATATCCAGGCCGGGGTCTCAAATCACATGAGAGTAAGCCGGCCCGAACTCCAGGCACGCTTCGTCAACGGAGAATGCGTGCAGGTCCCCTACCCTCTTGATAGAGGCCAATGCAACCAGGAGTGCTGTCTACATAGGACAGGACCAAAACTCTACCGATTGCAAAGGCTCCAGGGGAGGCCTCTGCAGAGTACTTAGATCTACTGAGAGGACCCCAGAGGGCACGAGGGGAGGGAGGCGGATTTAGCCTCCTCGCTCCCCTCAGGAACCTGATGACCAGGTCATGCTTCCCCTTAGACTTACCTTTTACTGCATCATGAGACGCGGCAATGGCCACGACGTAAAAAGGGTGGAGGGCGACAGCCTACGCTCCAACCCCTCATGCAGGAAGGAAAGCACGACACCGATCGAACATCTCCGGGGGTCTTCTCCGCAAGAAGAGCACCAGTTGACGAAGAGGTACCACTTCAACGCGTAAAGGTGTCTCGTGGACGACGCTCTAGCGGAAGTGATGGTTGCCACCACCGCAGGTGGCAGCGAACTCAACCTGCCTCGTCCCGACCAAGAACCACACGTGTAGCCTCCAAGACCGGGACGAGGGTGCCACAGGATGCCCCGTCTCTGAGTGAGACCTCAGAGGAATAGGCCAAGGAGGTGCTGTCGCGAGGAGCATGAGTTCGGAGAACCACGTCTTGGTGGGCCAATAAGGGGCTACCAGCAAGACCTGCTCCTCGTCCTCCTTGATCTTGCACAACACCCTTGCAAGAAGGCTCACTGGGGGAAACGCATACTTGCGTGGGCCCCGCGGCCAGCTCTGCGCCAGTGCATCTGTGCCGAGCGTGCCCTCGGACAGGGAATAAACTGGGCGCAGTGGGATGAGTCCCGAGAGGCGAACAGGTCTGTGCCTCCCCGAACTGGTCCCAAATCAGCTGGACCGTCTGGGGATGGAGTCGCCATTCGCCGGAGATAGGGCGGACCCGTGACAGCTCGTCGGCCGCCAGGTTCCGGTCTCCTTGAATGTACACTGCACGAAGGGACCTCAGGTGCTTCTGACTCCATAGCAGGAGGTGGCGGGCGAGCTGCGACAACCGACGTGAGCGTAGACCACTCTGGTGGTTGATGTATGCCACTGTAGTGGTATTGTCTGAACGGAGAAGTACGTGTTGACCCCTGAGCAGTGCTCGAAAGCGGTGCAGGGCCAGGCGTACTGCCAACAGCTCAAGGCAATTGATGTGCATGAGGCGCTGGGGTCCTGTCCAGGAACCCGCGGCTGCATGCCCATTGAACATGGCACCCCAACCCGTGGTAAATGCATCCGTGGAGACAACAAGATACCTGGAAACTCGCTGAAGAGGGACACTGATCCGAAAAAAGCTGAGGTTCGACCACGGGAAGAAGGTTTGGCGGCACGCTGGAGTCATCAGAACTCGGAGCGAGCCGCGATGCCATGCCCACCTCGGGACTCGATCGCGAAGCCACAGCTGAAGCGGTCTCATATGAAGCAATCCGAGCGGCGTTGCCGCGGATGCCATATGCCTCAGGAGCCTCTGAAAAAGTTTCAGTGGGACCGCACTCTTGCCCTCGAACTGTCGAAGACAAGTCAGCAGTGAGTGCGCGCGCTCGTTCGTGAGCTGCGCGGACATGGCAACCGAGTCTATATCCATGCTGAGAAAAGAGATCCTCTGCACTGGGCAAAGTTTGCTCTTCTCCTGGTTGACCCGAAGGCCCAGACGGGCTAGGTGCTGAAGTACCAGGTCTCTGTGTTCGCAAACCTGTTCTCGAGAGTGTGCCAGTCTCAGCCAATCGTCGAGATAGTTCAGGATGCGAACCCTGTGTTCGCGAAGGGGAACAAGGGCTGTCTCGACGATCTTCGTGAAGACACGAGGTGAGAGAGCTAACCCGAATGGGAGAACCGTGTACTGCTATGCCTGGCCTTCGAAAGCAAACCGAAGAAACGGTCTGTGTCGAGGCAAAATGGAGACATGAAAGTACGCGTCCTTCAGGTCGATCGCTGCAAACCAATCCTGAGGCTGGACGCATTCGAAAATGCGTTTAGCTGTGAGCATTTTGAACGGTAGTCGATGGAGAGTACGGTTCAAAATGCGCAGATGCAGGATCGGTCGTAACCCACCGGTCTTCTTGGGGACAATGAAGTAGGGGCCGTACTCACCTCACCTCGGCTGGAGGGACCGTCTCGATTGCACCCTTCGCCAGCAGGGTCGCAATCTCCGCTCTCATGATCGGGGCATTGCCACCGACCATAGTGGCAACATGACATCATGACTTTTGCGTAAACATATACGCCACTTTCGAGTCAGGTGGCGTGTTATCTCCACGCATTTTGAGCTATCCGCGTGTATCCGCATGTATGCGTATATGTCTACGCCATTAACGTCCGCGTCATTCCGCGTGTCCGAACACGCAGTCAAATCTCCAGTCATAAATGCCATTAACCCCAGTGACGGTTAAGTTTAGGCATGGGGTTGAGGTAAATCATATCTTTTTTTTACCTAGGATGGTAAGGGAACAGTCATAAATGCCATTAACCCCAGTGACGGGTAGGTTTAGGGACGGGTTTGAGGTAAGTCATATATTTATATAACGTTAAGTCAACGGCGTTCATAAACACGCTGAAAGGCGATTATGCGTCTTGATAGCACGGCAAAAATGGAAATATGAATTGGCGTGTCATACGCACGCTACTTCATGAGATCAGTCTGCAAAGTGGAGCGAACTCCCCTGAACGGGGAGGAGACCGTGCGAACTGAATCGCGTAGCCGAATCTGATCGTTCTAATGACCCAGCGGGACAGGCCGGGAAACTCTAGCCAAGCTCCCAGGAAGTGAACCAGCGGGGTCATGCGAACCACAGACGTCCCCCCAGAGGGGCAGCGGGACGGGGAGACCGGCATGCGCCCGGGAGTTACCCCGTGCGGATGCACAGTCGAGCCCCGTTCCCCGACAGAAGAGACCAGGGAAGGACCAGTGTTCCATGGGGGTCTGTTCTGCCGGGGGTCTGGCGATAGAGGGGGAGGGGAGGGGCGTAGTCGAGGGCCGACACACGCTCCCTTCCGCACCCTCAGAGACAGAGAGGAATGAGAGGGTCAACGCACTGGACGTCGAGCGCACTCATTCCTGTCTGTGTGCTCAGTGACAATGTCAAGTCTTCCCTCAACCAACTCAGGGTGCTGCCCACTTGGGGGTGAGCAGCGAGGAGCTGGGAACAAAGATTCTTCCCCGGCCCTTCACCAGGGGAAGGAGGGGCCCTGCTACCGCCTCCTGTGAAAACCCTGACACTATCACTGAGCAGCTCATCTCAGGAACGTCGCTTCGCCAGCCTGAGGGGGCTGTGACGCTCTCCTGCGGCCTCCTCCGCGACGCGATCCGGCTGAAGGCTGCTGCTGGGACTGCGTGGGAGGGAAGGGAGCCGCAAAGGGGCGTCCTCGGAGGCGAGCAGGCGGAGGCGTCTGAACCGACGTGGAGGCAGCAGCTGGCCGTCGGGGCAATAATCGCCTGCGTCTGCTCCTGGGCGGTCGAAAACTGCTGGGCAAAGTCCTCGACTGCACCGCCGAAGAGGCCAACCTGGGAGAGGGGGACACCGAGCAGACGTGTCCGCCCGGTATCCCGCTCCGCCAGGTCGAGCCATAGATGATGCTTCTGGATCACACTGGTGGCCATCACCTGACCAAGGGAGTGAGCGGCCACTTCCGTCGCCCGTTGAGAGTGAGGTCGGTGGCAGCTCGCAGCTCGCTTGGTCAGTCCCCCCCTTCGTGCATATTCCTGAGCAGCTAGTAAGGTGCTCATCGTATGCAGGGCGGAGGCCGCCTGCCCGCCGCTCTACAGGATCGCGCCGCCATAGACGACGAGAACCTACAGGCTTTGGACAGGTGCGTGGGAGTACCCCGTAAGGACGCGCGCCGTGGACACAGTTGCATCGCAACAGAGCGCTCCACCGGGGGAATCCCAACACACCCACGACAACCGCAGCGTCGAGGGGAGGAAAGGCGGGGGTAACTGAAAATGCTCTCGGGAGGACAAAAGAGCCCCCCAAGTGCGTGTCAGTTCCGCATGCAGCTCGGGAAAAAAAGGGAAATGGGGTCGACCGTGGCCGTGCCCAAAAAACAATTATCCATCCGCGAGAAATCGGGACAGGGTGGAGTTCCACTCCTAGCCCGACACTCGCGGCGGCCCGAGATAGCACGGCCATCATCTCGGGATCAGACACCGCCACGCTGTCGCTCCTGAGGGAGGCAACGCAGCCGCATCCTCACTTCCCGAGGAGTCAAGCCCACCTTGTGATGCTGCGATCGACATCGCATCATCCTCTGGAGCGCCGAACGAAACAGACGGTACCTGCGAAGAGGCAGACGCCTGAAGCGATACAGCGCTCGCTGGCTCTAACACTGGAGCGGTGGGTGTGGCCCGAGGAGCTAGCGTCGGGGGTTGTGCCACACAATCACAGTCATATCACCCTGTCCGCGAGTCGAAGAGCTTCTAGAAGAAGAAGCAGAACGAGTAGCGGACGCGGGGACTCTCACTTTATCAGATCATTGAGTCTAGATCGCAGTGTAGAGATGCTCATGTTCCCACAGAAGGAACATGATTCATCCACGAACGCTGCTACTGTATGCTGAATGCCCAGGCACACAGAGCAGCGATCGTGACCATCAGAAAATGACATGAATCGACCGCACCCAGAAGAACACGGGCGAACCGCCTTTAAAAAGACGTGCCTCGTGCAGCTCTTTCAATAGAGAGGAGGAAATTCACTCTTTCAGCGCTAAGGCGACCAGGGAGAAGTGCAAAGTCTGGCAGACCACTGCTCAGATCGCAGGCAATGCAGAGTCTCGCTGGGTACCGCCGTCACACCAACACTGAAGAGGACGCTCGTCTCGAAGAGTCTTAAATCAGTGAGAATGTCTTGACGAGTGAAGAAGTCTCTTGGCTCCGAAGCGAAAACATACTGCGGTTGCGTTCACCTCCTCCATTTATACCCACGGGGTGGGGCGGAGTACGCTATGCAAATTCCGCAGCCCCAAGGCATTTTCATGCCATTGGCTCGTTATTAAATACTCGAAGAGGATTGGCTTTCTATGCGAAACCCCCATTCTCCGTCACTTCTGACGTAACTCGAAGTGACTATGAAAGGGAACTATAATTCTGGATATTTATGCAGAATCTCAATTACGCTTTAACCAACAGCATAAATCACAAACATACAGTGGGTAAGGAAAGTATTCAGACCCCCTTAATTGTTTCACTCTTTCTTATTTCGCAGCCATTTGCTGAAATCATTTAAGTTTGTTTTTTCCCTCATTATTGTACACAGAGCATCCCATATTGACAGAAAAACACAGAATTGTTGACATTTTTGCACGTTTATTAACCCTCAGAGACCTAAGGATATTTTTACAATTAATTTTCCATCTGGTGTTATTTACTAAAAAAGCTTGTAAAACATCAACCAATTGAGACAATTGACACATTTCTTTTTTTTCAGGACAAATTGAACTTTCACCATATTTGCGTTGCATTTATGTCACCTGAATGTAAAATAAGTTATGGGACCATAAAGACAAATGAAAAAATAAATCAGAAATTGAATAACTCAAATATTTGTTGAAATCACACACAAATAAATAAAAGACAATCAAATTTCCTCTGGAAAACAGTGTGTTCATGTCTTTAGAGTCCTGGAGCACAGGAGTAAACATTATAACTTGTACAGAACAAAAACTATTGACATTTTTCCAAAAGAAGTCCAGGCGTTTTGGGCCTCATGAAATTCACTGGTGCCAAGCCTCAAAACAGTTCCTATCAGCAATCACACAGAGGGCCACATCACAGGTTTTGCATTTCTATTTTATTTATTTATTTATTTTTTTTATACTACTTTTATTCTATTATAATAATTTTACAGTAAATAAATAAATGGCACTTCAGTTGAGTCTATCCTGGTAATCTAGTTCCTCATCTGTCAAAGCTTTGTTCTCCTGAAAATCCATCATCCTGCATGACATCAAAAAAGGCCAGCACTTTATTTACATCCATTACATTACATTACATCCTCCGTGCGTCTCTATCTCTCTCCACTATATCAGCGCTTTAGTAGGGAGGTTAAGCCCAAAAAATAGGCCTTTGACTTCAAGTCATGATGCAAATGTCTCCTTTGGTATGGAAGTACTTTAGGGTCATACAAATAAATTTATCCTAAGACACAAGTGAGATCACACTTTGTATCAGAAATAAACATGTTTTTTTCAAAAATGGCCGCCAATGCGCCGAAAATACTCTAGAGCCCATATCTTTCCTTCTGTTATCGCTATAATGACAAATTTAGTGTCAAAGTGTACATTTTTGGGGTTAAGGAATCCAATGAAATTGGTTTCAAGTTTAAAAAAATAATAATTTTTTCCATACCATGACAATTGGGGTTAAATATGCACATTTCAAGTAAAAATAATGTCATCAGTGTGACTTTACATATCTTTTCATTCAAAAACTTTAATTTTGTATTTAAGCAGTGCAGCTACTTCTGTACATTACATTTGTCCTAAGTAGCATGAGATTTCGACCTGTCAGGAGTAGCATATAGCAAATCAGTTCCTGCAACAACACATCCTGTAAGTGGCCACTGGAGGCCGCTAGAGGTAGTATATTCTTAGTGAGGTAATTCATGTGACTGGGTTGGAGGCTGTGCACCCAGGAACCTGTATAACTAATAATTAGGGGTTCAAGCACGAAGTGCTGAAACCCTATTGTTTTTGTACTGATTTTTATTATTATTATTAGGGGTTCAAGCACGAAGTGCTGAAACCCTATTGTTTTTGTACTGATTTTTATTAGGGGTTCAAGCACGAAGTGCTGAAACCCTATTGTTTTTGTACTGATTTTTATTAGGGGTTCAAGCACGAAGTGCTGAAACCCTATTGTAATTGTATTGATTTTTATTATTATTATTATTATTATTCTCCCCTAAAACGCATCGTGCAGCCCAAACCGTAAGGGCTGGAGCTCTGAAACTTTGTCAGATGGTAGTACAAAAATCGAGGAGAGGTTATCAAATTATGAGCCCGATTGGCCCATAGGTGGCGCTATAGCGACCAATTGCGCGAAACGGCTCATAACTCCTAGACCGTAAGTCGTACACTCAAGTGTCTTATATCATTGGAAAGCTGGTCACCTGACGAAAAAAACGTATATCTCCGATTTCATTTCCGGTATGGAATTTTTTCCGCCATTTTGAATTTTGTCGAAAAACTACTTTTGCGAACTAGTCCCTGGTTTTTTGCCCGATCGGAACCAAACCAGTGCAGAAATGTTCTCTGGAGTCTGAAGATCAATAATTATCAAAAAAATGTTGAAAAAGTCTCTTTGCGGTCGCTAGGGGGCGCAAAATAAATGTTGTGGGAGGAGCCTATTTTACTAAAATGGCTATAACTCGAGAAGTAAATGAGATATCCTCAACAAACTCGGTTCACATATGTATAAGTTCAATTAGAGGTCACAGTAAAAAAATCGCCACGATGGAACACTAGGTGGCGCTATAAAACGAATAAAACTAAAAAAGAGCTCTGACCAGCTGACCGTTAGTCCGATTGACTTGAAAATTGGTATCCAGTGTCTTTGTCCAAGGCCCCATGTATGTGTATGAGGACATTGGTGTATCTCAAAAAACATGGCCGCCACCGGCCAATGAAATTTGAGCACCTATAAAACAAGGTTAACGAAGGCCGATCGGAACGAAACTCGTTGGGCATGTTTGACTCATGGCCCTAGAGGTCTGTAAGAATTTTGAAAGAAATCGGCCACTAGTTGGCGCTAACGAGTTTTATGGCTCTGTTATCACGTGGTGTTGCACACACCCCCACAATATGTATATCAATTGATAGATCTCCTCATGCTGAACAACTTTGCCTCAAGAACCATTGCTGTCAATCAAATCGTTCGTTAAATATTCACGAATATGTTAAAAACCTACTTTTGCAAACTAGTCCCTGGTTTTTTGCCCGATCGGAACCAGACCAGTCTGGGACAATTCTTTGGACTCTCTAGATCAATAATTATCAAAAAAAGTTGAACTTTGTCATTTGTTTTGCTATTACAGGGTCATTTAAAAAAGGGGGCATGACAAAATGCACCCAAAAGCCTATAAATCCTAAAGGAAAAGTCAGAACTTCATAAAAATTGATGAGCACATGTGTCATAACGTATTCAACAAGCATGCAAAGTTTCATGGAGATCGGACTATAGGTGGCGCTATAATTGTTAAAAATGTTAAAAACAATGTATACCCTATAGTAAATTGCCATTATTGAAACTTAAAACTTAATGTCTTTTGATGCTTTTGTGCTTAAAGGCCTTAAAGGCCTAAACTGCTTGAACCCCGCTAAATGCTGCTTGCAGCTTTAATTATTATTATTATTATTATTATTATTATTATTCTCCCCTAAAACGCATCGTGCAGCCCAAACCGTAAGTGCTGGAGCTCTGAAACTTTGTCAGATGGTAGTACAAAAATCGAGGAGAGGTTATCAAATTATGAGCCCGATTGGCCCATAGGTGGCGCTATAGCGACCAATTGCGCGAAACCACTCATATCTCCTAGACCGTAAGTCGTACACTCAAGTGTCTTATATCGTTGGAAAGCTGGTCACCCGACGAAAAAAACGTATATCTCCGATTTCATTTCCGTCATGATAGATTTTCCGCCATTTTGAATTTAGTCGAAAAACTACTTTTGCAAACTAGTCCCTGGATTTTTGCCCGATCGGAACCAAACCAGTGCAGAAATGTTCTCTGGAGTCTGAAGATCAATAATTATCAAAAAAATGTTGAAATTTCTCGTTCCGGTCGCTAGGGGAAGCAAAATAAACGTTGTGGGAGGAGCCTATTTTACTAAAATGGCTATAGCTCGAGAAGTAAATGAGATATCTTCACCAAACTCGGTACACATGTGTAAGAGTTCAATTTGAGGTGACAGTAAAAAAATCGCGACGATTGAACACTAGGTGGCGCTATAAAATGAAAAAAACAGATAAACACCTGACCGTCAGTCCGATTGACTTGAAAATTGGTATGCAGTGTCTTGGTCCAAGGCCTCATGTAAGTCTATAAGGACATTGGTGTATCTCAAAAAACATGGCCGCCATCGGCCAATGAAGTTTGAGCATCTATGAAACAAGGTTAACGAAGGCCGATCGGAACGAAACTCGTTGGGAATGTTCGACTCATGGCCCTAGAGGTCTGTAAAAATTTTGAAAGAAATCGGCCACTAGTTGGCGCTAACGAGTTTTATGGCTCTGTAATCACGTGGTGTTGCGCATATCCCCACAAAATGCATATCATTTGATAGATCTCCTCATGATGAACAACTTTGCCTCAAGAACCATTGCTGTCAATCAAATCGTTCGTTAAATATTTACAAATATGTCAAAAACCTACTTTTGCAAACTAGTCCCTGGTTTTTTGCTCGATCAGAACCAGACCAGTCTAGGATAATTCTCTGGACTCTCTAGATCAATAATTATCAAAAAAAGTTGAAATTTGTCTTTTGTTTTGCTATAACAGGGTCATTTACAAAAAGGGACATGACAAAATGCACCCAAAAGCCTATAAATCCTAAAGGAAAAGTCAGAACTTCACAAAAATTGATGAGCACATGTGTCATAGCTTATTCAACAAGCATGCAAAGTTTCAAGGAGATCGGGCTATAGGTGGCACTATAATTGTTAAAAATGTTAAAAACAATATAAACCCTATGGTAAATTGCCATTATTGAAACTTAAAACTTAATGTCTTTTGATGCTTTTGTGCTTAAAGGCCTTCAAGGCCTAAACTGCTTGAACCCCGCTAAATGCTGCTTGCAGCTTTAATTAGGGGTTCAAGCACGAAGTGCTGAAACCCTATTGTTTTTGTACTGATTTTTATTATTATTATTATTATTATTATTATTATTATTCTCCCCTAAAACGCATCGTGCAGCCCAAACCGTAAGTGCTGGAGCTCTGAAACTTTGTCAGATGGTAGTACAAAAATCGAGGAGAGGTTATCAAATTATGACCCCGATTGGCCCATAGGTGGCGCTATAGCAACCAATTGCGCGAAACTGCTCATAACTCCTAGACCGTAAGTCGTACGCTCAAGTGTCTTATATCATTGGAAAGCTGGTCACCTGATGAAAAAAATGTATATCTCCGATTTCATTTCCGTCATGATAAATTTTCCGTCATTTTGAATTTTGTCGAAAAACTACTTTTGCGAACTAGTCCCTGGTTTTTTGCCCGATCGGAACTAAACCAGTGCAGGAATGTTCTCTGGAGTCTGAAGATCAATAATTATCAAAAAAATGTTGAAAAAGTCTCTTTGCGGTCGCTAGGGGACGCAAAATAAACGTTGTGGGAGGAGCCTATTTTACTAAAATGGCTATAACTCGAGAAGTAAATGAGATATCTTCACCAAACTCGGTACACATGTGTAAGAGTTCAATTTGAGGTCACAGTAAAAAAATAGCGACGATTGAACACTAGGTGGCGCTATAACATGAAAAAAAACATAAAAAGGGCTATGACCACATGACCGTTAGTCCGATTGACTTGAAAATTTGTATGCAGTGTCTTGGACCAAGGCCCCATGTATATCTATGAGGAAATTGGCGTATCTAAAAAAACATGGCCGCCATCGGCCAATGAAGTTTGAGCATCGATGAGACAAGGTTAACGAAGGCCGATCGGAACGAAACTCGTTGGGCATGTTTGACTCATGGCCCTAGAGGTCTGTAAGAATTTTGAAAGAAATCGGCCACTAGTTGGCGCTAACGAGTTTTATGGCTCTGTTATCACGTGGTGTTGCACACACCCCCACAATATGTATATCAATTGATAGATCTCCTCATGCTGAACAACTTTGCCTCAAGAACTATTGCTGTCAATCAAATCGTTCGTTAAATATTCACGAATATGTTAAAAACGTACTTTTGCGAACTAGTCCCTGGTTTTTTGCCGGATCGGAACCAGACCAGTCTAGGACAATTCTTTGGACACTCTAGATCAATAATTATCAAAAAAAGTTGAACTTTGTCATTTGTTTTGCTATAACAGGGTCATTTATAAAAGGGGGCATGACAAAATGCACCCAAAAGCCTATAAATTCTAAAGGAAAAGTCAGAACTTCACAAAAATTGTTGAGCACATGTGTCATAACTTATTCAACAAGCATGCAAAGTTTCATGGAGATCGGACTATAGGTGGCGCTATAACTGTTAAAAATGTTAAAAACAATGTATTCCTATGGTAAATTGCCATTATTGAAACTTAAACCTTAATGTCTTTTGATGCTTTTGTGCTTAAAGGCCTTAACGGCCTAAACTGCTTGAACCCCGCAAAATGCTGCTTGCAGCTTTAATTATTATTATTATTCTCCCCTAAAACGCATCGTGCAGCCCAAACCGTAAGGGCTAGAGCTCTGAAACTTTGTCAGATGGTAGTACAAAAATCGAGGAGAGGTTATCAAATTATGAGCCCGATTGGCCCATAGGTGGCGCTATAACAACCAATTGCGCGAAACTGCTCATAACTCCTAGACCGTAAGTCGTACACTCAAGTGTCTTATATCATTGGAAAGCTATTCACCTGACGAAAAAAACGTATATCTCCGATTTCATTTCCAGTATGCAAATTTTTCCGCCATTTTGAATTTTGTTGAAAAACTACTTTTGCAAACTAGTCCCTGGTTTTTTACCCGATTGGAACCAAACCAGTGCAGAAATGTTCTCTGGAGTCTGAAGATCAATAATTATCAAAAAAATGTTGAAATTTCTCGTTCCCGTCGCTAGGGGAAGCAAAATAAACGTTGTGGGAGGAGCCTATTTTACTAAAATGGCTATAACTCGAGAAGTAAATGAGATATCTTCACCAAACTCGGTACACATGTGTAAGAGTTCAATTTGAGGTCACAGTAAAAAAATAGCGACGATTGAACACTAGGTGGCGCTATAATATGAAAAAAACATAAAAAGGGCTATGACCACATGACCGTTAGTCCGATTGACTTGAAAATTGGTATGCAGTGTCTTGGACCAAGGCCCCATGTATATCTATGAGGACATTGGCGTATCTAAAAAAACATGGCCGCCATCGGCCAATGAAGTTTGTGCATCTATGAAACAAGGTTAACGAAGGCCGATCGGAACGAAACTCGTTGGGCATGTTTGACTCATCGCCCTAGAGGTCTGTAAGAATTTTGAAAGAAATCGGCCACTAGTTGGCGCTAACGAGTTTTATGGCTCTGTTATCACGTGGTGTTGCACACACCCCCACAATATGTATATCAATTGATAGATCTCCTCACGCTGAACAACTTTGCCTCAAGAACCATTGCTGTCAATCAAATCGTTCGTTAAATTTTCACGAATATGTTAAAAACGTACTTTTGCGAACTAGTCCCTGGTTTTTTGCCGGATCGGAACCAGACCAGTCTAGGACAATTCTTTGGACACTCTAGATCAATAATTATCAAAAAAAAGTTGAACTTTGTCATTTGTTTTGCTATAACAGGGTCATTAATAAAAGGGGGCATGACAAAATGCACCCAAAAGCCTATAAATCCTAAAGGAAAAGTCAGAACTTCACAAAAATTGATGAGCACATGTGTCATAACGTATTCAACAAGCATGCAAAGTTTCATGGAGATCGGACTATAGGTGGCGCTATAATTGTTAAAAATGTTAAAAACAATGTATACCCTATAGTAAATTGCCATTATTGAAACTTAAAACTTAATGTCTTTTGATGCTTTTGTGCTTAAAGGCCTTAAAGGCCTAAACTGCTTGAACCCCGCTAAATGCTGCTTGCAGCTTTAATTAGGGGTTCAAGCACGAAGTGCTGAAACCCTATTGTAATTGTACTGATTTTTATTATTATTATTCTTCAGACTTAAAACGCATCGTGCAGCCCAAACCGTAAGTGCTGGAGCTCTGAAACTTTGTCAGATGGTAGTACAAAAATCGAGGAGAGGTTATCAAATTATGAGCCCTATTGGCCCATAGGTGGCGCTATAGCAACCAATTGCGCGAAACTGCTCATAACTCGTAGACCGTAAGTCGTAGACTCAAGTGTCTTATATCATTGGAAAGCTGGTCACCTGACGAAAAAAACGTATATCTCCGATTTCATTTCCGGTATGGAAATTTTTCCGCAATTTTGAATTTTGTCGAAAAACTACTTTTGCGAACTAGTCCCTGGTTTTTTACCCAATTGGAACCAAACCAGTGCAGAAATGTTCTCTTGAGTCTGAAGATTATTAATTATCAAAAAAATGTTGAAATTTCTATTTCCGGTCGCTAGGGGGAGCAAAATAAACGTTGTAGCAGGAGCCTATTTTACTAAAATGGCTATAACTCGAGAAGTAAATGAGATATTTTCACCAAACTCGGGACCCATGTGTACGAGTTCAATTTGAGGTCACGTTACAAAAATCGCGTCGATTGAACACTAGGTGGCGCTATAATATGAAAAAAAATAAAACCACCTGACCGTTAGTCCGATTGACTCGAAAATTGGTTTGTGGTGTCTTGGTCCAAGGCCCCATGTATGTGTATGAGGACATTGGTGTATCTCAAAAAACATGGCCGCCATCGGCCAATGAAGTTTGAGCACCCATGAAACAAGGTTAACGAAGGCCGATCGGAACGAAACTCGTTGGGAATGTTCGACTCATGGCCCTAGACGTCTGTAAGAATTTTGAAAGAAATCGGCCACTAGTTGGCGCTAACGAGTTTTATGGCTCTGTAATCACGTGGTTTGCCCAAACCCCCACAAAATGTACAACGTTTCATAGATCTCCTCATGATGAACAACTTTGCCTCTAGAACCATTGCTGTCAATCAAATTGTTCGTTAAATATTCACGAATATGTTAAAAACCTATTTTTGCGAACTAGTCCCTGGTTTTTCGTCCGATCGGAATCAGACCAGTTTTGGACAATTCTCTGAACTCTCTAGATAAATAATTATCAAAAAAATGTTGAAATTTTTAAATTTGCGCATGGTGTTAAATGGTTATTTAGAAAAGGGGCCGTGACAAAATGCACCCAAAAGCCTATAAATCCTAAAGGAAAAGTCAGAACTTCACAAAAATTGATGAGCACATGTGTCATAACTTATTCAACAAGCATGCAAAGTTTCATGGAGATCGGACTATAGGTGGCGCTATAACTGTTAAAAATGTTAAAAACAATGTATTCCCTATGGTAAATTGCCATTATTGAAACTTAAACCTTAATGTCTTTTGATGCTTTTGTGCTTAAAGGCCTTAACGGCCTAAACTGCTTGAACCCCGCTAAATGCTGCTTGCAGCTTTAATTATTATTATTATTCTCCCCTAAAACGCATCGTGCAGCCCAAACCGTAAGTGCTGGAGCTCTGAAACTTTGTCAGATGGTAGTACAAAAATCGAGGAGAGGTTATCAAATTATGACCCCGATTGGCCCATAGGTGGCGCTATAGCGACCAATTGCGCGAAACTGCTCATAACTCCTAGACCGCAAGTCGTACACTCAAGTGTCTTATATCATTGGAAAGCTGGTCACCTGATGAAAAAAATGTATATCTCCGATTTCATTTCCGTCATGATAGATTTTCCGTCATTTTGAATTTTGTCGAAAAACTACTTTTGCGAACTAGTCCCTGGTTTTTTACCCGATTGGAACCAAACCAGTGCAGAAATGTTCTCTGGAGTCTGAAGATCAATAATTATCAAAAAAATGTTGAAATTTCTCGTTCCGGTCGCTAGGGGAAGCAAAATAAACGTTGTGGGAGGAGCCTATTTTACTAAAATGGCTATAACTCGAGAAGTAAATGAGATATCTTCACCAAACTCGGTACACATCTGTAAGAGTTCAATTTGAGGTCACAGTAAAAAAATAGCGACGATTGAACACTAGGTGGCGCTATAACATGAAAAAAACATAAAAAGGGCTATGACCACATGACCGTTAGTCCGATTGACTTGAAAATTGGTATGCAGTGTCTTTGTCCAAGGCCCCATGTATGTGTATGAGGAGATTGGTGTATCTCAAAAAACATGGCCGCCATCGGCCAATGAAATTTGAGCACCTATAAAACAAGGTTAACGAAGGCCGATCGGAACGAAACTCGTTGGGCATGTTTGACTCATGCCCCTAGAGATCTGTAAGAATTTTGAAAGAAATCGGCCACTAGTTGGCGCTAACGAGTTTTATGGCTCTGTTATCACGTGGTGTTGCATACACCCCCACAATATGTATATCAATTGATAGATCTCCTCATGCTGAACAACTTTGCCTCAAGAACCATTGCTGTCAATCAAATCGTTCGTTAAATATTCACGAATATGTTAAAAACGTACTTTTGCGAACTAGTCCCTGGTTTTTTGCCGGATCGGAACCAGACCAGTCTAGGACAATTCTTTGGACACTCTAGATCAATAATTATCAAAAAAAGTTGAACTTTGTCATTTGTTTTGCTATAACAGGGTCATTTATAAAAGGGGGCATGACAAAATGCACCCAAAAGCCTATAAATCCTAAAGGAAAAGTCAGAACTTCACAAAAATTGATGAGCACATGTGTCATAACTTATTCAACAAGCATGCAAAGTTTCATGGAGATCGGACTATAGGTGGCGCTATAACTGTTAAAAATGTTAAAAACAATGTATTCCCTATGGTAAATTGCCATTATTGAAACTTAAAACTTTATGTTTTTTGATGCTTTTGTGCTTAAAGGCCTTAACGGCCTAAACTGCTTGAACCCCGCTAAATGCTGCTTGCAGCTTTAATTCAATTTGCACTTGCCTGACTTCTCTCATCTCCGAAGATCATGGACATGTAAGTTGTCTCTTAAACTTTGTAAATTGTGAAATCCTGGTGCTCTTCACTTTACAATATTAAGTAGTTCATGTATTTCCATTTTCATGCGTTTTTGGTGAAGTTTGCTTTGTCTTATTTCCACACATGTGTGTGCTGTTTTAGTTCAGAGACCTTCAAGCTAGTGGCTAATTCCGAAAAGCAGCAAATCTAAAATTTGCACCCTTGGTGAGCGGAGTAAGGTGTGTATCATTTGGCTCTATGTATAATAGGACTTCAAGGATGTAAAAATAATTATTGGAAATTATTTTTGTTGTTTATCTTCTACCATGAAAGTGTATATGTTAAAGGAGACAATTATTGTCTTTAGTTGTTATTTAAATAACTTCAAAGGTCACTTGATTTGTATTGTACATGTACAAAATGCATCTTGATGTACTGTAAATGAGGTGAGGATTTTGTTTGCGAATTTGTGTCTAAAGGTTCATTAATCAGCTATTTGTGTTTACTTATAGTTTTCACGGTGCTCACGCTGATTTGGATGAATAAAAATTACTGCACCCGTTTGAGACTCTCTGCCATTTATTAAGGAGCCATGGGCTGCAACACATCCCATCTTCACCAGGAGCTGTGACAGCTGTTGAAGGTCAGAGGTGACAGGTTAACACTTTAAGGTTCGTATGACTTTCTTGTTAAATAGAAAAATGTTTTTAATGTTAGATAACTAATAACTAGCCAGATTTACTATGGAAAAAAACATTATAGGGAAAACCTCTTCTCGAGAATACTGAAGGCAAAAATTATCCTTATAATTTGTATTAATTTAAATGCACTTGCTGCAGCTAGCAGACCTAGGCAAGGGAGCTTGCGCGCCTATTGGATGCGGTAGAGCCCTGCGCTGGACTGTTTTCTTCATCCCGCCCACGCCCGCCAAATTTCTGACCATTACCACCCACTCCCGCAACGTATGTTGTCCACTCCCACCCCGCAATATGTATGTCCACTCCCGTCTGCACCCGCAAAACTCTGAGAATTTATTCCCGCACAATAATAGAGATGCATTGACGTTGTGTCTTCTCCCATTCCACAGGAAAGAAACACGTATTTGTATTGCTATTATTAAAGAGAATCATGGGGTTGTTTTTTCGTTACCCTGGCCTGCATGTATTCTGACACACTGATCAGGAAAATGATTTGTAGTCCAAATTTCAGACTTGCCTTGCTTAGGTTTTGTGCTGTAAATACCTCGTTTGAGGATCTTTTCCACATCATTTATTGACATCTCCATCATGTCGCTAGGCTACCTCCCGATCCCGCAATTTTTTTTAGCCGCCCATTCCCGCCCACAGCAAAGTTCAAAGTGCCCGCTCCCGCATGATTTGCGTTGGGTTCGCACAAACAAGTATTGGTTTGAGGATGACCTTGTAGTCATTAGGCCCAAACTCAAGGCACGACGCACGAACAGAAAGTGCATGTAAGTCACCCACCCACTTTACTGAGGCAATAGCCAGGCGGTTTTCAATGAGAGATACGTAAAGTCCACAGACTGTAGAGGTTTGAAAGGGGCACCCTTCATGGCCTTAAAGACCAAGAAAAGGTCGCATATGGGAACCGGGGGGGGGGGGAGAACGAGGAGGGTTCCTCCTTCTAGCTCCCCTGAGAAAGCGGACTACAAGATCGTTCCTACCCAGTGACTGGCCTTGCGAATGTTTGAAAAGCGCAGCAACCTTGAGCATGGATGGGGATCTACCCTTATCCAAGAGCTCCTGTAGGACGGAGAGAACCTCCGATAATTCACAATCTTATGGATCAGGGTTGCGAGCTGAGCACCAACTTGAGAACACTGACCACTTGTAAGCATAAAGCCGTCTAGTCGGGGAGACTGATGGGTACCTGTTGATGGCCCACACATGCAGAGCCCAAAGCTCGGGTCGTGGGTGCCAAATTTTTCCCACGGCCTGTGAAAAGAGATCTCTCCTCAACGGGACAGGCCATGGAGCCAAGCTCTAAACCTGTATCAGCTCCGGAAACCAAACTTGGTTCGGCCAGAACGGTGCTACTAGAAGCACAGAGGAACCATTCTCCCTGATACGCTTGATTACCTGTGGTAACAGCATGATCACAGGGAAAGCATAGAGAGGGCAGCTGGGCCAGTGATGGGCCAGCGCGTCCTTGTTCTTTGTGAAGCTTATTGGACACTGAGCATTGTCTTGAGACGCAAAGAGGCCGACTTCTGCTGTACCAAAGGTGTGGTAACACCTCTCGTGGCGGCAACACCTCTCGAGGCCGCAACACCTCTCGTGGAGTGAGCCTGCAACCTGGGAGGACAAGGCTCACCCGTAGCTTCATACGCTCCGGTGATAGCATCCACTAAGCAGTGAGCTAACCTCTGCTTGGAGACAGCCTTCCCCTTCTGCTGGCCTCTGTAACAGACAAAGAGCTGGTCTGAGGTCCTGAAGCTTTGCGTTCTGTCAATGTAAACCTGCAGGGCACGGACTAGACAGAGAAAAGCTAAGGCTGGGTCTGTCTCCTCCTGGGGCAGCGCTTGCAGGTTCACTACCTGGTCCGCAAAGGGAGTGGTAGGAACCTTGGGCATATATCTGGGGCGGGGTCTCAATATAATACGAGAAAGGCCCGGCCCGAACTCTAGGCAGGATTCGTCGACCGAGAAAGCCTGCAGATCCCCGACCCTCTTGAAAGAGGCCAATGCCAACAGGAGCGCTGTCTTCCTGGACAGGATATTCAGCTCTACTGTCAGCAAAGGCTCAAATGGAGGACTTTGGAGAGCTCTCAGTACCAGAGCTAGGTCCCAAGAGGGTACAGAGTGCAAAACACGAGGCGGATTTAACCTCCTAGCACCCTTAAGGAATCTGATGACCAAGTCGTGCTTCCCCACGGACTTACCTTCTACTACATCGTGATGTGCAGCTATTGCTGCAACATACACTTTGAGGGTGGAAGGGGACAGCCTACGCTCCAACCCATCTTGTAGGAAAGAAAGCACGACTCTGATCGGGCAAGATCGGGGGTCCTCCTGGCGGGAGGAACACCAGTCGACGAACAGGTTCCACTTCAAAGCATAGAGCTCTAGCAGAAGTGATGGTGTTTACCACTGCCTGTGGTAGATCACCTAAAACCTCCGCGTCCCGTCCAGGGACCAGACATGGAGTTTCCAGAGGTCTGGACGCGGGTGACATAGAGTGCCCCTTCTCTGAGAAAGGTCCTTCCTCAGAGGAATCGGCCAAAGAGGGGCTTTCGCGATGAGCATGAGTTCCGTGAACCAAGTCCTGGTGGGCCAATACGGCGCCACTAACAGGACCTGCTCCTCGTCCTCCCTGACCTTGCACAGTGTCTGTGTAAGAAGGCTCACTGGGGGAAACGCATACTTGCGCAGTTCCCGGGGCCAGCTGTGGGCCAGGGCGTCTGTGCCGAGGGTCCCCTCGGACAGGGAGTAAAACCACTGGCAGTAGGTCGTGTCCGGAGAGGCAAACAGGTCTACCTGTGCGTCTCCGAAAACACTCCAGATCAGCTGAACCACCTGGGGGTGGAGTCGCCATTCTCCTGGCAGGGGAGGCAACCGTGAAAGCTCGTCTGCCACACGGTTGAGCACCCCTGGAACATGAGTGGCACGAAGTGACCTCAGATGCTTCTGACTCCACAGGAGGAGGTGGGAGGCGAGTCGCGACATGCGGCAGGAGCGTAGACTAGTGATGCGCGGGTCAACTCGTAACCTGGCGGGGCTCGCGGGTAACCCGCGGGGCGGGTTGGGGCCAAGCGGCAACCTCCCCGTCTCTCTCTTGAAGCCAATACGGAAGTGAATTAAACTGCAATTTATCGAGTGGCCGCTTGAGGCAGGCTGCAGAAGCGAGTCAAATCTGTATCTCCCCCATGTTAAAATGCCCAACTTTACAGCAGAAAAAAATATGTTTACAGCCTGGAGCAAAAAGTGGCTTTGGTCTATTGAGCTCATTTTTCCCTTCATGACAACTGTGAGGGGGGTGAATTTTTTTACAACTCATCTGTTTAAATTATATTTTAGCCTTAAATTTCTGCATAATTAAGGGCGTGGCCACTTGAGTGACAGGTGGATTCTTGCGGCCGCTTTCACTGCTAGTCGTTTGTCTGCTGTCTGTTAGCGTCACCCTCAGCTGTGTTTGTGCTTTTTCCGGGATTATTTCACACATGTATTATACCTTCACCCGTGCACGCCGTTGGATTCCGTCGTGTTGAGTATGGAGAGATCGACCAGCGCTGTGTTTCCAGCTGTTTCCCTCGCGTGCACTAATGGATGTCTGATAATTTCAGTGCTTTCTCTCCGTCCATGCAATAGATGCACACCCTTGAATGAGCGCGGATTTCTAGTTCATTTACTTGAAGTTCTGAGGTAATATCTTTGGTTTGACCCATCTGAGAAACTGAGAGGCGGCCAAAATCGGATTGTAAAATGGACTGAATTAAAGCTCTTTACGAACTTGACGTGAGATGCCGACTGACATGTGTGCTTGCCTTGAATCACTGTCACATGCACAAGCTTAGAGCAATATTGTAAGTAATTAATACATTTTTAACTAGCAGAATAATAATGCATCACGATGCACATAGTTGACTGCTTGTATGTTGTGAGAAATGTGTTTGATCTGTGTTAATGTATTTGTATACATGCTCTTAACTAATTGCCCCTTGTGAGATTAATAAAGTTGATAAAAAAAGTAAAGTAAATAATCTCACTTTTATTTACGTCTTAACTATTATAATATTTCGAAGGGCAAAACATGAACTTTAACCATTGGCTTTACTTTTTCAATCAGCTGTCAATTCAGCGGCAGTAGCATAGCATTAGCACCTCAGCTCCACCCGCGTCCCGCCTCTTTTCCCATTTTAATTTATCCGGTAGTGACGAGAGGTGACGCACTGCCAAGATGGCGACGGCCGGCCCCGCCCACTTTAGTCTTCAAAAACGCTCTTCAGAAACCTATGGGTGACGTCACGGACACTACGTCCATATTTTTTACAGTCTATGGTTGGGGTGGGTAAAGAAATTGTCACTTTATTTGCGGGGCGGGTTGGGGTGGGTCATTATTTTTATTTATTTTATTTTTTTATCCATCAATCCCTCTTGGTGCCACGGTCGAGTTTAATCTCCACTGCATGGCAGACATGTCATACTTCATCCCCGACTCAAAAAACATCATGTTTCTTTACAAAATGTTCGAGTTACAGCGCATTGAATCAGTGCAATCAAAAGCGGAGTTAGTGTGAGAGTGAGTCATTTTATCAAAGCTTCTCCGCGATCGCGGCGACAGTATTGTGGTGGAGATTTTGTCTATTATCACTGGGTATGTTAGATGAGGTCGACGTATTCATAGTACAGTTAGGGGGCAACGTGAAGGCAGGTTGGGGAGTCACAATAGTATGCATACTTGGTCATATCATCATATCATTCATATCATCATCTGTGCTTTGCCGTAACGAGTGATCTTTGAACTAAAACAGGCCTTGTCTACTTGTGTTTGTGTATCATATGAATAATATCTGCCCCATACATGGAATCAGATTGCCTACAGTATGTAGGCTAGTAAATGGAAAATCTCCACAGCAAAAGGCCAACCGCGACAAGCAGCTCACAACAACGGACAGCAACAACGGAGAAATATAAGTGAAGATGGAAGACGAGGCGCGGGAGAAATTGAGGTCGGGAATATACATACGTAGTCTCGGCTACCTGAAGTGCAACTCGTGTGAAAAATATACAAACAATAGCGCCACAAAACGGGCACTTCCAGCATGTCAAGACATATTTGTGGGGGTCTAAGAAATAAAAAATGGTTTAGCATTAGATGCTGCTTTGTAAATGTTATGTTTATTAATATGACCTGATTTATGGTTAATATTCATGATCGTCTGTTGTTGCCAGTTTACAGGGCGATGTTTCCAAGCACTATTACGCTAAAATAAAGGCTTTTTTCATTTGCATTACAATGCCTAGTAGCTACTATGTCTATTTAACGGTTGTGGGTGCGGTGCGGGGGGGGGGGGGGGGGGGATTGGGTTGGGGGGTTGTAAAAATAGAGAGAGTGGTGCGGTGCGGGCTGGGGCGGGCCAAATAATTTCATAAAAGCGGGACCCGCGGGTTGGAAAAAAAGCAGACCCGCGCATCACTAGCGTAGACCACCTTGGCGGTTGATATACACAATGGTCGCAGTGCTGTCCGTACGGACCAGTATGTGCTTGTCTTTGAGAAACCGCCTGAGGAGGCACAAAGCCAAGCGTACTGCTTGCAACTCCAGGCAGTGGATATGCCAATGCGGTTGGGGCCCTGTCCACAGACCCGAGACTGCATGCCCTTTGTACGTGGCCCCCCACCCCATGGCAGAGGCATCCATGAAAACCTCAGCATGCCTGGAAACCTGGACTAAGGGCACTCCGGCCCGAAGAAACGCAGGATCTGACCATGGGGAGAAGGTTTGGCGACAGTGCGGGGTTACTTTGACCCTGAACGTGCTGCTCTGCCACGCCCACCTCGGGACTCGATCGTGAAGTCAGTGCTGGAGGGGTCTCATGTGTAACAGGCCGAGCGGTGTTACTGCGGCTGACATATGCCCCAGGAGCCTCTGAAATAGTTTCAGTGCAGACCCGAGAAATGCCATAAATGTACTGCCCGGACCCGACCTGGACCCGTCTATTATTTGAAAACTGGACCCGAACCCGACGGTAACACACACCCGACTGGACCCAATTGTCACATTATTTCACACAAGTTGTGAAAATTAAAACTTTTTGTCTTACCTAATTTTAGTAGTCATCGTCTCACATCCTTGTAACGTTCCCTGACTGACTGTGATGCATTACAGTCCACCGACAAGAAAGTTCTATCCATGTTATTTCTCTCGTTATTCCAAGCTTAATCCACTCAGTATTTCAGCTTTAAAAGTCCACTTGATGTCACGGTGATGGATGACAAATGCAACTTTGAGTTTGCACATGTGCATTCTGACTCGAGTTAACTCGCTCGCATAATAACTAACTTAACCGTTTGTCCTTTTGAATTAACTTATAATAACAATTGCTCGTTCAGTGCGAGGCCGCTGACGTTATTTATTTGCTATCATATGTGTGCTCCTCTCGCTGGAAGCTCCGGTTGCCAAAGAAACATGACATGCGAAAAACTTGAGACTGCACATGCGCGCTAGCTGGATCAGCCTAAAATGTTTTGTTTTTTTGTTTGTTTTTTTTAACGAATTTGAGAGTCATAGAAAATATTTATGTGACAATTCACCTCAGATTTTGCTGCTGATTTGAAATGTATTTAAATATGAGTGTGTCAACTCAAAAAGTCTGCAAGCATTTTTGAGATTTGAACTATTTACTGTATGTCACATAATAGGAACACGAACTCAAAATGACAGTGACACTTATACATAGTAGCCTACCAACATAAAAATAATTACTACCAAGAAAAACATAAAATAAAATATAGAAATAAAATAAACTTAAATATAGAAAATAAAGATCTGTTTCCTCACTGCACACAAATGGCAACAAACCATGGCTATCTGACTTAAATAAACAAACATAAAACATCTTGAAGTGTGCATTCTGTGCAATCAACTGCATTCAGTTACATTTGCTTGCAAGTATATAATTATATATATTCAACATAAATGTTCTTGAAGCCTTGCCCTAAAAAAAATATAAATGAAAATGAAATGCTATGCAGTGCAGTGCAACAAAAAAAAACATCAGCTCTCTAAGCTGTGTGTGTCTTCATCTTTAATAAAGTGGTGCTTAATAGGGCTGCTTTAATTTTCATGTTTGGCCTACATGTTGCTATTCAGAAACAGCAAAGCATTTACACTAGCAGTGCTGAGGCAGGTCCGACGGTTCTCCAATGCGCGACCAGAGATGCTGAAGGCTGATTCACAACTCACACTAGATGCAGGCACACAAAGTATTTTTCTTGCCAGTTGTGCCATTGATGGAAACATATTTTGGTTGTGTTTCCAAAAACTAAGAATGTCTCTGTCATTTTCCATTGTGGGCTTGTGCTTCAAATATTGTTCTAGCTCATCAACCCCTGAATCCAGTTCGGCATCCTCAATGTCAGCCCACTGACTAAAGTGTTGCTCTGGTCCTGCTGGTGCTGGCCCAGCCATCTCATCTTCCTCTTCCTCTTGCATCTGCTGGGCATTCACCTCAGTTGTAGCTCTTTTAGGGAAGCTGGCCAACTCTACACGTGCACTTTCATATATTTCCTCCCTCTCTTCTGTGGTGAACATCCGAAGCTGCTTGAATTTTGGCCAGAGCAGCATGGCAAGCTTTTCATGGTGTCCCAAAACTATGCGTTCAGCCAAAAGACCCAAGCACCTATTAAATAGAATAGAATGTATTTAGTTGAATAATCCATTAAAAAAACACTTAATTAGGTCTAACTATAGCAAATTAAATGGATAATATTATTTTTATTTTTTATAGAGCACATGTACTTACTACAAATGCTGGCAATCTGAAGAGAAGAGTAATTATTAGACACTTACCTGTGTTTCAGTATCCTGAGCGGCGCTGGTTCAGCTTGGGACTGTGAGATTTGGCAGTGGGTCATCAGCGTGGTTTTCCAGAGGGCCACTAAGTTCATTGTATAATATTTTGAGCCACTGAGTTCTTCAGTTGCCTGCTTAAAAGGCTGCAGGAATTGGACAAGCATCTGAAGAATGTCTTTCGATATGTGACTCATGCAATGCATCTCCCCTTTGTCCAAGCAGAATGGACTGAATGTCTTCGAATGAATTAAGCACAGATTTGACCATCTCGAGTTTAGTATTCCATCTTGTTTCACATTCTTGTTTCAAAGACTTCTTAAGTTGAAGTTGTAATCCAGAATGTTTAAAAAATGTTGTCAGGGTCTTACATTGCTCAATGCAACTTCTTACTTCTTGCAGTTCTTCCTCATCTCCATCATGCTCTTCATCACCTTCCTTAGACTTCTTAAAGGTGTGCTTCAGCACTGTATTCAGTACGTGTGCTATACAGCTTTTGTGCACCCATCGGGAGAGCGCTGCCTGCACATTTGCTCCTTGGTCACTGACAAACACAAGTCTGTCGATCTCATCTGGCAATAGACCAAATTTACCTAATTGCTTGAGCAGTTCTGTCTTCAGGTTTAAAGCCGTTTTCTTTGCCCCGGATGGAAATGCACATGTACATATGATCCTGGTATTAAATTCCCAGGCATCGTCTATATCAGTGTTTCCCAACCCTGTTCCTGGCGGCACACCAACACTGTGTGTTTTCTTTGTCTCCCTAATCAAACACACCCGATTCAACCCATCAGCTCATTAACCCACCTGATTATGAGCTGATGGGTTGAATCAGGTGTGTTTGATAAGGGAGACAAAGAATACACGCATGCTGCGTCCCAATTCGCATACTATCCGTCCTAAATAGTATTCGAAAATAGAATTAGTGCGTCCCAAACCGTAGTATGTTGAAATGAGTGTTTCAAAGATACCCGGATGGTCTACTTTTTCCGGTCAGAATCCGAAGTGTAGATCGATGCACACTCTTAGGGGTGATATTGCCCACAACTCATTGCGCGTTGGACGAGGATTCGGTTAGAGAACTATAAAACACGCGTAAAAAAGTGTAAAAAAAAAAAAAAAAAAAAAAAACTACAGACACGGAGGTCGCGCGAGTCTCGCGGTTATGTTGAGAGGTTTAGATAAAGAGGTTTGAGTGATTAATTATCACTATCTAACCTAACAAAAATAATTTATTCAATGTTCTCCACATTAAATTGCATCTGCAGCAGCATTGTGAACATTTGTAAGGATACGTTTAGCCATTACTTTTTAAATGCATCATTATATTCAAATAGCAAAACACGAGGAAAGTATCCGCATTAAAGACCCACGATTGGCAAATGAACGTGCTCCCGAAACGGTAGGAAATCAAATTAGATTGAATGGTGGATTTTAACTGTGACAAGATGATTGACAGGGCAGTTTATGGTGACAGGATGCACGCAGCACGCGACAGAGATGTCCGTTAAAGATGACGTGATAGTGCGTCCCAAAGCTTGCCTACTCTTTTGCTACACACTCAAAAGTATGTACTTTTTCTTCACAAAAAGAGTACATACTTTTAGGGCGTAGTATAAGTAAGCGAATTGGGACGCAGGGGCAGTGTTGGTGTGCCGCCAGGAACAGGGTTGGGAAACACTGGTCTATAAAATGCAGTGTAATGCAGGTGTAACTGACCTTCCGATGGTCATCTGTCCACATATCTGTGGATGCTCCGCATGCCAGTCCTTCAGCTATGGCTTTCCTAACTGTTGGCAGAAGCTCTGTTCTGAGACTTTCATATTTCTTCTGTGTGAACACAGATGGAAGTAAGTCCTTCACGTTACACCGGCCATGTGTTGCTCCCGTGTCTAATAATGTCTGTGCTAATTCGGTGAACGCGGGTGTTTCAAACATGCTAAAGGCCCTTAAATCCTTTGCGCAGACTTTAGTGCATTTTTCCAAAATCGCATCCTTTGCTTTTTTTGGAACTACACCCATCCTAAGAAACGGCGCCACTGAAGTTTGGGTCAAAACATTTTTACCACACGACCTCGTGTGCTTTAAAAGATGTGATGTGCCAGTTTTTGCTGAATCAAACTTCAACAGTGCGTCACACGTATTACACTTAACTGCACTTACTTTTTTCTCATCTTTGTCTACAATTTGCATGAAAGATGCCCAGACAGAAGAGGAGCCCATAGGTTTTACCTTTTTGTACTCACTGTTTTTTAGCTTTTTTCGCACATCACTGATGAAGGTATCCATTATTACCGTGCGCGCAGTGCCCTGGCTTGCAATAACTCTCTCTGACTGAGTCTGGGCGCAGCCGCGCGCGCTCTGCTTCTAACGACAGAGAGAGAGAGTGAGATCGCTTTTTTTTATTTCTCTTTTCTTTACCTACTTTTAAAAGTTGCAAAAAAACACAAGCAGTGCTGCTGACTGACTCATTCTGGCTCTGATCGAGTCCGACTCCGATCGCACGGGTATTACACACAATGTTAAACAGACCCGGGACCCGAAGTAATAAATTCGGACCCGACCTGGACCCGGCTGATCATTTAAATTGTAGACCCGAACCCGTACGGGTCCCGGGTCGGGTCCCGGGTCGACGGGTCTCGGGTGCACTGTGAAGACCTCTACTTTGTACTAATACGCTCGACCCTCGAACGCAAACCGTAGGAACGGTCTGTGTCGAGGAAGAAATGAGACGTGAAAGTACGCGTCCTTCAGGTCGATCGCTGCAAACCAATCCTGGGGACGGATGCACTCGAAAATCCGTTTCGGCCCGATTCAAAACTCGCAGGTCCAGGATTGGCCGTAACCCACCGCCTTTCTTGGGTACAATGAAGTAGGGGCTGTAAAACCCGGACCTCATCTCGGCAGGAAGGACCGGCTCAATCGCGTCCTTCGCCAGCAGGACATCGATCTCTTTCCGCAGGACAGGGGCGTCCACTGACTGCACACGGGTGAAGTGAATGCCCCTGAACCTGGGAGGCCGGCGTGCAAACTGAATTGCATAGCCGAACCGAATGGTGCGGATGAGCCATCGGGACGGACCCGGAAGCACTAGCCAGGCTTCCAGGTACCGATCCAACGAGCCCACCCGAACCACCAGCGTACCCGCGGAGGGGGAGCGAAGTGGAAGGCAGGGACCCGGCTCCAGTGGCAATGCAGCCACTGGAAGCGGGGTCTGGGCGTGAAGTTCGCCAAGAACCTGCTTCCACCAGGGGGCAGACGGCAGAGAGAGCCCGTGGGCTTCCTGCTGCGGGCCGCCCCATGGCGAGGGGAGGGGAAGAGACGCAGCACAAGGCCTGCCTCCTCATGAGCTGGTCTCTGCCCCTCCGAGTCCAGTTGCTGACCGGAGCAATGCAACAGAGGAAGCGTCGCTGCTATCTGCAGACTGGGAAGAGGGGAACGAGAGCGACGCTGCTCTGAGATAGCATCCACTGCCGTTCGGACCCTCTTGGGTGGAGGAGACTGAGTGCCCGTCAGTCTCGACCGAAAATGACCTGGAGGAGGAAAAGGAAACCGCTCTTTGATTAAAACTTTGGGTACCAAATTTTCAATAAAAGAACAGAAATAAAACTGAACAAAAAATTCTCCGCCCGGCCCTCCCCCGGGGGAAGGAGGTTTGCAGAGGCACCCTCCTGAGCAGTCTATCGTCGCTCCACCAGGTCGCCCGTCTCAGGAACGCTTCCCTCCCCTCCTTTTACGGGAGGGGGCCGGGGGCGCCTGAGTGGGTTGGTCCGCCCTCTTGCGACCAGACTGCCTCACTCCAGGGTCGGTGGTCTGCGCTGGAGGAGGAGCTAGCGCCGAGGAGCGACCCCGGCGACGGGAAGCGGCCGGGGCTTGTACAGCCACAAGGGAAGGACTCGCAGCAGTCCGCCTCCTTTGCAGGACGTGCCGTATAGCCTCCGACTGCTTCTGGGCGGTGGAGAACTCCTGGGCCAAGTTATCCACCGCGTTGCCGAAGAGGCCGCCCTGGGATACGGGGAAGTTGAGAAGTTTGTTCTTCTCCGCTTTCCTCATATCTGCCAGGGTCAGCCAAAGGTGGCGCTCCTGGACCACCAACGTGGACATCGCCTGACCCAGCGAATGTGCGGTGACTTTCGTCGCTCGGACAGCGAAGTCCGTAGCCACACGCAGCTCCTGCAGCAGAGCCGGGTCGGGACCCCCCGCCTGCACGTCATGAAGCGCCTTCACCTGGTGTACTTGCAAAAGCGCCATGGCGTGCATGGCGGAGGCGGCGTCCCCACATGCACTGTAGGCATCCCTGGTCAGCACAGAGGAAAACCTACGGGCTTGGGAGGGGCACCCGCCAGGAGGAGGCGGTCTTCGGACACAGCTGCACTGGGCGGATTCCCTCGTATCGATGCGCCGCCCCGCTATCCAGGGTGGTGAGGAAGGAGGAGCGAGGTTGCCTCCGTCTGAGCGCCAGAGGCGCCGACCAACTCCTCATGCACTTTGGGGAAGAAAGGGACTGGAGCAGGCCTTGGGGCAACGGCACGACCCGCTCTGTGAACCCAATGCAAAGGTTCGGGACCCGATGGAGGGTTCTACACAAGCCCGACATTCGCGGCCGCCCGTTGGAGCATAGCAGCCATTTCCGGGTCAGGCTCCACCGACGCCACCACACCCTAAGGGGGCAGCGCCGCAGAGTCTTCGCTAGAAGACTGCTCTTCCTCTGATGCCGCGATCAACATCTGATCCTCAGGTGGCGCACCGAAAGAGACAACCAGAACCACCCGAGGGGGCTCCGGCCGCTCCACCGGAAGCGCCGATGGCACACTGATGGCAATGCTGCCATCAGCACTTCCGGTTTAGCCCCCTCGGGCGGTTCCGGTTGTCTCTTTCGGTGCTAGAGGCGTGACGCACCCAACAGGATCTTTCACCTGTCGTGTTTCTCACAGTAATCCTCATATGCTCACCAACAGGAATCACTGAAGTAGCCATCTGCTAAACTGAACCAGCAGACGAACTAGAACGGAGATTCTCTGAAGGGACTCCCCCATGTCTCAGGGATCTCAGTCTCAAACGTAGCATCACGAGAGTCATATTCCCGCAATGAGAGCATGACTCATCCACAAGCGCCGCCTCAGCGTGTGCTAAGCCCAGACACATGAAGCAGTGCTTGTCGCCATCAGCCTGAGGGAGAAATCGACCGCATCCAGAAACTGCGTCCTGAAAAGGACGCGAATACACCGTGGAGCTCTTTCAGTAAAATAAAACAGAACGAAAACAAAAAAGAAACTGCTCTTCAGTGCCGAAGCGCTGAGGGATCTCCGCCGCAGACACCGCCGGAAACTGCAACCGTGCGCTGCACTCAAGACGAAGACCATTGGAAGCACCGTCACACCAGCACCCCGAACTTCACCAGGCTCGTTTTCTTCAGAACAGCAGGTAAGCTCTGAGAGGCTCCGAAGCAAAAAGCGTCTATGCAATGTTTACTTCCGCTTTTATATCTGCGCTTGTAGGAGGCTCACTGAATGCAAAGATTGCATGCCAATGATTATTGGCTCGTTGTTAATTCTATTAGAGGTAATCAGGCTCCCTAGCGTGATCCCAATTCATCAGGGAACTCCCCGACGACATGTTGGAGTTCCCAGGACGAAAGGGAACTGGATACATTGGGTTGTAAGGAGGCGTTACAGTGGTTGCAGATTTCATTGGTGCCTGTGAATATTCCTTTTCAGCTTCAGTTATTATATTTGTCCAATCTGGATCAAATGAATTATCATTGGTTGTGTTTTCTTTATCTGAACAGTTAATAGACATAATTTTGTTCAATTTGTGAAATGCTTCAATTTGAGGCTTCATTGCTTCAAAAAGTGGGGCTGGACACCCATCAATACCGCAGAAGATTCCACCTTGTTTCACAATCCAATGAGCTGCCAGTATTGGAAATGCTTTTGACTTGATGGAATCTTTTTGAGAATCAAACCAGCTTAGCGGCACATCCAAAGATGCATTAACATCCAGTCCTTTTTTTCAAAAGCTTAGCTTGCTTTTTCTGTTTTCTTTCGAGGTACCAAGCAGATATTGTTTTGCTATTAAAACCACTTTCTGCCATTGCAAATTATTTGTGACTCTGTGACTGTGCACTCAGACAGCAGTGACTACACTCAAACAGCCCTCTGCTTCTCTCTCTCTCAGCTTCTCTCCTTCTCTCCCTTTTCACCTGCTCTAATTACTCAAAGAACCAAGAAAGGGGAAAGGAAAAACAAAAAGGTTAACTCTAATAATTTGTTTTCTTTGTGTATTTGTTTGCTCTATTTCTTTATTTTATTTTATTTGAAGTTGCTCTCAGATCAGTCTCTTCCTCTCAACACTGAACAGCTTATTGTCAAAATCAGAATGCACACAATTCTAGCTCTTATACCCTCCTTCTAAGGGTTCAATCCACTGCGTGTAAATTTTAGGGCGGCTGTATTTTCTAAATACGGTATCCTGTACATCCTACAGCACAGACCCGCCACTTTAAACCGCTATAAATCACCGCTTTGACACACTATCCTCATTTTCTAAAACGATTCTTTGGTGTGTTGGAAAAATTTTAGAGATTACTCTGCCATCAGTTTTACAGTCTCGCCATATTCCAACCACCTTCCAGTCATGCCAAGCGAATTGCTAAATTGTTTTACTGCTATTCCAATATTTGACTAAATGGTCTTTTTTCTAAAAAAAGAACCACTTTTCCTAAAGTTTTTTCAAAAATGAAAAAGTCTTTCCCAGCATTGTTCAATATTTAAGAGGTTTACTTGAACAGAGCAACTCAAATAAGCCACATCAAATTCAAATTATTTAAATTATTTTCTTTTTTCTGACACATATATTCATTGGCAAAACAACTGGTACTTTAAATAACACAGTTCTTTTAAGCAGTTTCAGTCAATGTCTAATCATCAGGCAGACTTAAAATGATTTTTTAGAATAGAAAAAGTCTTACCTTGAATGATTGAGACAAATGCCTGAAGATGCAATCCTGTTCCTTGGTGACGCCAAATGTAGACTTGGAATTAATGCCTCTTGTGTTTCCCCGTTATTATTCAATTTACGGGAGTTATCTTGCCAATAAAGTTTTATTATATATATATATATATATATATATATAGTATATATGTCAGGAGAGAAACTACAAAATGTTGTGGTCATGCCAGGTCTATATGTTTCTCTGTTCCTCTCCCCTCTCACCCGGTCACGGACATTGAGCTTTTATACATCACAGAGAGTCTAACAGCTTCCTTGTAAGGTAACAAAACATGTTGCTCTGAGCTTCTTAAAATTAGAACGTATATGTCATGTGTTCACAACCATCCTTGTTGTCTACATCAGTGATATACTCACATCAGTGGAACATGTTACATTGTACACACCCTTCAGCAAAATATAGCTTCCCCCATCTGACTATGATCATTCCATGGATCAATGCTTTCTATAGTTCCCTCATGCACTCAAACTCATGCTTTTGAAACTCCAGAAGATAATACAAGAATAATAATACAGATACATAATATTTAATAATGAAATAATATTAAAAGATGAAATTTTAGTCTTCACAAGCCTTCACCGGACACCGACCCATCGACCCGACTGAAACAGCTTTTCCTCGGCTAGTGCTTCTGACGTTTGCCGCTGGCGTTGCCTGAACCACATGGCCATTAGGCTAATATGTTGATTATATATATATATATATATATATATATAAAGAGGCAGAGTGGTGTTTTATAACATATTTCATTTTATTGTTGTCGAAAAGAGGCAGAGTTGTAGCATATTTCGTTTTATTGTTGCCTAAATTATATACAAAGAGATAACCGGAGTAGCCAGATTGTGCTGAGTGACGCGATCAAGTACGCTCTGTTCCATTTGCAGAAGAACCGGACTTGCGTCCTCTCGTCCTCAGGAGTTCGTTCTCCTGAGTCGAACTTGCAAGTCCGAACTACCAAGGACACAAGTCTGAAGTTTGCGTACTTGGTATTGAGAAACGGCTTTATTTTCATGCACTCTGGCTATGCCCACCGGTTCATCAGTTCTGGTCAGATATTGTTATTAAACTATCAGAATTTTTTTTTAATTAAAATTAATGCACTCCCATTATTATGTCTTTTAGGTGTCACATCTCAAATGAACCTCTCTTTTGAACACTCAAAACCTCTGCTTTTATCTCTAGCTATCGCCAAAAAACCCCAAAAAACTATACTACTCAATTGGAAAAATAAATACCAAATTTCAATTACACAATGGCTACATCTACTAAAGGATCATATTATTAAAGAGAAACAAACGTCAGCAAACAAAAACCAACTATACACATTTAATAATATTTTCAGTCCACTGCTCTCATCTTTAAATATTGATCAAAACTAGCTAGGGAGTTGATGCCTCAACTAAAATCTACAATCTCTGGTATATATAATGAATTAATAATAAGGATATTCAGTATGCTTAAATACAAGTAATAAATCTAAATAAGAGTGTTATTAAATACATTATTCATGCGTGTATCATTCATGTGTGGGCAGCTGCTCTAGGTGCTGTTGGTGGGTGCAACTGGCACATCTTGTCGACATGGTCGTTAGTAACACTAGTAACATGCCCATGCCCCCAATCCCTTTCTGTCATGCAAAATAAATATGGTGGACGGATATCTGGGCTGGATGTGGTGTAACTGGCTAGGGATCTAACCGGTGCACACCAGGGTCTAAGCCACAGATTACCAAAGGAAGGAGCAAAAGAAAAGAAAGGGGGAAGAAAAAAACAAACAAAAAAACAAAACAAAGGGACAATCAAACTGGACATATGTCCTGTCAGGTCACGACCAGACTAGGTGAGCTTGGTCTGGTGGTGCCTGGTAGTGTGCCCCATCTTACTCTATGGAGGAAGACTCAGCGAAACATAGAGGCGTAACTATTGGGGTTGGGTGTCACTAACGGTCCATTTCGGGGAGTTCTGTTGGTTGTGCTCACCGGCAGCGGTAGAGTGGCTCCCAGGCCTAGAGAATAGTGTATATTCACAATAATTTTATTTACTGATCTATATGTATTATTATAATTACTATTGTCGTTATTACAGTTCTACCACCACTCCTGCTACTCAGATTATTATCATAAATGCTGTTTGTTGCCACTGTTACCACTGCTATCGCTACTATTCTTATCTTTGTTATAGTATTATTATTAATATGAATACTGCCTTTTCTTCTACTACAATTCTACCATGAATATCTCAATATTGCTTCTATTTAAATCTCTAAAATGTCCCATTGCTTAAACTTACCAACGTACCTGCATACATCACTAGATCGATATATTTATATTTAGCTCTTATTTTTGTCATGGTTTTTTTGTCTTTGTTTTTCTTTTTTTGCTTATTTTTGTTCTGTCTACCTTGTATGTCTTTCTCTCTTTTGTATGTGTACATAATTCACTGATCTCTTATTTTGTATTAATTATAATGTTTTGTTAACTTGCACTAAAAAAATAATAAAATTGAAAAATTGAAGAAAAAAAAGAATTGATGGTTAGTAAATAATGATTTTCATTTTTGGGCTGAAGTAGGCTATCCCTTTAATGTCATAATTTCCACTTTAAAGCCATCATTTTGACATGTTAAGTAATCATTTAAACTTTTCACCTCGTTATTATGACATGTCATAAATTTGACTTTCTATGTCATAATTATGATTTACCAGAGCATGTCAAGTCTGGATGAAGTTAAATGACTGTCCCACCATTACAGCATTTAGAAATTAAAAACACCACACAGGTTTATTCAGTTAAATGAAATAAATGGACATTTTTGTTCAGGATGTGATGTCCGCACCACTCTTTAAAACCAACGCACAGAAGATATGCAGTGCAAAGAAAAAGCATCTTATCTTCATAGTCCTGACCAGACAGGGCCCGCATCTTGTAAGGCGATGTACTTAGTTCAGACGTACTTAATACACGTAATATTTTTTATACATTTTGATCAGTGCTGTCACGTCTTGACTGTGTGAGAGTCTTTAAAATGTTTCTTTTTATAAGTTTACCAAAATGTAAATTGCTCACTGCAGACTATGGTGAGAATCAGGATAATTATCACAGATGAACAACTTTTATAATTGTGAAGCCTGAATGCAGCTGCCAGAAGTAAAAAAACGGAAGATTTAAACACCCGATCCCACGTCTTTCAGTTTTTATCTAGAAACATTTTCATGAGTTGAATAGTTTGCACAATTATAACCATAACATTGCTGTAAAAGTTAAGTTTACTGTTCAGCGTGATGACTTTAAATCTCCTCGACAGACTCCTCTGTGAATCACATTTAAACAGCTTAAAAAAATCACAAGTGGGGTAATAGCATGAATTTTATGTCGTAGAGTAAAACGTGAAAGTGTCTTGAGCTTGTTTCAAAATTAAATCCATGCATTAATGTTTACAATTTATACATGAACCATTTCAAATGCACATAATACCAAACTTTATGGTTTTGTTGACAGAAGACGCTAGAGAATTGGAGATTATTTCATTTTTACATATTCAGTAATATGTCTGTTGGAGGACCATCACAAAGTGTTAGCAGATATTAAGCAGACTGTTGACTAATACTCTAATGACTGATATGGAGTTGAAAAGTTACTTAACAGAATGTTCAAAAGTAATTGTTGGGTAAATAGTTCTAAATTGTAGCATTTTTGTTTGTATATTTCCATGAATCCCCAAACGTTGTTTCAATCGTTTCTATTTCCTATAGCCTATAAGAGTTGTGCAAGTGGGAAAGCAATATTTTTTGTTTGTTTGTTTTATATGGTTTCCCTCAATACAATTGGCAGCAGCAGCTATTTCCTCTTTCTAAGCCCGGAAGTGTGAAACGAATCCATTCGAGGAGGAACTGAATGTTTACCCATCTCTCACAGGAAATGAAAGCAGGCGATGACTGTACAGACGCCATTTCAGAAGATAGAAAATCAGCAATCTCTTCACGTGTGACAGTAAGTTCGATCATCTTTTCATAGCTGTCCCAGATAGCAAACTGACATTGAATCAACGTGGAAATATGACATCGAAACAACGTTGATCTGACATTGTTTTGCTCATCGAATTAACGTTGAACCAACGTCAGACGCGTCATTCTTTCAAAACTAACGGAAAATCAACTTGAAATCAACGCGTTGTTTCAACGTTATGAAAGCAAACCAATTTTCGATTTCATTTAGCTTTGAAGAATGCCGCGTCTGACGTTGGTTCAACGTTAATTCGATGAGCAAATCAACGTTGTTTCAATGTCATGAGAGACGTCGTTTCCACGTTGATTCAATGTCAGTTTGCTGTCTGGGGTAATATCGATGGAGTATTTGCGTCTAAACAGCAGCCTATGATGAACTCAAACGCTAATAACATTATATGATAAAATTGAAGGTTACTTTTGTTATAGGCCTAGGCCTACTCCACAACACGTCAACTGTAACACTGGTTAAAATGGTTAAACTAACACTAACTTTTTCCTTTAACAGGAGAATATTAGTTTAATGTCGAAATCGTCGTCTGGCTTTAAATATGTATTATTTTTATTGTCTATATTATAATGTGTGTTCATGGGCATCAGTTTGGTTTGAAATGTGCTAGGGACAGAGGTGCATACGGAAGTGCATTTTGAGAAGTGCTGGGTAGAGAGGTAGGCCTAATGACGCATTTTTGTTTTGTTTTGAAAGACGATGTCCCGTAGCTTGCTAATGTAAATATATAAAAATGTGATGATGTCCGACCCGTTTTATGAAGAAAGCCTTAAGTTTTCAAAAAGCATTAGACACATGACCCACTTTTCTACTTTATATGTAGGCTAGCGATGGCGGTCTAAACATAGAGGCAGGTAGGCAGCTGCTTGGGGCCCTCTACCAGCGGTCGTAATAGCCAACCAACCTAAAATAAAACAAAGCAAAAAACAAGAAAAAGCCCCTTATCATCATTAACGCCTCAAAAGCATAGTAAATGTTATTAATATTCTTAAGAAATATGTTGATATGTTGAAGTAGTAGTTAAAAAGTCCAGTTCATGGTTATCTGTCCCTACACAGAACCCCCCTCCTACTTTCACAAAAAAAGGACTAGGCAGTGGCAGCGCGAAACCGCGGAAGATTAACATGACAGGAGGGAAGTATGCAACGAAGCAAGATGAGTCTAAACTCGAAAATGAAGCGAAGTTACCCAAGCTGCTAAAAAAAGGAAAAAATATGCTGATATGTATTTGGTAACCCTGCCAAAAATGACAAACTTTTTTACGCCTACTGTTGCCGCCACAGAAGCAGCTGTGCAATGACGCTAGTTGAGGATGAGGCCTAGCCTACATCCTGTTTGACAGAAAGGGCGAAAGTAAATATGACATTTATTATATGGGGTTATCTGATGATTGTTTTTAGTTCATGTAAATTAAAAGTTGTTAAATATTTTTGAAGCCTAATAATGTAAATATTTTTTGGCTTTCAATTACACTGTAATGTTGGATAATGTTTAAAATTATTTTATCCAGACATCAATAGCTCTATTAGTATCAGTGATACCCACCTTCATTCATAAAAATATGCCATTAAAGTATTTAAAATATACTGTCTCTATGTTGTCTCTACATTCATTTGTAGATTAACGGTGAAATTATTACATTATAAAATATAAAAAACTAATACGAACCTATAAAAATGTTTGTTTGTAAAATGTTTAAAATGTCAATCTCACGTGCATGCCAATTGCAACCTCCCTCACTCACTCATACAAAGTCAATTATTCATCTTGGCAATATTTGCTAATTTATTATATGGCTGTTTGTGGGGGTTTACCACTTGTCTTGAACTTAAAAAAAGAACAGTCCTGGGTTTCCTGGCATTTTGGCCAAGACAGGTGTTATATGAAACCTTATTCTCTGTTGGGGAAGGTTTTTTTTTTATCCTCTCCAACCTTTACTTCCACGTAGTAGACTGTTCTCATTAAGATGGGATGGAGGGGCCCCCATGCATATCTTCGCTTTGGGCCCCCAATTTGCTAAATCCGCCACTGAGGGTAGACTGAGTACAGTTGAGACACTTTTTGGGTTTTGATCTTTCACACAAAATAGATACTGAAAAGAAGTACATTTCCAGATGACATGCCACATGACATTTCATTAGCTTGTAGACTAAGATATTACCAATCAATAATACCCATAAGTAGTTTATATTTACCACAATTAGCTCATAAAAATAAGGTGTTTTTTGTCTCAACTTTGTCTCAACTGTACCCATATGTGGTATAGCTGAGACAGTACCTTATGGTACATTTAGACATTTATAAAACAAAAACAATATATTTTATATACTCATTAATATTACACAGTTTAAATATAACAAATCACATTTTATTTTCATTTGTATCTTATGCTGGCTAATTACAACGTTTAACCTGTTATCATAACACTGAACAACACTGCCACCTCACACATTTCTCTAGATTTTGCATGACTCAATATCATGAAATATGCCAGTTTTTAAGGCACCGAATAACGTTTATGATGAGACCAGTTATGTTTAACAGTCACGCAAGGATAATAAGCTATTCATTGTGAAGTGTGCATGGTGAAGTGAAAGTCTTCTTTTGCCAATATCTTCGGATCGGAGATGCGTCCATTGTTCAAATTTCTGATGATCAAAGAGGACACTAATATGCATGTGCACATCAAAAATCACAACTTGTGCTTGCTGGCTGTCTCTACACCATGTTGACAAGAGATGATGTGGTTTAATGTACCTAAACAATGATCACCAAATTTCTCTCTCATATTGCTCCTCATAACACTAAAAACTGTCAAAGAAATCGAACCCAAAGTCCAATTATTATGGATGTTATCTCATCTGACATTAAGCATTTCTGCTTCATTGAGGCTATTGTAGGAAAAAGCTTAACATGCTGTAATGTAGTGCTGTAGCGGCGCGTCGATGACGTCGATGATTCGACGTCAAAATTGCGTCGACGTCATATTTTTGCGTCGACGCTTCTTTATTTATTTATTTTTTGCATGTTCCCGGCGGTACAGCTTGCCACACACACGTGGGAGACCGAAACATTGCAGAATAGAGGACGAAGACAACTAGAAGTGAATGTCCCAGATAGCAAACTGACATTGAATCAACGTGGAAATATGACATCGAAACAACGTTGATCTGACATTGTTTTGCTCATCGAATTAACATTGAACCAACGTCAGACGTGTCATTCTTTCAAAACTAACGGAAAATCAACTTGAAATCAACGCGTTGTTTCAACGTTATGAAAGCAAAGCAATTTTCGATTTTCATTTAGCTTTGAAGAATGCCGCGTCTGACGTTGGTTCAACGTTAATTCGATGAGCAAAATCAACGTTGTTTCAATGTCATGAGAGACGTCGTTTCCACGTTGATTCAATGTCAGTTTGCTGTCTGGGGTGCTATCCATTAAATGAATCACACACAGTAAACAAACCCTTAAGAAAAAAAATTGCAATTTAGACGCGCAAACTGGGTGCCCGTGTGGTGAGACGTACAAGCTCGGGCAGATTCGGCTTGAAGTCGTCCCCGGACGCGGCGCCGGGCGCGTTGTTACAAAAAAAGGCGTACACACAGCCAGCCAGAGTCTTCCTGGTCTTGCGCAGCCAACGGGTCATTTTTGCCGCGCGCACATTCACGCTCGTGCGGACGTGTCGAGTATAAACAAGGCTTTACTCCGTGTCAGCACGCGCTCTGATCAGTTGGTGAACTCCGACTCCGTTTCCCTCCTCAGCTGATATTAATATTTAAACATTCTCTATGATAAAAAATGTTTGTAAAAAATATTTTAATAACACGGTTTTAGCGGTTGTAGAGTTATGATGGTGTTCAAATACATAATATTAGACTAACGTTAGCCAGCTTATAGTATCTTGATTCAGTATGCTAGTATTTATTTGAGATATTGTTTTTTTATTAATTGAGCAGCAGAAAAAATATTCTTTATATTAGTCGTCCAATTAGTCATTAGATTAGTCGACTAATCGATAAAATAATCGCCCAACTAATCGTTTAGTTAATAATCGTTTACACCAGCCCTACTGTAATGTACCTAAATGATGATCAGTGATCAACAAATTCCTGGTTAGATTTTTTTTTTTTTTACAGTTTTAAGTGGTTATGATGAGCAATATGAGAGAGAAACTTGGTGATCGTTGTAGCCTAGGTACATTAAACCACGTAAAGCTCTTTTACGTTAAGTGTTTTAGAGTGTCCCAAGGAAAATAGGGCAGGTCTACCATAGGCTACGTGTTGAAATGGGAAAATGCTAATATTCTGATTGAATTCCCAGTAGCAATTGACCATATCTACACACAACACACTTCTGCATTACTAATTTTGCCAAGATTAAAAAAGCAAAAATATGTGTCACACAGATGAACGCTATATGATTACTGACATTACCCAATCTTGTGTGATTCCCACTCGGGGGATTCCAATCAAAGTAACAAGTTCCATTTGGTGTGCTAACCAAGAACGTATCTCAATGTTACAATTGTTACAGTTGTTACAGAGTTATAAACAGAGAAGCGTGTAACCAGCGCAGCAGCAGAACGGCTAAATTGAGCTCGAGGTTTTCAAAAAAAAATTGTGCTGGTTCAAAATGACTCCCCATCCCCACCAGAATCGATGCCTGTGTGTGTGTTGAGTGACTCAATAATACTGGGGAGAGAAAGTGTGGTTAATAGGATAAACATACAAATAACATATTTGCTTAATGCAAGATGAAAACACAGATTATGAAAAACACCTGCAAGAGTTCAGCAGTGTCATTAAAGTTAAGGTGAATCCAGTGTTTAAACGAAGCTGCTGTGTTTGAAAGTGTGGCCGACGTGTCAGACATTTTGCTCTACAAACAAACACTTAACTGGAGAAAAACTGTTGATGTTAAGTTAAAATGAATTAAATGCCATTTAAATAAAATGTGCCAAAATTAAATTGTGTTTTGTGCATGTCCTCTGTGTCCACATACAGGCCTTTAAATAAAGTGTCACATCAAGGAGGAAGAGGAGGACTGAACCTGTAAAATGAGTGTGTGTGAGGAGAGAGAGGAGGAGGCATCTGATCACACTCAGAGAGCAGCATCTCCAGGATTCAGCTGTGTGTCCATAAAGAGTAACAGATCCATGCGTGAACCCCCTGTGTTCAGTGATGGACCATCTTCAGGATTCAGCTGTGTGTCCATGAAGAGTAACAGATCCATGCGTGAACCCCCTGTGTTCAGTGATGGACCATCTTCAGGATTCAGCTGTGTGTCCATGAAGAGTAACAGATCCATGCGTGAACCCCCTGTGTTCAGTGATGGACAATCTTCAGGATCCAGCAGGGTGTCCATGAAGAGGAAACACTCCATGATGTGAGTTAGTGTTGCACGGTGCACCGATACTTAAAAAGTATTGTGATACTCTGAAATGAAAAACCTCATGATACCTAAATTTATTAGGATCGATACTTTTATGAATGACCGCGTTCCAGATCTAAGGAAAAACACATACAAACTCAACTGGTCAAAATTGTCTCAAACTATCAATATCTGGGAGTTTTAGGCGCAGTTGCCAATTTGGCCGCTAGGTGACATTCAAACTCCATTTGGTTAGTGATGCACCGATGTGAACATTTCTGGCCGATAGCGATAACCGATATTAACATTGCTGTTATGGCCGATACCGATATTTACCGATGTCGATATCCCTGTATAGAAAACACATAGCGAGGATTAGGGCTGCACGATATTGGTAAAAACTGACATTGTGATATTTTATTTTTCTGCGATATATATTGTGATATAAAAACAATTTCACCAGATTACTTGAATAGGCCTAGCTCTATTTGGAAAGAATGAATCATTCTAGAATGACTGGGGTAGTTTTGTCATGGAGTAAATACGCATAGAAACTAATATTAATAGAATGTTAACAAATGTACACTTTAATAAATGGAACCCTATTGTAAAGTGTTTCTGATTTATGTCTCTTGAGTTCAGTGTTGGACAGATCAGTTGTTTTAACCATTCATTAAAGTGAATCGGTTCAAAGGAGTCATTAGTTCGCGAATCGGACGTGTCATTAACGGACCACGGCACACGTTGTGTGATAAACCAGGCACGAGATTTGTCTCGACCTATTTTTACAGTCTATGGTTTTGACAGTCGACACAGAAAACATTTCATCACCAGGTAGATTTTTTGGTTTATTGAAAGTGTGGTTATGTCATCTGATCTAAATGTGTGGAAAGCTTTTCAGAGAAGATAAGGCAACGTTATTTTAGCACAATTCACAACCAGTAGTTCAGAAGAAAAAAAACTTCGGTTTTTCGACCTTTTACCATCGTGTATTCTCAAAGATATTCAGTCAACTCAATTCATAAACATGCGCGAGGGAGGGCGAGAGAGAGAGAGAGAGAGAGAGAGAGAGAGAAAGAGAGAGAGAGAGAGAAAGAGAGAGAAAGCAAGACATTTTGAAGACGGCGCGCGTGACCGGTGCTTTCACTCTCTCTTGTTCCCTCAGTTAAACAAGCGCAGCAGTCACTCATCTACTTCACTTACCGGTCAAATATGGCTTTGGCGGGACAAAAATACGCATTAAGGAAGGCTGGCAGAAAACAGCTCACCAGTTCCAGTCTTCGTGCGCTTGATGTTTAAACGCACTTGCGCTTTTAATACGCTTGTGCAAAAACAAACATCCCCGCCCCCACACTCACATAACACGCACGTCAAATACACAGGGATGATCATCGGCCTGTTCACATCGGCCCTATTTTGACATCAGAACGATACCGATGTGTAAAAAATTGACCAAATCGGCCGATGTTATATCGGCGGCCGATATATCGTGCATCACTACATTTGGTGATTTAAAAACTTAAAGGACTCGTTTGATGAAAAAAAAAAACACATATGATTTTATTTGCTAAAGTAAAAGCAACAACAAAAGCAAAAATAAAGTGTTACACTGAAATTCTATTTAATGTAAATAAAAGGAAAAAGTTTCCACTAGTGGTCCATTGCAGTTAAAATATCCTAAGTAGCTCCTCAAAATATCACATAAACATCAATGATTAGTAGTTATGATTCTTACTCCTAAATAAAAAATAACTATAACTGACAAAAAGAAACAAAATTGAAAGTTAGCTTATACCAATTAATTGACTAATTCACCATAAAACTAAACGTAAATTTATTAACACTATTTTACATTAATTCATTTATTTAATGCTCTGTTTGTAATTATAATTTAGAAATTATACTTTTGTGTCAGAGGGTTTATAGAATGTTTCTAATTATATTACTAGGGCTGCTTGATTATGGCCAAAATCATTATCAAACAGAACAAACAGATCACCTGTGAACATAAGCTCATTATTTATTCATGCAGCAATGCATGATGGGAGCCATGAAAGAGTTTTGATTGGTGGCACCCAGAATGCACTGCAACATGTTTTATAATTGTTACCATTGTTAAGATTCACAGGCTAATTATTGATGTCTGTGTGTCTTAAAATTGTATAAGAAAAGCTTTTAAGAAATGACTTTGAATACATTGTAAACGTTAAAAATATTATACTGTACAAGATCACAGCTGTTATAATTAGCAAAGTAAACCTAACTCAGAAATTAGGCTCTATATGAATTCAGGTCATATGATTGTGAATTAAATGATTATTTTGAAACACAACCATCACCATCAGATCACCTTTTCTATTTGTTCACCTGGTTGTTATAACTCATGTACAACAGCCAAACAAAATCTAAAGTTAATCAATTAAGGGTCAAGAGTCCAACTAAAGCAAACACTGATCTCCATAATGGTGACTTTAAAATTACGGTTTTCTCCTTCAGTGATTCTGCTTGTTAACATCAGGTGTCTTCAATAATGCTCAATCATCACTCAATTATTCACTTAATTATCTCATTAACTTTAATACGGCTTCAGTGTTCATTTAACACTCTGCTCAGAGTTTATATAATTTACACTTTAAAGTGTTAATTCAACACTGAGGATTTTGCTGTGTACACAGACCGTTTAAACAAATTTGGGAAAAGGTTTTTTTTAGAAAATTTCTACCCACCCTGCCTTTAACTCCAAAATTTGGCACGCGGTGAGAAATAATCCTGGAAGAATTTACCTCAGAAAAAGAGTGAAACTGTGGTCATTTTGAGGGACTTGATCTTAGAATAATATTTATTTAATAAATTATTTATTTTTACATTAGAAAACATGTTTGTTTTTTTTACATAAACATGCACTATACAAAATTGAACATGCAGTTGTTTCTTTAAGGAGGTAATTCTAACTGACTCTACCTATGAAGTCTAATTTTGATGTAACCTACCGTAAAACTTCAAATAATAGCCTGCGCTTTTATTTTCCCAAATTTTCGAACTGCACCAGCTTGTATTTGAGACAGGCGTCTATATGAGACCGACCTTTATAATTTAGTGTTGAGATGTTGTTCATTGAGTATAGGCCTGGCGTCTCTAATCTCTAAAAATCTCCAAATGCTCCAAGTGAAACTGCGATTTTCCGACCTTTTACTATCATGTCAATTGATTTGATTAATATCTGCGATGGAGAGAGAGGAAGACAGCGTTCGTGTTGTTTGAAGACAGGAATACCTGCCCTGTCTTTAATTATTGTGCCTTTAGCTTCAACAGCAAACTTTACATATTATTCAGAATAACTGTTGATTTAATTATCATCCATCATCTGTCACCATTTACAAGTAAATCAATTACATGTAATCATTTCACATGAACACTGCTTTTTCTTCGTGTCTGTGTTTCTGTGATATTTTAAAATAATGGTTTCTGCTAAAACAAGAATTTAGCCGTCTTTATCTTTTTCTGAACATTTTGACTACTGAAATATCGATGTCTCATTACTTTTGATATGCAGGTCATTATCTGGCCCAAATGCCTATTGTTCATAAATTATTTACAGTTTGTTGGAAACATGGGTAATCAATATCAGTGCGAGAACAGAACCTTGAGGATCTACATGTGGGATATTAGGAAGTCAGTTGGCCACAATAAATAGAAATCTGTGGTAAAGGATAAAACACCTTTTTCTACATATCAGACATATTTAAATATTTTTATTTTAACAAAAATGTTTGCGTCTCTTCACCTTAATGTGTTTCCAGTGGTGGGAGAACTGAGCAGATCAGAGATGTGTCCTGTCAGAAACACATGAGTCATCATGACACAGAAGCAGCCCTGCAGCTCGATTCTCACCAGCCAGTGGATGATGATCTGCAGAGAGTCAAAGACCAGCACAAAACCAGCATGAAGAACAAGTATGAGAGATTATTTGAGGGAATCAAACTACAAGAGAATCAGACTCTCCTGAACAGGATTTACACACAGCTGTACATCATAGAGGGAGAGAGTGAAGGAGTGAATGAAGAACATGAGGTGCTACAGATGGAGAAAAGTTACAAGAACCTACAAGACACTCCAATCAACTTTAATGACATCTTTGATCCTTCACCTGAACCAGGATATGAGGAGAAGAGAAGAGAGAAGAAAGACAAAATCAAGACTGTTCTTACTAAAGGCATCGCTGGAATCGGGAAAACCGTCTCTGTGCAGAAGTTCATTCTGGACTGGGCCGAGGGAAAAGCCAATCAGGATGTAGATTTCATGTTTGTGCTTCCATTTAGAGAGCTGAACTTGATTAAAGATCATCAGTACAGTCTTCACAGACTTCTGCTGGACTTTCATCCTGAACTTCGAGATCTGGACTCAGAGATGTATGATGAATGTACAGTTGTGTTCATCTTTGATGGTCTGGATGAAAGCAGATTGACACTGATGTTTTCAGACAGTGAGAAAGTTTCTGATGTGACTGAGTCTTCATCTGTGGGTGTGTTGATGTCAAACCTCATGAAAGGAGATCTGCTTCCCTCAGCTCTCATCTGGATCACCACCAGACCAGCAGCAGCCAATCAGATCCCCTCCAAATACATCAACCGTGTGACAGAAATTCAGGGATTCAATGAGCCTCAGAAGGAGGAATATTTCAGGAAGAGAATCAGTGATGAACATCAAGTCAGCAGAATCATCTCTCACATTAGAAGAGCAAGAAGCCTCCACATCATGTGTCACATACCCGTCTTCTGCTGGATCTCAGCCACTGTGCTTCAAAACATCCTGAAACAAGATCTCAGTGCAGAAATCCCTCAAACTCTGACTGAAATGTACATACACTTCCTCCTCATTCAAACTCATATGAGGAACCAGAAGTATGAAGAGAGAGATCCAGAGAAACTCCTGCAGTCCAACAGAGACGTGATTGTGAAACTTGCTGAACTGGCTTTCAATCAGCTGATGAAGGGCAATGTGATGTTCTATGAGGAGGACCTGATTGAGAGCGGCATAGACGTCACTGACGCCTCAGTGTATTCTGGGATTTGCACTGAGATCTTTAGGGAGGAATCTGTGATTTATCACAGGAAGATTTACAGCTTTGTACATCTCAGCTTTCAGGAGTTTTTTGCAGCACTGTATGTGTTGTTCTGTTATTTAAGCAAAAACAGTCTGATAATGTTCCTGACAGCAAATGTTCCTCTGGATGTGTTTCTGAAGGAAGCAATGAATAAAGCCTTGAGAAGTAAAAATGGACACCTGGATCTTTTCCTTCGATTCCTTCATGGCATCTCACTGGAATCCAACCAGAGACTCTTACAGGATGTGCTGACTCACACAGAGAACAACCCAGAGAGCAGCAAGAAAATAATCCAAAACCTTAAAAATACACTGAACACAGAAGACAATGTCAGTCCTGAAAGATGGATGATTGTGTCACACTGCTTGATTGAGATGAGGGATATTTCTTTTGTTGAAGAAATGCAGGCAGATTTACAATCTAAAACAAATGACAAACTTTCTCTAGCACAATGTTCAACTTTGGCAAACATGATCCTGATGTCAGAGGAGGTGATGGATGAGTTTGACCTTAAAAACTATTGCATCAGATCATCAAAGGAGAGTCAAAGGAGACTGTTACCTGCTCTGAGGAACTGCAGAAAAGCTCTGTGAGTGTGAAAATATGATTTGAAATATGAACATAATACCTCTCACGTAGACTTTTTCATTTACATAAATTTCAAGTGTCTACAGATTCAAATATTAATTTTTTTTAATTTTAATTGAAATCTACAGTCTTTTCAACCAATGAATTTGCATGACTTTTCCATAGTTCATAAGTAACTGGATAAGGATTAAGCATTTTAAGAAAAATATACAAATTTTCCTGTTAAAGTCACACTTTTAAAAGTTGCGGTGAGGATGTATTAAAATAAGAAACATCTTGATTTAGGTCAGTCGTTCCCAACCCTGGTCCTGGAGTATCCCAGTACTGTCCATTTTTGATATCTCTCTTATCTAACACATTAGAGGTCTCACTTACACACTTAACACATTAGAGTCTTTACTTACTAGCTGATGAGTTGAATTTGAAAATGTGCTGTGGGTACTCCAGGAATAGGCTTGACCAAAAACTGTCTCTGAGTCTAGTAGTCCGGGCCTTAATGCTATGGTACTGTAACCATGATAAGAGCACTGAAAACGTTATGTGGCTTGGATGCTTTTTATAACGTGACATACTGTCTTTCCACGCGATTCTAAAGACCTCTAAATTAGTTTGTTTCCATTTACGCTCTAAGTTGCGAGTTTCTCTCTTGATAACAGGGATAGCATTGTTGTACGATGGTGCTTTAGTTTCCTCTCAAACCTTTCTTAATCTAATTGGTGCAACGATATCTAATGTGCTAGAGAAAATGGAGCTTAAACTGCTAGTCATTTCCTCTAATTCATCTGTTTGTTTGGGTTCATTTAGCAGCTGAGATAGATCAGGTAAGCTATTTGAGAATCCATCTATAGTGGTTGGAAGGATTGTTCTGCCTGGTCTATAACGTGGCGCAACATGACAAATTTCAGCAGTACGTATTATGCAAGTCACCATGTAATGATCAGTGACATCATTGCTTTGAATAGAAAAATAAAATAAAAGAAAGAATACAAAGAGTCGGCGGAGCGGTTATCTCCTCACTTGTCAAAATCTAACTGACACTACGCACACTATGCGCAGTTCTCATCTCAACTCAGATTTCTATAAAGCACAAAGTGACCGTTACACATGTCCCGGGAAAACAGGACTGTCGGTCACCCTATACTATACTATTATTACAGAAATTCTAATATAAATATTATCATATAGCTCTTTATGCTCCGAGACCAGCAGCTCAACATTCATCTTGCCCATAGTTATAGAGCTGGTAAGTCCTGCCCCTTCCGCTAGCCCCGCTGGACCTCTAGGTTGAAAAATCGTCAATGCAAGTGAATGAGAGAAAATAATTATTTTCTAATCCCGTTTGAATTGTGCAATGAATGTAACATATGTTGTCTGTGAATTTTTTTAATAATTTTTCGTGTAAAGAATGCTACAATTTAGCGGGTAGAATTTTTTAATACGGTCAGACTTTTTGTTAGAGCACTTTGTGGACTACAACTCTTTCGACGTGTTTGACATACATCACCCCCACTAGCACATGGATCCCGCTAAACATGCCTGTGTCTTTGGTGCACTTCACCGCCTTCTTTCAGGGAGAGGACAAACTAGTTGAGCGTGGTGAAAACCGTGATTTGTGGAGGGAAAATGTGTTATGCGGCGACGTCACATATGCAACGTGTAGTCTTTCTCGTTATGTCTATTCCACAACTGCTAGCCAAAGAATCATACAATATACTGTCAAACTCCTTACATGAGAAATTATATAAAAAATTCACAGACAACATATGTTACATTCATGGCACAATTCAAACGGGATCAGAAAATAATTATTTTCTCTCATTCACTTGCATTGACGCTTTTTCAATCTAGAGGTCCATTCGGAGTTATACGGGTTGGCGGGACTTACCAGCTCTATCTTGCCTTGAAGGCTATCTCTTCTTCACCGTATGTGTGCTCACCGGCAAGACCGTTTTGTGTTTGAGTGCCCCCAAGTTGTGTTTTACTGTAACTTCAGAAGTACCAGACACGTGAGCAAATCCGCCAATCTCGTTGGTCGGATAGGTTTTGACACGGCGTGTCAAACGAAAAAAACGAACCCGAGGCACTTTTTTTAAAAACGACGCTTTTACGCGTGGCGTTTTTTGCGTCGGTGTGAACACTCACATTGGCGCCCATTGTTTAGTCCCGAGGCGTTAAACGTCGACGAATATCGCGTGCAAAATTCGTCCCGGTGTAAACAGGCCTTTAGACGATGAGTGGGACCACTGAAGTTTTACTTGGACTCCAAAGAGTTCAATAAATCTGTAAACATAGCCCCTAACGCATCATTTGTATTATCTACATGTATGTTAAAATCTCCAACAATTATTGCTTTATCGTTATTGACCAATAGATCTGAGAGGAAGTCTGCAAACTCTTTTAAGAATTCAGCATATGGCCCTGGAGGTCTATATACAGTAGCCAAGGCTAGAGATAATAGCGATTTCTTTCTTACATCTAAGAGCGTAACATTTAGCACAAGTACTTCAAACGAATTAAACCTGTGACCTTTTTTTCTGAGTAACATTTAGAATATCTCTATAGATTGTTGCAACACCGCCGCCACGACCAATCAGACAGGGCTCATGCTTATAACAGTAGCCTGGCGGAGTAGACTCATTTAGACCGAAATACGCATTTGGTTTAAACCAGGTTTCAGTAAGGCAAAGTACATCGAAACTATTATCCGTGACCATTTCATTTACAATAAGGTGTGAGTGATCTAATGTTTAGAACACCTAGCTTTAGAAATTAAAATGTTTACCATCAAACACTGAAACAATACAATTTTTGTGACTGTCCAACACATGTGAACACGAGGCACTTGATTGGTTGTCCGTTGCTAAGCATCTAGCTGTAACATTCTAACACTGTACCGTTTCACTCTGTGCAAGTTTGGCACCGCGATGCGGGATTAACAGCACAAAAGGACTCTAATCCTTGTACGGACCAGAGTTTCATTACTTCATTTAAGAAGTGGTGCTAATCTCACTTCTAACTTACAAATGTGATTTTTTTTCCCCAGGGTTAAAAGCAGGGGTTAGAACCTCTATAATCAGAGGTTAATTGCAGCATTAAAAAATGTGTATCATGAAAATTGGAATACAAATAAAATTGAAAAATACATAACAGAGATTTGGACTGATTCAAGGTCCCTTCCTGATCCTGTTCCCTTCTCTCCCATCTTTATGTCACAGTACTATCAATAAATAAGGCCAAAAGTCCAACAAAACTAAAACAAATCATTTCAAATGACACTATTCAGCTAACAATACTTTTTTTTCACTAAAGGATTGTATAAACAAATAAATAAAACATTATCACAGTCAGAAAAGGCTTTATTGCCAAGTGTGGTTGCACACACAAGGAATTTGTTTTGGTGCTGAGGCTTCCAGTACACATATACAAATACAACAAGAAACATAGTAATACAAATTATAATTAAAAAAAAAATAAAGTATAAAAATATGAGAATAAAAGTATCACAGTTTGGTTTAGTCAGGATAAGCAGGATTATACACATAATGTTCATGAAATATGAAGTCATGTCTATTTTAATAGGTTAATCTTGAGTCCAAAAAACCCAGAATATCAATCAGCATGATCTTTTATGTTGAAGTTGGTTAACCAAGGAAGTTGTGCGGATGTGATGGGATCACCGGCATGCCCTTAAATCAGGGTCCTCTCTTTTTCCAGATTAACAGACTGTAATCTCAGTGATCAGCAGTGTGAAGTTGTGGCTTCAGTTCTACAATCATCAAACTCCCCCCTGAGAGAGCTGGACCTGAGTAACAATGACCTGCTGGATTCAGGAGTGAAGCTGCTCTGTGCTGGACTGAAGAGTCCAAACTGTCAACTCAACAAATTAAGGTATTTAAGGGGAGTTCAACTGCTCTGTGCAAAACAACAGTAAGCTATAATATAATATAATATAATATAATATAATATAATATAATATATTATAATATTCTATGCAACTGACTTTGGGATAGTTCACCCAAAAATTAAGTAATAATTTACCCACCCTGTTATTGTTCTAATACAGTATGCCCTGCTTTTTTCGGACTATAGAAAAAATAAATAAATACCCGCTTACACCCATTCACATAATGGGAGTGAATAGTAAACCGTATCAGGCTAAAAAAGAGTCACCGAATGGTCCCATGTAGGGATGTCCCGATAACACTTTTTCACTTCAGATACCAATACCAATGCAATATCTTTTGCTGATACCGATATTTATCCGATATTTTTATTTTTTTCTTAAACTAATAAAAAATATAGCACTTTTTTCAATTAGCCACCTAAAATATACATCCAGTATATAGTCCACAACAACAGTTGATTATGAAAGATTGCCACTCTATATTCAAACTACAAAAAAAATATATTAAGAAAATACAGGTACATCAGTACTTAAAACTAGCTAGCTACCAACAGGTTTAAAGTTAAATAATTTAATCAGCAGCGTTCTACATTGTAAATACCAGTACAGTTAGAATAGTAGAATTTCTATAACTCTGTGTGTTGAACTGATTATCACTCTTGTGTGTGTTAAACAATCTTCAATCTGTCATGTTCTTCTATGGACAGACAACAGCGACTGCATTATTAAATGGTAAATTTAAAATAAAACACACATCCAAGTACTTTTTATGCTTTTATTGCATTTGGATAATGTCATTGTTGCATTTGGAGAGGCAAGGTGACAACTTAGATACGTTTTTTAGGCTATATTTTTGGAGGGAAAAGCCTGTGTTCATGTTCGCATTGGTAGTTGCACTGGCTTTAGCGGCTCTAACTTAACTTTTCCATGTCATTCATCTGATGATGGACGTCTCATGATATTTATTTTAGCACAACTGGGCTGTACTAGGTTATTGATTCCCGTGATCTTGCTTATAAATTCAGATTCAGCCATTAGCCTACCGTGATCACGCAAAGAGGTCTGCCGTGGTGGCCCGTTCAGATTACAACCATGACAACCAACATAAAATATAAATAATTACGCTGTGCATGTACAAATGAATGATTTAGGAGGGAATTAGACTGCTCCCATAACCATAACGTAGCAACGACTATATTTACAGCAATGTTCGGTAAATTTTAACTTCATAAAATGAAACCAAAGAGATAGTTATTTTTCTTATTATAGCCTAGAGATTGAATTTTGACTGTGTAGTCTTTTTTTTTTTAATTTATTTATTTTTTTCTAAAAAATTGGGATTGGAATTGGACTGAATTGGGATTCAATTCAGTATGGCTAATGTACCCCTTCATCCTACCTTAATCATAGACTAAACCATTCATCAGAAAACACAGACAAATACATTAATACAATGTACTGTGTACAGTACACACGTTTCAATCTCACACAATAACTAACCCCAACCCCCACACAACAACATATATATATAAATATACTTTGTATATATATATATATATATATATATATATATGAATGCATATATATATGTGTGTGCGTTTGTGTGTGTGTGTATACACTACCTAAAAACTAAAAGTTTTAGATCAGTAAGATGCTCACCAAGGCTGCTTTATTTGATGAAAAAAAATGACAAACAGTAATATTGTGAAATACTATGACAATTTAAAATGACTGTTTTCTATTTTATTGTATTTTAAAATGTAATTTGAAAGCTGAATTTTCAACATCATTACTGTTGCTGATTACACATCAGTTTTCAGTGTAACATGATCCTTCAGAAATCATTCTAATATGCTGATTTTATGCTCAAAAACATTAAATTATTATTTTCAATGTTGAAAACAGTCGTGTGTCAGGGTGTGGTGCTGGTAGAGGAACCAGAGGAGTCCAGATAGCGTTGATCACTTTTAATATACAAAACAGGCAGGCAGACAGGAACACGGGTGCAACACAGGCTACTTTGACAGAACTCCCCCCTCCCGGAAGGCGTGGCCTCACACCGCAGAACAGAGGAAGGAGGGGGGACGATCTGAGGGCTGAGCGGGGCGTGGCCAGGGCGGAGCAGGTTGAGGGCGTGGCCAGGGCAGAGCAGGCTAAGGGCGTGGCCAGGGCGGCGCAGGCTAAGGGCGAGACCAGGGCGGCGCAGGCTGCGGGCGAGACCAGGGCGGAGCAGGCTGAGGGCGAGACCAGGGCGGAGCAGGCTGCGGGCGAGACCAGGGCGGAGCAGGCTGCAAGCGAGACCAGGGCGGAGCAGGCTGCAAGCGAGACCAGGGCGGAGCAGGCTGAGGGCGAGACCAGGGCGGAGCAGGCTGCAAGCGAGACCAGGGCGGAGCAGGCTGCAAGCGAGACCAGGGCGGAGCAGGCTGCAAGTGAGACCAGGGCGGAGCAGGCTGAGGGCAAGACCAGGGCGGAGCAGGCTGAGGGCAAGACCAGGGCGGACCAGACTGAGGGCGAGACCAGGGCGGAGCAGACTGAGGGCGAGACCAGGGCGGAGCAGACTGAGGGCGAGACCAGGGCGGAGCAGATGGAGGGAGGACCCCTGGTGGAGCCGAAGGAGACGGGGCTGACAACACCAGGGGGCCGACTGACAGGGGCGGAGCAAGTGAGAGAGGAGACCAGGGTGAAGCTGAGGGACTGACGAGACAAAGTGCTGACGAGGGACCAAGGGACCATGGTGAGAACACAGGCTCAGGTGACCAAGGTGACGACAGGGGCACAGAGGGACACGGTGAGGGCAGAGGGAGTGAGGGCTGACGGGTGACTGGAGGGAGTGAGGAGTCCAACTGAACCGGAGGGGTGACATAACGGGGCGGAGCCAGAGGAAGGAAGTCCATAGGTGAAGTGAGGATGACGAGGGAGCGAAGGGAATCCGGAGGGATGAGGGAGCCTGGCCGAGCTGGTGGACTGAGGGACCATGGAGGAGCTGAGGGAGGTAAGAGCCACGGGGGAGCCGATGGGACCGGGGGCCGAGGAAGTGTCCATGTGGATGAGGCGGGAGGCGAAAACTGAGGCGAAATCCAACGACCAGGCTGGGTCAGGAGGGCTGGCAGACAGAAGGGCTGACAGATGAATGACGGGATGAGGTGGGAGAGGGAGGCTGGGTGGGATCCTGGTCTCTGGCTCAGGCTGTACGGTCTCGGGCTCTGGTTGGACAGTCTCGGGCTCTGGCGGGACGGTCCCGGGCTCTGGCGGGACGGTCCCTGGCGCTGGCTGGACGGTCCCTGGCGCTGGCTGGACGGTCGCTTGCGCTGGCTGGACGGTCTTTGGCGCTGGCTGGACGGTCTCTGGCTGGACGGTCTCTGGCTGGACGGTCTCTGGCTGGACGGTCTCTGGCTGGACGGTCTCTGGCTGGACGGTCTCTGGCTGGACGGTCTGGACGGTCTCTGGCTGGACGGGGCTGGACGGAACCAGCAGTGAGGAGAGCTCGGGCTCGGCGGGGCTGGACGGAACCAGCGAAGAGGAGAGCTCGGGCTCGGCGGGGCTGGACAGAACCAGCGAAGAGAAGAGCTCGGGCTGGACGGAACCAGCGAAGAGGAGAGCTCGGGCTCAGCGGGGCTGGACGGAACCAGCGAAGAGGAGAGCTCGGGCTCGGCTGGACGAAACCAGCGAAGAGGAGAGCTCGGGCTTGGCGGAGCTGGACGGAACCAGCGAAGAGGAGAGCTCGGGCTCGGCGGGGCTGGACGGAACCAGCGAAGAGGAGGGCTCAGGCTGGACGGTCTCTGGCTGGACGGGGCTGGGCGGAACCAGCGATGAAGAGGGCTCGGCCATTGGAGTGGGGCTGGTGCCGTCGTCCATGGTGAAGGAAGATCGACATGACACCAGCACCCACTCCACATAGGCCGCAAAGTCCCACAGAGGACCCTCCCTGGACAACTGCTCTCTGGTGGCTCTCTGCTCTCTGCTCTCTGGTGTTGAGGCCGGCATACAGAAAGCTGCAGAGGCAGTCATCCGGGAAGGTTGTGGCGGAGGCGAGGTGGAGGAAATCCGCCAGATGATCCTCCAGAGACCGGTCCATTTGCTCTAAAGAGAGCAATTGGACCCCTACGAAAGGGTCCATTTTTCGTAGGGTCGTTCTGTCAGGGTGTGGTGCTGGTAGAGGAACCAGAGGAGTCCAGATAGCGTTGATCACTTTTAATATACAAAACAGGCAGGCAGACAGGAACATGGGTGCAACACAGGCTAACATAGACAACGACCGACAAAGACTGAATGAAACTGAGGGAACTAAATACACAGATTAATCAAACATAATGGAGTGAAAACAGGTGAAACAGATGATCAAAAATGAGGAACAGGTGGCTGATGAGGGAGTGAGTTCAGGAGAGGAGACAAAAGGATCCTGGGAAGTGTAGTGCTGATGACAAGACAGACTGGTGCAGACGGAGGACTGTGACATCGTGTACCACCCCCCCCCCCCCCCCCCCCAAATTCTATGATGAATAGAAAGTTCAAAAGAACAGCATTTATTTAAAATATAATCTTTTCTAACATTATACATGTCTTTACTGTAACTTTTGATCAATTTAACTTATCCTTGATGAATAAAAGTATTTTCTAATTTCTTTGTGTCTTTCCCTGCCATTAATGCTTGGATAACACACCACGTCTCTTTCCATTAATAATAATAATGTCTAGTGCAGTGCATGGCTGTCATATAAGGTGCGTTGCCATGATTTTTGGGATAAATAATCAGAATAATCAAAATATCGCAAAAGTTTTGCACAAATCTGTTATGGAAATGCACCTATAGACTAAAAGCAAGTGTCTATTCATCTGATTTGAATTACTAATTACGATTAGTCACCGAGTAGTATAAGATAAACACATGCTAGGAAGACCTGCGGCTCTGCGAAAGCGAATGTTTGTGTAAACAGTAGCTTTTTATACCAAATATGTATATTCGGAATCATCTTATGTGAACAAGTAAATGCCATTTCTGCCTAATTCAAATGTTAATTACTTTATAAGTGTGATTTTAATCTGTCAAATGTACACTTAATGTATATTGACCGATACTTATGCATGTGTGTTCATAAATTCAAAATGGTTTTTATTGTTTTAATTTGAAGTTAAAACCGTGTTCTTATTAAAATAAAGTGTGTTTAAATAATTGTGATTATTGGATACACAGCAAATTCTGGTTTTTGGAATAAACTCCCTGTTAGTTAAAATCAACTCAATCTGAGTGTACATGTGAGACCGTCAATTAGACTCCAGCGCAGAGTTAAAATAAGAGTTGAATTTTTAACACTTTTTTCAGAGTTAAAATGGAGTTAAAATACTAATCCTACAGAGAGTAAATGTAACTCTAAAATTAATTATATGAACTCATTACCAGTGTTAAAAAGTAACACTTAAAAAAATATTTCGTTTAACACTTCTTAGAGTTAACATTTATTTAACATAATATAATGTTTTGTGTGGAAATTACTACACTGAACACCATACTCTTGATTTACTGCCTTTATTTGAGCAAATCCATTTGGTTCAGACTTGAGGAGGAGTAACCTTCAACCGCTTGCTTCAGGACAGTCACCTGAAGATCACAAAAACAACAGTATGAGGCATAATATCTAGCACCATTCATTGAGAATGCAAAAAAGCTGAAAATCACGCACATCGTGGGTCACCACTAATACGTAGCCTAACGTTACATAGCTGTTACAATTCAAATCATTGCAGGCCTACACAGCACAGCACAGCTATATCTTATTATCCAGGGTAACATTAGACCCTGCAATTTTATGCCTGTAATGCATTGATGCATCCATTTTACGGCAAAACACCCCTTTTTTAGAAACACGGTTAATAGAAAGACGGTTAGCTAATGTTAACTCGTTTGCATCGACAAAAAACCCACGCAAATAGCCATTTCAAAATTTGAAACAAGTAAGTTAAACATACGTTCAACGGCAAGTTTGTCATGGTCGTTGACGTTAGTAAACAGTATAACTAGCTAGTAACGTAACAGCTACGCGATGACCAAACCTGTTTGTCAGAAAATATAGAACATTTTGTAAATAGTTTTATTTACACTTTTACCTACCTCACGATGAAGCACATAAGTCCATTATTCCTTTGTGCAGCTGCAGGGTCGTGTCGTGGCGCACTTCTCAAAAATAACTCCAGGTGTAGTGTTAAAACACGCTCCTGAACACCAATGAATGAACTCCAAAATACAACACAGCCGGGGAGTACTATCCAATAACACAAACCGTAGTCGTAGTTAAAAAAATAACTCTAAAAAATTAACTCTTTCACACTTTTTTGCCTAACTCATGATTTTTCAACTCCTGAAATTTGCTGTGTAGGAGTAAGTAACAGGCTATTTTATTATGTTTTTAAAATTATTACCATCATCTGGGTGTGTATGGTGGTGATCCCACAGGTGCTCTACATATTAGATGTGTTCGCCACTTTTGCTGACACTTTTCATCTGCATGTTTTGGAAATTGCATACCTGCCTTTAATTACCCTGAATCATGTATGATTGCCAAAATGCCCCAATAGCGTATTTAATTTGCTTCTACAGCAAATACAAGTCCAGGAGATTGCATTGTTCCACCATGTTTTCAATTTGAGAGTTTCACATGCGCTGGAAATCCATGTTTTGCACGCACCCTGCCTTACCTAGACAAATAACTCAATAGTAACAGCCTCAAAGAGTATCCAGACAGAGGGCACGACACATACAAGTCTGAAAGACTCATTTTAATGTTTGATTTTTTTTAACCATAGCATCCAAATTATTACTGTTGAATAACGTGACCATTGTAATCACGGTCAAGTTTGAAATTGGGTAATCTCAACATCACTATTTGCAATCAATCAGATGTCCTTGTAAAGATAATTGATGGGTTGAAGAGCTGTGTTGTTTCTGTAAAATTCTCTCTCTAAAAAAGAGAAAACTAACATTAACACTTCCTGTTGTTGTAGATTATCTCAGTGTTTGGTGACAGAGGAAGGTTGTGCTGCTCTGGCTTCAGCTCTGAGTTCAAACCCTTCACACCTGAGAGAGCTGGATCTGAGCTACAATCACCCTGGAGATTCAGGAGTGAAGCTGCTCTCTGATATAATGAAGCATCCAGACTGCACACTGGACAAACTCAAGTAAGTGGATCAGTAAGAATCATCCTGTCTGGTGTGAATGTGACACTGAGAGTTTTTGAACATTGAAGGGTTACCCAGTGTGTTAAAAAGTAACACCAAGCAGTCCCGATAAAGCATCCAGATGAGTTGTTAGTGAGAATGTGTTGAGAAAATAATTTATAGACTCTACTATAGAAGCCATAGAAACCTCACAAAGACGTAGTACTGGAACTTAATTTCCCAACATACTCTTTAAGAGACCTCCATCTTACAGCGATCACCCAAACAGATAACCTTCTCGAACATGTCAGTGAACCCATTTATGACACGGCGCATGTGTAAGATTTACATCTTAGGTTAGGTTATTTTACAAATATATTTTTAAACTTTATTTTACAGTCAATTTAAAAAAAAAAAAAGTAAATCCCCATCACAGGACAGAGAAATGTTATTATAACAGCATGCCATTTCAAAAGATGTCATATTATTCATTACTATAATGTTAAATATCAACAACAATGCTAGACATAAACATGAACAGCCACAATTGATGTTTTGAAAGCAATTTTCAGACTGTTTTTGTTTTCTTTTCACCGATCCAAGCTTTTGCCTTCAAACAGTTTCACTTCTCACATTTATTAAAAACTGTGAGAAAACATTTTTAATCGTGATCACGGTTTCGTCTTCTCTCAATTGTGCAGACCCACTGATTATTTATCCTGAAAACATTTTTTAAATTTAATTTGATATTTTCAATATTGCGCATTTATAACAATCCTCCAATAACTTTTTAATGCTTGTGTTTCCAGATGCCAAGAGCCCAAATTCCTCCAATTAGAGCTTTTCTTTCTTAACCCTTTCACGCATACGATAACACCGGTGTGATTAGAACGGTCAGTGCATCACGTGATCAACTGCTAAATTCAAACGAGCTCTCGCGCGCTGGCTAGTGCTGAGCCAGAGACGGACGCACTCAGTGCTCAACTAACACGATCGTTATAAAGATGCACAAAACCCACAACAAAACCCATCCACTTGCACATATTTGACAATCGGAATATCAGTGTTTCATGCTATAGCTAATACATTTGTGAATATTTTTAATAAAAAAGAAAAAATTACATAAAGGCAGATCATCATTCATTGACAGCGCTGTGTTGTGGTTGTGCTGTGTCACGTGACAAGCAATGACGCGTCACCATGGAAACATTAAAGTGGCAAGTTCTAAAAAACGTTCGCCTTGAAAAACTCACGCCAGGGGGTCAGTTAGAATATTTTAAAGGGGGGGTTGATTGCGATTTCACTTTTTTTCATTTTAAATGGTGTGTAATGTTGCTGTTGGTGCATGAATAGTATCTGCAAAGTTGCAGCGCTGAAAGTTAAATGTAAGCAGTAGGGCTGACTTCTAATAGTCGAGGATTCGACGATTCGATTTAGAGAGGTCTGATTCGACTATGAACGTTATAGTCGAATACTACACGGCCAGTTCAACCTCATATAAATCAGGTTATGTGTGTCTACCGCTCACGAGCGCTCACTCTTAACAGATACACAAACAGACGCACGAACAGACACACTGTCCCCGGCGCTGCTCGCGCGTCACAGAATATTCATCAAGCGCTCCCCGTTCACAGTAACCGGGTCGTCTCATTCAAAACAGCCAGCCGTCGCTGTCAGCGAGCCGCCGCACATTGAATACTCATATGAGTCAGGCTGCGAATGTAAGTTACGTGCCCGCCCCAGCGCGCTCACATTAATAAACGCCTCACCTCCGAAGCCGCGCACTTGCTACATTCCCAGCACATCTGGATGCAAACGTTTGACTGAAGTATCTTATGCGCCTTATAATCCGGTGCACCTTAAAGTGCGGAAAATACGGTAGCCTATACATGCGATTTATATTTAGCCTGAAATAGACAAGCATTCATTCTGTGAATTACACTGCTCAAATCAGATGAGGAAGGGTTGGCTCTCCACAAAACATAAAATATTATTTTTCGTGTTCACAGAGGAAAAAACATTGTTACAGATGTGACAGTTCTCTGACAGACACGAGCGCTCTGAATTACTGATACTGACAATTACTGATAATCAAGGCACGGAGGCACGGGGCACCGATGTGTGAACTGGAGCTCGTCTCATAAATATAGCTACCGCAACTCAGCCAGCGTACAAGTATAGTCTACTCCACAGACCTGAAACATATTTCTATATTGACATGTCTACTTGTAAATACAACGATTCAAAACGAAAGAAAACGTAATGCTCTCTGCTTATGAAATGAACTGTGCATTTCTCTCTGGCGCATGCACTATGCGAAGATCGCGAGCATCGTCAACTTCATCTTTATTAATAAACAATTAAAATGTCTCCTTGCTATATTTGTTCTTTGTGACAGCTTTATGCGCATATGTCCATCTCTTTTGTTTGAAATGGAAAAAAAATATAGCTGCTAGACCTATCTAAAAAAAAAAAGTTTGACTATCAGTCGACTACGGCAAAATCTAACGAATCAGATTCGACTATGAAAATCCTTAGTCGAAAACAGCCCTAGTAAGCAGATATATCGTTTTTTCAAAAATCAGGAAGTTTAATGACTACAAAAACGAATCGATTGGGACTTCACCAGCTGTCAGGTCTTCTGTGTTTCGAGCTTCCCACGTACATGTACTTCGTCAACAATGGATACAATTTATGTTTGATTATGATCCTGAAAATGACGATCGTAATTTAGCTCCCTGTGCTGCGCATTTTACGGAAGACAGCTTCCAGAATCTCCACGAATTCAACACCGTATTCAACAAGAAACTATTACTAAAACATGAAGCAGTTCCAACTTTAAAACCAGAGGCAGCAGTTGTTGGGCCACAACCTGTAAGTAGGCTAAGACTTAATCAATTTAAATGTATTTGCATGTATAATTCCAGACGTAATGTTTTAGTTTTATCAAATGCCAGCGCTGGCTTTATAGCCACTAGGCTACTAGTTATGCTATTTTGTGTCTACAACAAACGCATTCAAACATTATGGACCTGAATTTTGTATATGTACTAATGTTGTAAATGTATTTTTCATGTAACTTTATGGTGTTATTTTTTTATCCGATCAAGAACGTAAACCAGTGCCAACACTGTTTTGGTATATAGTAGCCAGTTAGTTTGATGCTATTTTGTGTAAGACAAACATGTATAAAGTAAAAAAAAAAATAGGCAAATTACCATTCAGAAGCGGTTTGTAAGAGCCATGTGTGGTGAGGTTTTGCTTTCCTTTCTTCATCGCCGCTTTCTGGGTCTGATTCTGGCACATACTGATATGGCAGTATTGACACCATTATTTACATTTGACAGGAACAACACATGCAACTTTGCCCTTAAAGGTAATGGGCGTGAATTTTCCGGACAACGTGCACTACTCAGTTTAGCCAATCACAACACACCGGCCCAAACTAACCAATCTGAGCCCACTGCCTGTTTCTGATGGAGTGGTTTCATAGACTCAGGAACTCGGTCTATCAAATGACAGAGGAGAACGCGGCTTACAATAAAGGTGAAATTTATGAAAAATAAGACATAAAAAAAGAAAAACCACGAATACATGTTATATTGCACCCCATAAACACAATCATGTAAAGAAAAAAAGCAGTAAACCACCCCTTTAAACATACCTGTGAAAGGGTGAAACGCATACACCCTTTTCAATAAGTTTGTTTGGTGAAGGGAATTAGAGAATCTGTTTGGTTTCTGAGAGTAAATGAGAGATCTCGAAATAGATTAATTGAAAAAAAAAAAAGCTCAGAAATGTTAGCCATGGCAAAAAAAAGACTTCACACTTTGCTTAGCGTGCTCAGTGCTTAAATAGTGCATAAAATGGAGAACAAATATTTGTGCAATCAGTCCAGGTATGTGAGTTCTGAGGTTTGAAGTTTAAGTACTAATACTCGGGTGAGGGAGACCTCAGGTGGCAGACGGGAGGAATTTCAGAGGTAGCGTTCATGACAAGAACAGCTATCACTTCAAGTGCAGAGATAAAGAGATCATCAGTTCAGGTGCGCTCCATGTTTCCTCTTAAACAGATATGTGGCTATAGTGATCTGTCACATGCATTAAAGAGTGTCAAAATGGTATTACGGCCAATCTTGGACCTGCGTGTTCTGAACCAGTCCCTTCACTGGCTGCCATTCGAGATGCTTACGAAGAAACAATTTTTCAAGTGCATCCGTCCCCAAGATTGGTTTGCAGCAATGTTCGCATTCTCAACTACCTCAACGACTGGCTTATTCTCGCCCAGTCGAGAGAGCAGTCAAGAAAATTGTATCACATAGCCTAGAATATTTGCTTAAAAACTATGTGAAAATCATCTTGCGTACTCATTCAGATAAAACAATATATTGATTTAGAATTTTTAAGACATGTTTTGTGTAAGAAAGCGTTATGCAAGGAGACGTGAATCATCATGAAAATTGATGTTTCACATCTGAGAAAGACAAAGACAAAGATATGTTATCAGGCCCTATCATTATGAGGAACCTTGCACAAAGAATGAGGAGAGATTTTAAAAAAGAATGGCTTTTGATTGTTTGGATTTGTTTACAACATAATCCAAAGATGCACAACAAAGGGGAAAAAGCATTTTATTGAACATACTGGTCTAAAGACAGTCTTGAACAGTCACAGACATTTGTGCCATTGAAACAGTACACACCTGTAATTACCAAGTTGTTTGATTTTGGATTTTATTATGTTCATTTACAGAGATTCATGTGAATGTTTAAGTCAGCAGGACTCATCAGTGACATCTGGTCCCTGTAAAAAAAATAATAAAATGAAACAACTATGCATCAATAACATCCTTACTATTATGAATGGAAAAATCTTACCTTAAAATCTTTCTTATCTTCAAATAATGTTCTTCTAATTTTTCTGAGGTATATCCAAGGGAAACAGCACAATGTCATTTTACATGTCATTTTCTGTTGAGTGTCAGAATGAACTTCACATCGAGAAAGATGGCAGAACACGCATCATGTTTATTTGCTTTATTTTACGAAAAACAATATTTAGTTTTTATTATGAGTATACACAAATGAAAGACATTTTAAAGGGTACATATCATGCTTTTAAATCATTCATTTTTACTTATAAATCATACATTTGTGGTCTATATAAAGCATAACTGCAATGCTTGGGTCTGAATTCCTCATTATTATAGCCAGTGTTGGGAAGGATACTTTCAAAACGTATTTTGTTACAGAATACAGACTACATGCCCCAAAATGTAATTTGTAACGTATTCCGTTACGTTACTCAATCTGAGTAACGTATTCTGAATACTTGGATTACTTCCTGCATTTTATAAGTGTAGGAATGCGGAATGGTGATGCGGTGGTGACACGTTGTAGGTATGGCGCTGCCAATAATAGGTGCTTTATTGGCAGCGCCATCCCTACAACGTGTCACCAAAGCTGTCACAAAGAACCGGCAAAAGTAGCCTAATGATTATGAATATGTCAAATATTGCAAGGAGATATTTTAATTGTTTATTCATAAACACGTGTTTTCTGTGTCACTGTCACCTGCAAAGATGAATTTGATGATGCTGACTCGTGATCTTTGCAGTAGCCTGGCTAAACGCGCCAGAGAAAAATGCGCATTTCATACAGATTACATAAGCAGAGAGGAGTTTGTTTTGTTTCATTTTGAATTGTTATGTTTAAAAGTAGACTTGTTTATATGGCAAATATAATCTTACATTAAGTTTCGGTTCATTTATGATGAGCTCCAGTTCAAATATCTTCCTCTTATTATTAATTAAATCAAGGCAATTAGTTGATGAAACATTTAGGCTACTAAAATTAAGATACAATAATTCAAAAGGAAATTCACTCAAAAGAAAGGCTTTGTGCTTTCTGTTTGAGCTGTAAAAGTTTTAAAGCAATCTTTTAGTGCCGCTTTCAGAGTGGTCATGTCCGTAACATTGTTTTTTTTCCTATGCAAACACAAAAATTTCATAAAAAGAATATTTTATGTTCTGTGGAGAGCCAACCCGTCTTTATCCGGTGGTTAGTATTACTTTTGGTTTGAGCATAATTCAAAGAAGTAGGCTACTAAAAAATAAGTTAAGATTTTATATGTCACACGTTTATTTCCCTCATAGAAAACACGTGTAAACAGTTGTTTTTCTGATGTCTTGAGTCCTTTATTAAGGGAGTATGGAAATATAAACAGACGTTTCAATATATTCGTATTAAATGCATTTTCTGAGAATTTCTATTTCAAGTTTTGACTGCAAAGCACGTTCATAGCGCTGCATTGCCCGATTTTAAAGTATTTATTTTGTGCTGTAGGTCACGAATTTTATAATGTTGACTTCAAATAATACTTACAGTAATTTAAAGATGTGGGAGCACTGCATCTAGACGGGAAGGATAACTCTGGGAGTTGTAAGGGGTGTGTGGCGATTCTGCATTCTGTTTCGGCTCCATAATCTAGCTCCCGCGCTGCTCCTCTTCCGACTCATTGTGACTGATCATGCAAACCGCCGCGCATTTTTTCTTTTTCATATTGGGGCTTCTGAGAAATGCTGAGTTGCTTTACTTTATTTAGACAGTGAATAAACTCGTGAAACAGAGAAGTATCACCGTGTAATCCATTGATTTCAACAATGTAACTGTATTCTAAATACCAACTATTTAAATTGTAACTATAACGGAATACAGTTACTCAAAATTTGTATTCTGAATGCGTAACAGCGGTACATGTATTCCGTTACTCCCCAACACTGATTATAGCTCCACAAGCCCCTTTTCTATTCTTTTTCTGATGTGCTTCTGTGAGCAAGTCGTTTCGAAGCGGCCCCTTTAAATAAAAGGAGTTGCGTCACACCCCGCCCGCTCTCCAGGTCGATGAGTTCACGGTCGGTTCAACTCTCCGCGTTTGGCCATTTACCCCTCATTCAGACAAAGTCGATCGGCAAACCCTTCTTTATACTGGCGGAGGTTGTTGAAGTGGGAATCTTTGAAGTGCTTCAGGTCACTACATCCAACAACCGAACATTTTGACTAGCCCTGTCGTAACTTCTGCATCATTGAGCTCGGACTACAAAATCGGAGCGAGAAATAATAATGGCGGTGTCATGATTCTGCCATCATGTCCGTGGTTTCTCCTAGTATTGTGGCAGGCTCATGACAGACCCGTGTTTTGTGTGCAAGCGCATGGCCAGCTCTTTGGCCATGTGCTTGTGTTGTCTCGTTTCTTTACTCCGCCCCCTTGTTATCCTCGTCTCGTCATTATTGTTTAGTCTGTCTCACCTGTCCTTGTCATTAGTGTCTCCCTATATTATTCCCCTTGTGTTTGCTGTCCTTGGTCGGTTCATTGTTAATCCGTGCCAAGTTTGTGAGTACCTGTCTAGAGTATTTGTCCTGTTACTCTATTGCTTGTGTTAGTCGTTTATCTAGTAGTATTTTGTCAGTACCTTGTCTAGTAAGTCTTTATAGTCCTTGTCAGAGTCTTGTTTTGCCCCCTCGTGGGCTTTGTTTTCCCCTTTTTGTCTACTATAAACTATCTGTGATTGCATTCTGTCTGCGCCTGGGTTCATCCGCCATCCACATCATAACAGAATGAACCGACCAAAGCAGAACCCAGCAGACTGTCTGTCTTCACCTGGAGATCAGCAATTGGATCTTCTAGAAGATTGGTGGCTCAAGACCATTTCTGATTCGAGAGGGGGCAAGCTCCCAATTCCCCCTCAGGGTGAGCTGCTGTTGAAGGAGTACGCTGAAGTCGCTGAAAGGAGGAGGTTTTTCTTACCTGACATCCTCCTAAATCGCTACTTCATAGCTGGCCTCAACGTTTCCCCACCTCTGGCTGAACGAGAGAGACTGGTTCATCGCCCATTCCGGGACATGGTGGATTGTCTAGAGGAGCCGCAGGGTCCCTCCTTGTTGTCGCCACCAGCCAAGCTGCCTGTGATTCCGGAGGGTCGGGTCCTGGCTGTTGTTTCTCAAGGGGCACAGACCCACTCCACTTCTCCTGAGGTCGCATCTACTCCCGTTGATCTTCGTGGCAAACGAGGGAGACGTTCTTCGTGGGACTCTCCGTCGGAGTCATCCTCGACCGAATCGCCACTTCCTGAGACTGTCCTTCCGTCTCAGGTCACAGACCCCATTGAGCTTCTCCAATCAGTCAAGGGTCAATCTATGATGTCCGTGCCACGGCCTAGGAAGAAGAGGAGGAGGAGGAGGGGGGCCTCTCGTCCTTCATCTTTACCTGTCCCAGAGCCCGCTGCTGTAAGCGCTGTCCCGGAGCCCGCTGCTGTAAGCGCTGTCCCGGAGCCCGCTGCAGTAAGCGCTGTCCCAGAGCCCGCTGCAGTAAACGCTGTCCCAGAGCCCGCTGCTGTAAGCGCTGTCCCAGAGCCCGCTCCCGCTGCTAGCGCTGTCCCAGAGCCCGCTGCTGTAAGCGCCGTCCCTGAACCAGCTGCTGAAGACACAGTTACCAAGCCTGCTGTCGTGAGCGCCGCTGAGAGGGCTGCGGCTGATTCGGCTGCTGAGGCTGTTTTGCAGTCAGTGTCAGCAGGTCAGGAGTTGCCTATCGCCATTGCGGCAAGAACTTTGTCTGAATATCTGTCGAGTCTAGCCAAGATCCTGGAAGTTCCAGCCAGGACTGGCATGTTGTCTTGTCCCGAGTCCACAGCTGCCGTGAGCGCCGACCCCCAGTCAGCTGCCGTGAGCGCCGACCCCCAGTCAGCATCTGACGACGATCTCTCCGATTCAGAGGTGTGGAGCGTTGGTACTGTGCCGTCTTCGGGGAGCTCAGTTCGGACTTCTGCTCCACAGTTACCCGCAGCATCCCCTGTTTTGTCTCCTGTTGTGTTGCCTCCAGTGTCCCCTTTCAAGAGTCCTATCCCATCGCTCGTTTCTGTCCCTGTAGCGGTTTCCCCCCCTGTCAAGCTACCTAGTGTTTCCCCTAGCGCTCCTGTCATGTGCAAGCATCAGACTGTTTCCCCCAAGAGATCTCCTCAAGCGTCCACAGCAAAGTCCTCCCGGATTCCCCGTCCTCAGCCCTCGTCCCAAAGACCCAAGACCCCCAGTCCTCCCATCCACCCTGAACTGCCCCCCAAGGACATTGTGTTTCCCCCACCACCTCTGCCTAGTATGTTGTTTCTAATGTTTCACCCCAACCCGGTTGTTGTTTATTCATGTTTCCCTTTAGTTATGTTTGCTATGTTTTGTTGGTTTTTGTCCATGTCTCATTCTGTCTTGTCCCGTGCTTAGTGTCCCTTTGAGGAGCGTCTGGTAGCCGCTCCTTAAGGTGGGGGTTCTGTCATGATTCTGCCATCATGTCCGTGGTTTCTCCTAGTATTGTGGCAGGATCATGACAGACCCGTGTTTTGTGTGCAAGCGCATGGCCAGCTCTTTGGCCATGTGCTTGTGTTGTCTCGTTTCTTTACTCCGCCCCCTTGTTATCCTCGTCTCGTCATTATTGTTTAGTCTGTCTCACCTGTCCTTGTCATTAGTGTCTCCCTATATTATTCCCCTTGTGTTTGCTGTCCTTGGTCGGTTCATTGTTAATCCGTGCCAAGTTTGTGAGTACCTGTCTAGAGTATTTGTCCTGTTACTCTATTGCTTGTGTTAGTCGTTTATCTAGTAGTATTTTGTCAGTACCTTGTCTAGTAAGTCTTTATAGTCCTTGTCAGAGTCTTGTTTTGCCCCCTCGTGGGCTTTGTTTTCCCCTTTTTGTCTACAATAAACTATCTGTGATTGCATTCTGTCTGCGCCTGGGTTCATCCGCCATCCACATCATAACAGGCGGATTGCTCGAAGTGTTGGGCCGATAGTCGATGTCCTTATTTGTCAGTTCCGCTGCAAATACTGTGACGTAATTCTTCAAAAAACATAATAGAGAACAGAATATAAAGATATAAACGAAGAACCTGAAGAGAATAATTTCATCTTTTCTGTACTTATAAACATTCCAAATATACAACAAAATGCATTTAAGGGCTAAAAAAGTGGATTTTGCATGATATGTCCCCTTTAAAAGTTTTGAATGATGTATACACTGGAAAAAATGCCCCTCCAAAAATAAGCAAAAAAAAAATTTAATACAAGATATTTTTGCTTGTAATAAGCAAAAAAAAAAAAAATCTGCCAATGGAACAAGTGAAAATTCTCTTGGTAAGATTTCTTGAAATAAGACATTATATTTAAGCCTTAAAAGATATGAGTGATCTTGAAATTAGCACGGAAAACTCATTTTTAGCTATATTTTACTAGTATTGTGATGTGTTGTGTCTCATAATAAGCTTGTCATGCTCAAAAATAGTATTTTACCCTCAAAAGTAGCATTTTCTTTTGTCATCCTCTTTGTTTCAAGTGTATTTAACTAATTTTTAGTTCTATAACTGTTACACTCTTCTAGATATAAGTCACCACCAACTTGAAATAAGATTGGAAACTGGCATTTTGAGACAAAATGCCTTGAAGTTAGCATTTCTGACTCATATTAGGCAGTCCTCTTTTGCCATAATAAGCCATAATTTACCATACTGTCATCATCTCAAGTGTATACCTTATTGTAAGCTCAACAAAAGTGACATGGTTCTAGATTCAAGACATTTTACCTACTAGATTCAAGACATTAACTACTGTTTACTAGACAGAAAAAGTGAAAAATAGACTTACATTTAACCTTTTTTTATTTTATTTTTTAAACCGCAAAAATTCCTAGAGGACTGCACAAAACGGAAATAGCTTAATTTTAAAAGTATTTATGGAGCTGCAATATGAAAACATAGTAGAATATTTTATAGATTATAAATGTAAGACCTCTTTACCCTACTCCCACACCTAAACATACCCGTTTTATAGACAATATTAAAGGGATAGTTCACTTTGAAATTAATTTTTGATATGTTTTAGCTTACCTCAAGGGCATCCAAGATGTAGGTGTCTTCGTTTCCACAGTATTTTCAATTTTGACATTTTTCGGTCAAACCGTTGTTGTCTGTCAGTCATATAATGCAGGTATAGGGGGTCCACGTCAAAGAGCATGCACAGAGAAGTCCAAATTAAACATGATTTAATGACTCGTAAATGTAAGTACACATTGATGGCCTAAGACACGAAACAAGCGTTTTGTGTGAGAAAACAAACAGTATTTATATAGTTTTTACCTCTTGTTCACAGCCATGTCAAACTGATCTGAATCAGATGTCCAACTGAACCGAACCGTGTCCAACGTTACGCCAGAAGTGATCTCTCAGGCGTCAGCAACATCTGATTCAGATCAGTTCGACATGGCTGTTTACAAGAGGTAAAAACTATATAAATACTGTTCGTTTTCTCACCCCCTCCGCTCATTTCGTGTCTTTGGCCATCAGTGTGTACTTGCATTCAAGAGTCATTAACTCATGTTTAATTTTGACTTCTCTGTGCATGCTCTTTGAGGTGGACCCCCTAAACCTGCATTATATGACTGACAGACAACACAGGTTCGACCGAAAAATGTCAAAGTTGAAAATACTGTGGAAACAAAGACACCTACATCTTGGATGCCCTTGAGGTAAGCTAAAACATATCAAAAATTAATTTCAAAGTGAACAATCCCTTTAAAAGGATAAAACGTAATGAACATAATGTATAGGGCAATGGCATTTTTATTAACAATAAAGCATTAAAATATAGTTTGAGCCACTAATCCTACCCTTACCCATTTCTTAAAACTATGTAACTAACGTCACAATTATAAAGAAAAACAACAAACATAACGTTACATGTTTAAATCGCAATAATTTATTTAGTGAGAAAATGTCAAAACCGGTACCAAATAAATCTTTCTTTCTGTTCAGAAGAAGAAAGAAATTCATAAAAAAACAAGTTGAGTCAAATATGTTTCTAGAACAGTGATTAAAATTGGCTGGAATATGTTTTTGTATGTGACATGAACTCTGGTGGTGATGCACTCTAAAAACATTTAATATGATTTACTAACCTTTTTAAACTTAGAATATTAATAAAATTTTTAAGCAGTGAAAGCAATTACTTACACTGTATTAACTGAGTAAATGTTAGTAAAACAAATTAAATAGATCTGAGTAACTGCATTTGGTACATTAACAAATAAACTTGAGTAGAAATAATTGGGGGGAAATATTTAAAAACAAATAATTACGAGTAATATAAACTGTGTTTATATGGCAGTAATATTAACTTTTTTTATTTCCTCTAAACCTTTGTAAAATATTCCATACAACCACCAGCATAACTACATGACACGGCCTTTATTGTCAATTAATATCCTAACATTACAGCAAACATATTTTATTCTATTTTTAACACATAAGTTATACAACATTGACTACATCTAAAGTCATGTAAGAAACATTTTCGATGTAAAAATTAAACATTTAGGCCTAAACATTAAAGTAATTCAAGTGTAATTAACCGGTCTGTTATCCAGTATTCACCGGGTCAGCGCTGGTTCCCATGCCGGAGATGGACTCGCCTCTGCGGGGAAACTTCTAAATTTAGACCGCCGTCCTGCGTCACTCACAGCCGAAAAATGCTGCGACGCGACTGACTCCATAACCTGCCAATAAACAGCCAGTGCACAGTTCTGAGGACATTTTATCATCCAAATTAGTCATATCCATTATCTTTAAGAATATAGTCGTGTTTTTTTTTTATGCAAGGCCTTACAATCACGCGAAAAGGCAGGCGTGAGTCGACACTCGTTTAAGGTGAGTAACATTGCGTCTCTGTATGTTCTTTTGCATTAAATAAAATTATTTAAAGCACATTAATGATTACACAGATAAAATAAAACAAACAAACCTTAATTTCAGGTGGAAATGCTCCAATTCTGCGCCACTGAGAAGAGAAGAGGAGAAGAGATCTGTTCTTTTCTGGACTGGGAGAGTTCAAACAGCGCGCAACCGCGCGCTCACTCAACTTCAACCGTTGAGTTGTCGTCACGTCAGAGGGTGGGGGAGGGGTGTGTTGTTGTAATCATAGACAGTAAAATACATTTTAATTGACCCTTCGCTAAGCCACGCCCGAAAACCGCCACTGGCCAATCATGCCGTAGCAACCGTAACTATGCGTGGGAGGTCTGGCAAGCTTTCGAATGAGGGAAACATGCTGAAGCATTGTGCGTATGGATTGTGCAAATCTGATACCGGTATACTAAAAGTTTGGACAGGGGAGAGGAATTGTTTTCCTTCCAGAAAATCTAAAAGCCAAGGGGAGAAATGATTGGCGTGATCTAGCGTCTATGTGCGAGACCCATTCACAACTACTGGTAAATGTTGACATGCTTAACAAAAACACCTATTGCTTGGAAATATTGACGGTACTTTGGCCATAATGATAACGTAAAATAAGACGATTAAAGAGACAAGACAAAGGCTCACTGACATACTTTAAAATATATTTCAGCATTTTGTTAATCGATGTCCTACTAACGTTGACCTACCCCTTACTAAGTAACTTAACCCAATCCGATCGCGGCTCTCCCGGTATTAGTGTTGTTCCACAAGATTTAATGATAAGCTGTTTGATTTATAATTATTAAGATTATTTTCACATACCCTGCTGTGTATAAACATAGCCGTTACTCAATTTGTGTTTCCCATTTGAACGGTCAGCGTATGAGGCGCTGCTGCTTGCGCTGGGACTATAACGTTTAGGCTTTAACTTCAATTTTTAAGAAATTATTCTCTAATCGGTTGCATATAATGTCGTGAATATATCCCTCGAATGCATACCGTAGTCCCTTTTGTCTTGCTCTCTCAGATATTTCACTTGTTCGCCGAAAATTACAAATTATCTCATTGGGAATGTCTGACACCGGGTGCATCCACACTATAATAGATGGGCCAGCCGCGAAAGCTTGACAGGCGTAGCAACAGTAACTAGGGAGGGAGGGGCTTAGCGAAGGGTCAATTGAGTAAACTTAATTAATTTCTTATTCGTGTTAAATAATAATATTGATTTTATTTTAGAAATATTTGTGGTTCTTGAGACAGATCAGTTTAGTTATCCAGTCTCAAATATTGTGATGGAAATTTCACAAATACTAGCTAAGTGTATTTTAAATTAATAATTGGTTAGTCAAAAACTAAATTAGCCTATTTTAGTGAAAAACTTAAATATAACTGTAAATTTCAGACAAAATTAATTGTTGGAGTTTTAGTCATTTATTTCGGTATGTTCAACTCAAACTATTGAGTAAATTATATTCAGAGATTTTAGTTAATAAAGACTTCAACACTTCAACATTTAGGAAAGTTTTTTGTTTGTAGGTTGTATATACAGTGATAAAGTTTAGAGAAATTGTCACAAATGAAAATGAAATCGATACCGGATATAAAATATAAAACTATTGATATGTGAAATATGGAACTGCATCTTGTAGAACACATTCTAATAAAATAATTTTGTAATTAAAATGTGCGCTTGTGTGTGTAGTTTAAATGTTGTGTTTTTAATCTAAGGCAGATTATACAGTATGTAACCATGATTGATACAGGCATAGGCCTCGACTCAGTGCAGTAAATAAATCAATCAGTATAATGCTGTACTTCCCTCATGCTGGTTCTTATCTTGTCCTCTGTTTATACACATCCATGCTGGAAATTCATATTAAATTATCATTTTTTTGTTTTTACTTCATGGAAATCTATATTGCTTTAGTTGTTTGTAGGACACATATTACATAATATGATTAAAAATACATTAATATTATGCAATTTATATATGTGGTTTTTGCATATGTCCCTTACAATATTCTGTTGGAACATATACAAATCACAGGAGTTTTTAGCAAACCTTTTCCATATGGGAAGGTTTTAAAGTATATTATTGTTAAACACCATGTAGGCTAATGCTCTAAAGCGAGTTTGCAGCAAAAGGCACGAACAGAACAAAATGTTATTATTTATGAGTAACGTTAAACTATTAATAAATGAGACTGAAAATTTAATTGATAAAACAATTGAATGCGATAGAGTCAAAACCACGATTTTAATATGCATAAGTTAAATAGCAATACATACAAATTTGTATGTTGGTAAAGTTGTTTATACCTAAATAAATTAAGTTTTTTTCATTTTTATTTTCATAAATTAAGTTTTTGACTGTCATGTCATTGTGAGTTGTTGTGAGTTGGGCATGTTGGCCTAGCCTGGCTGCGCCCTCCTACGCACTTCCGCTCAATTTCATTTACCTTCAGTACTGCGTCTGGGACTGCTGTGTATCCTTAGGTTTCCAGAAATCAATTTTTTGTTGGACCAATCAGCGAATAGAGGGGGTGGCTGAGGACGATGACGTTGATGTAAGCGCGTCAGTTTCAGTTCAGTAATGGCAGCGGAGAAAGACGTGAGAAAAGGTAATCGGTCTGTTGTTGGAAAAGAAACTGCAGAATATACAGAATTTAAAGCCGGATTGTTATCGTCTCACCTCTTGTTGCACAACGGAGGACCAAGTGAAGGAGGCAGAAAGTTTGGAAGTTTGTGCTGGGCAGCTCGTGCACGATGACCGTGACGTTTTGGACGGACGGTTTAGCCTGGTGTTCGCGGTGTTCGGAAGCCCCGAGTCCTGGCTGCTTAACTATTGTTGAAGATCCGCTCAGGAGTCATGTCAGTCGCTCATATTCCCAACTGTAAATTTACTGATTCTTGTGATGAATAGAACATTTTGAGCCCCTTTGTGCACTCGTGCAGGAGGTTGGTGTGTCAGTTTTACATGTTGTAAATCATACAAATTGGTTGTGATTTAATAAAAAATAATTGTCATAAATAAAAATGTGAAAACCCATACTTTGAAGACCATAATTAAGGTAATTAAGAAACAATAAGACGTAATATGAAAATTGTTGTTTATTACACATCTGCAGATAGATACAGACTGATCATTCACTGTACAGCATTTGCGCCAGATCAGAAACGACCACAGCGGTGTATTTGTAATGATTAGACACAGCTTCCACCATTGAATGAATATATCACTGTCCTTCGTGTCAAATATACATTTCGAATTAATAATTGTTCCTAGATTAACAAAACCTGCAACTCTCGTTGACTGAAATCCTATTGTAAACATAGTCCTCTAATCAAGTCAAGTCAAGTCACATTTATTTATATAGCGCTTTTCACAATACAGATTGTATCAAAGCAGCTTCACAGTGATAACATGAAAGTAGCACAACACAGATCAACAACATTGCTAAACACTAAATAACCCCAACTGAGCAAGCTCAAAGCAAGCCAAAAGCAAGGTGACAGTGGCAAGGAACCAAACTCCATCAGATTGGATGGAGAAAAAACCTTGGGAAAACCCAGGCTCAGTCGGGGGCCAGTTCTCCTCTGGCTTACATTCATATTGTTTAAATATAAATATTAAATATAAATATTGTTTATGAATCAAACGGCGCCATAACATATCGCAGGCGTTGAGTCGTCTCATCACAGGCGTTGAGTCGTCTCATCACAGGCGTTGGGGCATCCGAAATCCCCGTGAGAGGCTGGACACAAAACTGGACCTGACGAACGCCATTTTTCTCGGGACAAGCGTCCCGAGATAACAGCAGAAAGGCAGATGGGAAATAATTAGCATAGCTGATGTTCATAATGATTTCCGTTATAACTCACAAACTCTCCGTAACCTGAACTCTCCGCAACCCAACCATACACGCCGACCCGTTTGTCTAAAAGGCTGTCGAGCCCCACTGGTGCGTTAAGCAGTTTCAGTGGCAAACGGTTCCGTATGGCATAACAGAGGACTAGAAGGTAAGCATTATGTGAATGCTTGACTAAAGAGAAGCGTCTTTAATCTAGTTTTAAACTGTGTCAGCGAGTCAGAGGCTCGGACCGTATCGGGAAGGCCATTCCAGAGTTTTGGAGCTAAATGCGAGAACGCCCTCCCTCCTTTACTGGACTTCGATATCCTAGGAATGACCAGAAGCCTTGAATTTAGTGATCTTAAGGAACGCGGTGGATTGTAGGGCGAAAGAAGGTCCGTTAAGTACATAGGTGCTAAACCATTTAGGGCTTTATAGGTCAGTAGTAGTATTTTGTAGTTGATGTGGAACTTAATAGGTAACCAGTGTAGAGATGATAAAATCGGTGTTATATGATCATATTTTCTTGACCTAGTAAGAACTCTAGCAGCTGCATTTTGTACTAACTGTAGCTTGTTTATTGAGGATGCAGGACAACCGGCTAATAAAGCATTACAGTAATCTAGTCTCGAGGTCATGAATGCATGAACTAATTTTTCAGCATCAGAAACAGATAGCATGTTACGTAGCTTAGCAATGTTTCTATGGTGGAAAAAGGCTGTTCTTGTAACATATGAAATATGATCTTCGAAAGACAAGTTGCGGTCTAGTATAACACCCAGGTCTTTTACTGTAGTGGATAAAGTAACAGGACATCCGTCTATATTAAAGTTGTATTGTGAGAGGTTTTGTGAGTAGTTTTTTGGACCAATAAGTAATACCTCCGTTTTATCTGAATTTAATAGCAGGAAATTACGCGTCATCCAGCATTTTATATCTTTGAGACACTGTCATTTTAGATGAGTTAGTCATTATTTAATCATTCGGGCTTGTTGTTTCCAGCCATTTCGGCGTGTGACATACGTCACTCACGACCACACGTTAGCGATTGGCTATGGCTGATCGTGAGTGACTTTGGGCAGATCCAATAGATTTGAACTTTAATAGTGAACCCGCCTACATGGAAGGAAACGTTTCTCAATGAAGCGATTCCAGACTCTATGTGCAAATGAAATGTACTTGAGTCTGGTTGAACCAGGCTAATGTTGGCCTGCAGTTTTCAATAAAGCAGATTTGTCTCAATTCAAGTTAAGTCTGTTTCTTGAAACAAGACGATTCATCTTTTACAAATAACACAGCAGCTTAAAAAACTCATGACATGTCAAAAAAGCTTGTTTCATCTGAGATATGACTCAAAACAAGATATTTTTAAGACAGTTTCACTTAACAAGATATTCAAGATGCACTGTCTAAAAACAAGCTCCTTTATCTTACTTAAATCTTGGTCTTTAGGTAATTTTGTCTTGTATTAAGTGAGCTGAGATATTTTGACTAGAAATTAGAAAAATATACTTGGCAAGATTTTGAATTTTTGCAGTGTATCACTTGCCTGTGTGACAAAAATCGACTTTTGCATTAATAAGAAAAAAAGCGGGCTGGTCATGCCGATGTGACATCGGCTGGTCATGCCGATGTGACCGCCGACACCAGAGGGTTAAAAAAAAAAAACAGAATGTCAATCAGCATGATCTTTTATATTTGAAGTTGGTTAACCAAGGAAGTTGTGCGATCAGGTGGGAACACCAGCATGCCTTTTAATCAGAGTCCTTTCTTTTTTCAGATTAACAGACTGTAATCTCACTGATCAGCAGTGTGAAGTTGTGGCTTCAGTTCTACAATCATCAAACTCCTCCTTGAGAGAGCTGGACCTGAGTAACAATGACCTGCAGGATTCAGGAGTGAAGCTGCTCTGTGCTGGACTGAAGAGTCCAAACTGTCAACTCAACAAATTAAGGTATTTAAGGGGATTTCATCTAGTCTGTGCAAAATAATAGTAAGCTGTCATATATGTATATTTGTTAATGTGTTATATCTAGAGATTCGCGGGTCCACTCGTAACCCGCGGGCCCCACGGGTCGGGTTGGGGCGGGTAAAGAAATTCAGGCACGCGGAAAGCTGTTTCAGACGAGGGGGGCTGAGGGCTGGGTTGAAAAATATGACGTCATTATGACAAAAAAAACCCTATTCATCATTATATTTCCTATTCACCATTAAATTTCTCTGTATACGTTACGTGTAGTTGCCAATAAAGTAAATATATTTAGTATCATATTTGTTTAAATATTATAGACTAATGTTTTTTTTTTATTTAATCAATGTTGATTATGAAAGTGAGCATGCAGCATGAGAAAGATGCATCATGAGAGACATGATTTTAACCACTCACTTCATTTGTGTTTTGTTTTGTAGAAAGACTCTTTTTAAAAGATTTTCGTTTAATATAAATATCTTAATTGTGATCAATGTGTTATCAACCAATTGCCTATATTTAATAAATAAGAAGCAAATATCTAGCAGAATAATAAGGCACTGGCACAATCACTTGCATTGCACGTGAACTTGGGGGCGCCGAAACTCAGCTTGTGCCTACGCTGTCCATTGATCACGCTTCATCAATAATCAATCACATAAAATGAGAGGCCAAACACAAATATCACTGTGTGTCAAATAAAATGTTTTATTTAAGATGTCGGACGAGATTGGATGCCTGACTTCCCTTAGGCATCCGGTAGAAAACGCCACTGAGAACGGGAATGTGATAAAATGTGAGAACAGTAATTAATAATATGACAGTTACATTTTTATTTTTCAGAAATTATCTGAAAAATAAAAATGTAACTAATGTCATATTTAATCACTATACATGCATATTATTTAGTGATGGGCTGCCTCAGGACGACGATGAATAGGCAACATAATACAGAAATAAATAAAGCTAAAATGCTTGGCGGCAGTATAGGCCTATAAGGGTTTTAAAACCATTTCTTACCTCTATTTAAAGTGCACCAAACATGACCTTGCGTTCTGGTGTGTTTCTGATGAATCTCCGAACAAGAGAGATTCAAACGAGTGTCAGGTTACGGAAGCAACTGAGGACGAGGCGCGCGCAGGCGTAGTGTATCAACGATTCACGAAATATTAAAATAATTAATCATTAGTTTATATCTTATACACTGCCCATTATTTTTTATCCCATATCAAACACCGTATCTTTTGTCTATTTTACATTTTTTTCTCACGATTTTAAGTATAATATTTATTATAGTCAACCACCACAGCCCCTCACCGGGGGGGGGGGGGGGGGGGCTGATGCTATGACGAGGGGGGCTGCAGCCCCCGCAGCACCCCCCTTCCCGCGCCTATGAAGAAATTGTCATTTTATTTGCGGGGCGGGTTGGGGTGGGTCATTAATTTTTTTTTTATCCATGTATACCTCTTGGCGCCACGGTCGAGTTTACTCGATAAGATGCGTGACTGAATAAAACGGCCGATTATATCAAATTGGTTGTCAAATTTCATTCGACATCCCCTCCACTGCATGGCAGACATGTCATACTTCATCCCCGACTCAAAAAACATCATGTTTTTATACAAAATGTTCGGGTTACAGTGCATTGAATCAGTGCAATCAAAAGCGGAGTTAGTGTGAGAGTGAGTCATTTTATCAGAGCCTCTCCGCGATCGCGGCGACAGTATTGTGGTGGAGATTTTGTCTATTATCACTGGGTATGTTAGACGAGGTCGACGTATTCATAGTACAGTTAGGGGGCAACGTGAAGGCAGGGTGGGGAGTCACAATAGTATGCATACTTGCTGCGCCGTGCGCGAGGCAGATCTGGCCATGCTCACGCTGTATCATCACTTATAATCTGTGCTTTGCCGTAACGAGCGATCTTTGAACTAAACAGGTCTTGTCTACTTGTGTTTGTGTGTCATATGAATAATATCTGCCCCATACATGGAATTAGAGTGCCTATATGTAGTAAATGGACAATCTCCACAGCAAAAGGCCAACCACTACATGCATACGCTTTGTTCTACCATTTATTAGTAATGATTGTTTATTACTTACTATATACCTGCATTCAGTATTGTGCAGTATAGCATACAGAAGATGTTGGACATTTTGGGGAGAAAGAAATGCTCCATTTAAACATGACTTTTCATGAAAATTCTATAATCCAAGATTGCTGCCAACATATGACGTGATAATATGCTAATTAGATGGGGAAATTTAATCCCTACCTAAACTTTGGGTCATCCTTAATATTTCTCTAATTTACAGAAAGTATCTATCTTGTTTTTTTACTTAAGATATAGTCTTTTGAAATTAAGATGTCAAAATCGAACGATTTAGGAAAAAACCTCTTGCGCCTATTTCCAGCTAATACATATTTGGGAATATCTATTTTCATATTTTATAAGGTTATTTGATAAGTTTACAATACGATTACCGTAGCAACGTAACTTGCGCGAGGTGAGGTTACCAAACCTTTGGTGTCACGTGACACGTCACGAAAGCGCCAAGCAGCTCCCGCCGCCAGCCGGGACAACAACAACAACAACAACGGAGAAATATAAGTGAAGATGGAAAACGAGGTGCGGGAGAAATTGAGGTTGGGAATATACATAATCAAAAGAAAAAAAGTTCAGGCTGCTAAATCTAATGTTTGGGAGCGGTTCTCATAAGTAGTTGCAGCAGGAGACAACAGTAGTCTCGGCTACCTGAAGTGTATAACTCGTGTGAAAAATATACAAACAGTAGTGCCACAAAACGGGCACTTCCAGCATGTCAAGACATATTTATATGGGGTCTAAGAAATAAAAAAATGGTTTAGGCTATTAGATGAATACAAATGCTTTGTAAATGTTGAAAATGTTTATTAATATGACCTGATTTATGGTTAATATTCATAATCGTCTGTTGTTGCCAATTTACAGGGCGATGTTTCCGAGCACTTTTTAGGCTGAAATAAAGGCTGTTTTCATTTGCATTACAATGCAAATAGTAGTAGTAGCTAGTAGCTAGCTACTATGTCTATTTAACGTTCGTGGGTGCGGGGCGGGTTGTAAAAATAGAGACAGTGGTGCGGTGCGGGCTGGCGCGGGCCAAATAATTTCATAAAAGCAGGACCCGCGGGTTGGAAAAAAAGTCGACCCGCCCATCACTAGTTATATCCTATTATTCTATGCAACTGACAAGGATATTTCACCCAAAAAATGAGTCATCATTTACCCACCTTTTATGGTTCTAATGCATTATGCCCTTCTTTTTTGTACCATAGAAGGAGAGTTTTAAAGAAAATTCCCGCTCACACCCATTCACATAATGGGAGTGAATAACGAATGGCATCAAGCTAAAAAAGAGACAAAAGTATCACAGAATGGTCCCATGCGAAAAGTGTCATATATTCAAAGTGTTCTGGAGTGTATACAGTATTTGGTGAAAAACAAACCAAAATTGAATTTGTACTTAACAAAAGTATGACTGCATTCATGAGACTTGATTAGTGCTGCCATTACCTCCTACTTGCCCAAAAAAGCAGACAGGTGAGAAATCAAGTTCGAGAAAAGCTGTAATTATTAGTCAGTTGGAGACAATATGATGTGGGAGTTATTTGTCTTAAGATTTTGAAGGACCCATATACCTGGAGCTGAGCTTCTTGCAGGGCAGGTGTGGGCGTACATGAAGATCCGGAGTAGAAAGCCAGACCCACCGTCCTGGTGCATAATTGGGGTTGGAACTACGGTAATGATAGGCTTGTTTCCTCTATTTGCTGCACGTTGAAGCTGGACGTGTGTTTGGTTCAACACTGTCTTGCTCCGTCGGAGCCAGTCATTTACCCTCTATTGCATGAAGTATTAATTAGACATTGTAAAAAATGTTTTGCATTTTTTTATTAATTAAAATGAGCTAAATTACAGATATATAAAAAAAATCTTTAAAAAAAGTTTAAAGGGGTTGCCGTATGGCAACAATATGCAATCGTGGAAAGTACCATAAAAACCAGATTTTCTTTTTATAAAAACAAATTTTATTTAAAACAAGACTCAACAAATCCATCTCATTCTTGGTGAAATGTCTAAACAAACATTTATACAGTAAAAACATTATATAATTTCAACAATTATCTGAAATGTCTGCTAATAATAACCAGGAACCTGTCTCACTGAAATGCACTGCATTCATTCATTTCATTCAGTCAGTAATTTTTTGCTGTTTTATTTCATTTCATTGAAGTTTTCCTCAGTGAAGCAGAGGAAAACTGCACACTTGGAGCACTTGCTTCTCACAATGCCCTTGCATCCAGGCATTTTGCATCTGCCTTTCTCAGAGGCATGCAAGGGCCAATGGTCTGTGCGGTCTCTGCGGACAGGATCTGGCGGGACAAAGCTTTGGGGCCCTCTTTTATTTTTCCCCACCACAACAGCTTGTGAAGGTCTCCCCTTCCTCCTGTTTCTCACCTTGTTCTCCATGCACAGGCATGAGGCCTTTTGGATTTTGAAGGCCAACAGTGGGAGATGGGCAATCTCTGGCATCTGGGACTGCCAGCATTTATCTGTCACATGTTGGTCCTGTCTTGTATTGCACATGGGTGTTGTTATGTTGTGCCATGTGTTTCTGTGATTGTTTGATCCTTCCCACTCGTTACCTGATTAGTGTTTAGTTGTTCCACCTGTTCCCCTCTTGATTTGTTCCCTTTTTAAGTCTCCTCATGTTTGCAGTCTTGGTCGGTTCGTTGTCATTGTCAGATGTTTCTCTGTTCCTGGTTGGCGTTCCCTGTATTCTTGACCCAGTGTTTGTTTCATGTTCATTTATTCTGTTTTCCCCCCTCGTGGGTTTTTGTTTTTGTAAATAAACCTTCCTTGTTTTGCACTTGAGTTCTCCTTTTCGTAAGCGCGAACGTGACAGAACGAACCGACCATTTTTGAACTCAGCAGCAAGAAGGAATTTTTTTTCTGAAGAAGCATGAATGACATGTATATGGACGACGATGATCTGGATTGCCCGGACTACGTCATCTCCACATTTGGAGCAACCCAGTTCCGTCCTATCGGCGGGGATGGAAGGACTCGGCCCGGTAAGGAATCCGGAGGAATGAACATCTTCCAAGCGTTCGCTTTTATGGCTCAACAAAGGGAGGAGTCGGAGCGGTTGGCCAGAATTTCGGAGACCTGTGGAGGTCGCAGGAGAGGAGGAGCCAAGGGTAAGCTCCGGAACCACTCTCCATCCTGGCCTCCTGACGATCCTGTACCAGTGGAGGGCAGTTCAGATCCGGCTTCTCACCGTCATGGACGGAGGAGAAGAAATCCATCTGCCCAGCGTGAGAGAATTCACGTCCCGTCTGCCCAGCGAAGGACTGCTAACGTCCCGTCTGCCCAGCGAAGGACTGCTCGCATCCCATCTGCCCAGCGAGAGACCGCTCATGTCTCGTCTGTCCAGCGAGAGACCACTCATGTCCCGTCTGCACAGCGAGAGACCATTCACGTCCCGTCTACCCAGCGAAGGACTATTCGCGTCCCGTCTGTCCAGCGAGAGACTGCTCACGTCCCGTCTGTCCAGCGAGAGACTGCTCCTGTCCCGTCTGCCCAGCGAAGGGCTATCCATTTCACGTCTGGCAGGACTGTCCCTGAGCCGGTGCCCGTCCCTGAGCCGGTGCCTTTCCCTGAGCCGGTGCCTGTCCCTGAGACGGTGCGAGAGACTGTCCCTGAGCCGGTGCGAGAGACTGTCCCTGAGCCGGTGCGAGAGACTGTCCCTGAGCCGGTGCGAGAGACTGTCCCTGAGCCGGTGCCTGTCCCTGAGCCGGTGCGAGAGACTGTCCCTGAGCCGGTGCCTGTCCCTGTCCCTGAGCTGGAGCTCATGTTGGTTCAGGACCCAGTGTTTTTGTCTGTGTTTGTGTCTGTTCTTGTGACTGTGTTTGTTTTAGTGTCAGTTCCTGAGCCGGCGCCTGTTCCCGAGCCGGAGGCAGAGCCAGCACCTGTTCCCGAGCTGGAAGCAGAACCAATGCCTGTTCCTGAGCCGGAGACAGAGCCAGTGCCTGTTCCTGAGCCGGTGTCTGTGCCCTGGCCGCCCGAGGGGTCTGCACCGCCCTGGCCACCCGAGGGGTCTTCTCCGCCCTGGCCACCCGAGGGGTCTTCTCCGCCCTGGCCACCCGAGGGGTCTTCTCCGCCCTGGCCGCCCGAGGGGTCTTCTCCGCCCTGGCCACCCGAGGGGTCTTCTCCGCCCTGGCCACCCGAGGGGTCTTCTCCGCCCTGGCCACCCGAGGGGTCTTCTCCGCCCTGGCCACCCGAGGGGTCTTCTCCGCCCTGGCCACCCGAGGGGTCTTCTCCGCCCTGGCCACCCGAGGGGTCTTCTCCGCCCTGGCCGCCCGAGGGGTCTTCACCGCCCTGGCCGCCCGAAAGATCTGCTCTGCCCTGGCCGCCCGAGGGGTCTTCACCGCCCTGGCCGCCCGAGGGGTCTTCACCGCCCTGGCTGCCCGAGGGGTCTTCACCGCCTTGGCCACCCGAAAGATCTGCTCTGCCCTGGCCGCCCGAGGGGTCTTCACCGCCCTGGCCGCCCGAAAGATCTGCTCTGCCCTGGCCGCCCGAGGGGTCTTCACAGCCCTGGCCACCCGAAAGGTCTGCTCCGCCCTGGCCGCCCAAGGGGTCTGCACTGCCCTGGCCGCCTGATGGACTTTGTGTTTCACCCGTGTCTCCCAGGACTAAACGTTTTGTCCCTCCCGTCCCACCCTGGTCTGTCCCTCCCGTCCCACCCTGGTCTGTCCCTCCTATCCCGCCTGATGGAGCGTCTGGGATCCGCTCCGTAGTGAGGGGGTAATGTCACATGTTGGTCCTGTCTTGTATTGCACATGGGTGTTGTTATGTTGTGCCATGTGTTTCTGTGATTGTTTGATCCTTCCCACTCGTTACCTGATTAGTGTTTAGTTGTTCCACCTGTTCCCCTCTTGATTTGTTCCCTTTTTAAGTCTCCTCATGTTTGCAGTCTTGGTCGGTTCGTTGTCATTGTCAGATGTTTCTCTGTTCCTGGTTGGCGTTCCCTGTATTCTTGACCCAGTGTTTGTTTCATGTTCATTTATTCTGTTTTCCCCCCTCGTGGGTTTTTGTTTTTGTAAATAAACCTTCCTTGTTTTGCACTTGAGTTCTCCTTTTCGTAAGCGCGAACGTGACATTACCAGGGTCAAGTCAATCATGTGGAATACAATGCGGTGGGCCCATTTCTTGGACCGGATCTTGGTGCGATAGAGGGCAATTAAAGAATCAAAAAGATCCACTCCCCCCACGCTATTGTTTGTGGACTGCTACTACATTGGGGCTTGACAGACCACCTCTTTTTTTTTTTTTTTTCTTAGGACTTGTGAGGTGGTGTGAAAATGGGATAATATGTTACAGATAACCTACAAAATAGCTCAAATCACAAAATATAAAACATTATAATGTTTTTACCTTTAAAATATAAGCAAAAGTAGTTGTAAACATAGTCTCAGAGTAGTTTCATGCTATGCAAGTCAATGGGACTCCACTAGGTTGAATGCACCAGGACGTTTCCATATTTCCATGTAGTTGCCAAATGGCCTTCAAATGTATTTTAGCACATTACAAAAAAATGTATAGAAATCAAAACTGAATTTAAGGTTAAAAATGTAAGTTTACTTACCCCAGATAGTGATTTCAATTTTTTATTTGATGAACACTTTCCAAAATTCTGATTGAAAGGCTATCTTGGGGAGCCCCAGACAGTGATGTTTCCATGTCAATGTCCTTGAGCAAAAAGGACTGGTAAACAGGATATCCTGGTCATGAGACCTCATAAATTGTATTTCCTTCAAATTGCAAGCCCCCTTTTCACAACTAACTGTAGAAACATCGATTTTTATGTCATAGCTTTTTAGAAAATGAAGATAAAATAATTGTTGCCATATGGCAACCAAGGGGGTAATCCATCGACCGGAAGTTGAAGCCTCGCGGGAGCTGCCATCTTGTAGCAGAACTTCACTTGCGTTAGCATTCCCATTTGTAAAGACACAAGGTGGTCCGATCAAGGGAAATTTGCATATCATAATTAATAACTGATAATTAATAATTATTCATACAGATTTAGATCAGACCGGTCTTACATGTTAATAAATCTCCCATTTAGGAAGGCTTATTAATTTTACCCACATGCATGCATGTGCATCCCTGCAATTAACCACAAATTAATTGTAATTAATTACACGGACCACGTTTACAAGACAGGCAAAATTAATTAGCTCAATTAATTTATAGAGTCGTGAAAACAAATTCTGTGGCCACAAGAATTAACTTCCCTGCTCTATAAAAACATACCCTTTTAGGTATTTTTGATTAGCTTTGCAGCTTTCGATCGACACTTCAGGGACTTGTATCATGAGCAAGACAATGATTCAGTCAAAATGAGCATAATTGTATTTAATAAAGCAACTACTTAAGCATTTACTACGTTTCAATGATACATGTACAAAGTATTTACAAACATTAAAACACAAACTAAGATGACGCAGGCCGTTTAGATTAGCGTAAGTGAGTTGGAAAGAGAGAGAGAGTGAGAGAGAGTGTTGTAGAGAAAGAGAGAGTTACATTCACCAAAAACAATCACCTTTCTGAACCACACGAAAACACTTTCTTAATGCTTCTTAGAGGCTCTAAAAGAAGGTAAACTTGCAAAGCATATTCGGTCGAGCTCGTTGCTCGGCCCGTTCGGGCCGCATGTTGACTGGAGGTGCTGTCCTGCGTGCGCGCGTCACGTGGAGCGCGGCCGCAGCGTTTTTGCACGGCCTGTCCCGGCGCGTGCATGGTTGGTCGCTTGCGTGTGGCTCCTTTGTTCCGTGGGGAGTCACGTGGCGTTCTTTGGCATTCGGCACGAGTGTTTCAAAGGCTTGAAGTCTTTGAGGTGTATATTGACTATAGTATATTGATGTTAACCTGGGAGGCCAGGAGATCAGAGAACAAAATAGCAAAGTGTGACCAAGGTTGTTGAGGAATGGATTGTGGCTGTAGAAGGCCTGCGGGTGTTGTCTAGAAGATTCGCTGTGTGCAAGAATGACTGTAGAAGAGTAGGTCAGCAGCGCCATCTGCTGGACACCAGTATTATACATCCAACAAATATACAGGATAAGCCGATATAGTGATCATGCTCCAATTACGGGAACAGACAGCCAATCAAATCTCAGTTCTGGTCGCGTGACTGTGCAGAACTTTTTAGCTTTCGCTCGATCATAGAGAGATGGTTTGTGTGTTGTTCTTCCTAATTCCTGCCAGAGTTGTGTGCGTCAATGACTAAAAGCAAGTGTCTATTCATTTATATTCTATACATTTATGTTTTATATTGCAGTTGCTGCTGATTACAATTAGTCGCTAAGTTGTTTATTTGTAAAATAAACAGATGCGACGAAGACCCGCGGCTCCACACAAGCAAATGTTTGTGTAAACATAAGCGTTTTATCCCACATATGTATATTCTGAATCGTCTTATGTGAACAAGTTAATGCCATTGTGACACATTTCTGCCTAATTCAAACGTTAGTTTATAAGTGTGATTTAATATGTGTAATATACTGTACACTTATATTGACCTATACATATGCATGTGTTTTCTCTCTCCTGTGTGGACAGATGTGTTCATCCTATCTGCATGGTTCAGTGTCACCCATAGGGAAGTTTGTTTGGTGAAGGGAATTAGAGAATATGTTTGGTTTCTGAGAGTAAATGAGAGATCTCGAAATAGATAAATTGAAAAAAAAAAAAAAGCTCAGAAATGTTGGCCATGGCAAAAAAGACTTTGCACTTTGCTTAGTGTGCTCAGTGCTTAAATAGTCCATAAAATGAAGAACAAATATTTGTGCAATCAGTCCAGGTATGTGAGTTCTGAGGTTTGTAGTCCAAGTACTAATACTCGGGTGAGGGAGACCTCCGGTGGCAGACGGGAGGAATTTCAGAGGTAGCGTTCATGACAAGAACAGCTATCACTTCAGGTGCAGAGATAAAGAGATCATCAGTTCAGGTGCGCTCCATGTTTCCTCTTAAACAGATATGTGGCTATAGTGATCTGTCACATGCATTAAAGAGTGTCAAAATGGCATTTTTTTAATTTGAAGTTGAGACCTTAATCTTATCAAAATAAAAACTTATTGGTATTATTGGATATGAGTAAGTAACAGGCTATTTTATTACGTTTGTAAAATTATTACCATCATCTGGGTGTGGATGGTGATGATCCCACAGGTGCTGTACATATTAGACACTTTTCATCTACATGTTTTGGAAATTGCATACCTGCCTTTAATTACCCTGAATCATGTATGATTGCCAAAATGCCCCAATAGCGTATTTAATTTGCTTCTACGGCAAATACAAGTCCAGGAGATTGCTGTCACGGATACACCAGCTTCAGTGCCAGATTCCTTCACTCCGCCCACTCTGCATCCCTGGAATTATAGTCATCATCACCTGTCACCACCACCTGCATGCAATCCCCGTCTCATTCACCCTCACCATAAAGAGTCACCTGTTCACCTCCTCAGTTGTCTGGTCTTGTCGCTACAAACGACTTCAAACTCCCGCCATTCCAAAGACTACCTGCCTACTACTTACCTGCCTCGTGATCCTCTTCCAGCCCGTCTTCTGCCTGCACTCTGGTCCCGGTCCGGTTTTTCTGATCCCCGTCTTCTGTCTGCCTTCCATTCTCACCCAGCCTGCAAAGATAAGAGACTCTGTTGATAAGACTGTTCCACGTTACCTGCAATTCTCTACTATCCAAATACTCGCCTGCCATTATCCATTGTTCACCAGCTGCAATAAACTCTTTAAACTTACCCGTCTGTGTCTTCCTGATCCGTGACAATTGCATTGTCCCACCATGTTTTCAATTTGAGAGTTTCACATGCGCTGAAAGTTCATGCTTTGCACGCACCCTGCCTTACCTAGACAAATAATAAGGCTGGGCAAAAAAAATTATTTTTCGATTAATCGTTTTTTAAAATGTGGTCGATTCAAAATCGATTTTTTTCCATATAAAGGGCTCATGGACGAGGTGCGGCGTCTTCTTGTCTCACTGCACTAGGCAAGTGTTAAGCGCTGCAGCTGTCGATACACACTCATGTTTAGGAGTCGGGACATGACGGAATATTCACTTGCACAATCGGGCCAGCATTGCATTGTAACCTATGATTGTAACTAACGTTTATCACTTACACGTCTTCTTAAGTTTTACCAGTTTAAACATTCAAGCAATGTTCAACCATCCCGTGCTCACACACTTTTAGAGATGTCTTTCACTGCGTGCACATACAGTACAGCCTAAATCGCATCACAAACAGCTCGCCAGAAACAAATGTTTTATCAATGGATTATATCGCTTTAACAGTTAAAAACACGCGACAGTATGTCAAAGCTCTGGTCTTGGTGAGTAATCTCGTAAAGACAGTCGGTTATGTCTTAAATAAGCATTAAACGTGCGACAGACAGTACTATGAGACAGGGATCCGTTCTTAAACTGAACACAGCCATGTGTCTGTCATTAATTCTGTTGAATTAAAACAACAGAATATAGCATTAATTGTAAGCAATCAGAATTAATAGCCATTGTATTTAATTCAGTGCTATTTTACATTGGATTACTTTATTCAGTTTCTGTAGTATTTATGACATACCCCAAAAACTACCCCAAAATGTCTATTTGTTTGTGTCTTTATTCTATTCTATTTATTTGATACTTTTTTCAATTTAATTCAAAGATTGAAATCAAGCTTCCATTTGTTAAATAAACTCTTAACAAAAAAACAAACATTTCGGTAAGATCAATGTAAAAAAATGTCTAAATATTTATACTTTTCTTTATCTATATCTTGCTCAAACATAAAATAACCTGATCCTGTTTGATCAAGCTGTGCGACTGTTCTGACTTTTTTTTGCATATTGCATCAAAATCCTGTCTATTCTTTGTATGCATTTAGTGTATCTAAAATAAAAAGAGTTTTATATACAGGTTTGTGGCTCTTAATTTATTTGTATTAATAAACACTAAACTTATGTCCACTGTTCTTTTTATAAATATAGGATTTGTATTTTAGTAATTATTATAGATTATAGTCGAATCGAGAATAAAAATCGAATCGAACTGAGAGCTTGCGAATCGAAATCGAATCGAAATGAACATGTGAATCGATACCCAGCCCTAACAAATAACTCAATAGTAAAAGTCTCAGAGTATCCAGACAGAGGGCACGACACACACTAGTCTGAAAGACTCATTTTAATGTTTTCTTTTTTTTTTAACCATAACATCCAAATTATTACTGTTGAATAATGTTACCATTGTAATCACGGTCAATTTTGAAATTGGGTAATCTCAACATCACTAATTGCAATCATTCAGAGGTCCTTGTAAAGATAATTTATGGGTTGAAGAGCTGTGTTTATTGTAGTGTATATTCTCTAAAAGAGAGCAAACTAACATTAACACTTCCTGTTGTTGTAGATTATCTCAGTGTATGGTGACAGAGGAAGGTTGTGCTGCTCTGGCCTCAGCTCTGAGTTCAAACCCTTCACACCTGAGAGAGCTGGATCTGAGCTGCAATCACCCAGGAGAATCAGGAGTGAAGCTGCTCTCTGATATAATGAAGCATCCAGACTGCACACTGGACAAACTCAAGTAAGTGCATCAGTAAGAATCATCCTGTCTGGTGTGAATGTGAGACTGATAATTTTTGATAGTTTTTTAACATTGAAGGGGTACCCAGTGTGTCAAAAAGTGACACCAAGCAGTCCCGACAAAGCATTCAGATGAGTTGTTAGTGAGAATGTGTTGAGAAAATAATTTATAGACTCTACAATAGAAGCCATAGAAACCTCACAAAGATGTAGTACTGGAACTTTTTTTCCCAACATACTCTTTAAGAGACCTCCATCTTACATCGATCACCTAAACAGATAACCTTCTCGAACATGTCTGTGAACACATTTATGACACAGCGCATGTGTAAGATTTACATCTTAGGTTAGGTTATTTTACAAATATATTTTTAAATTTTATTTCACAGTTAATTTACAAATAAATAAAAAATCTGTCCCACATCAGAGGACAGAGAAATGTTATTATAACAGCACGCCATTTCAGAAGATGTCATATTACTATAATGTTAAAGATCAACAACAATCCTAGACATAAACACATGAACAGCCACAATTGTTGTTTTGAAAGCAATTTTCAGACTGTTTTTTTTTTTTACTGATCCAAGTTTTTTGCCTTCAAACAGTATCACTTCTCACATTTATTAAAAACTTTGACAAACATTTTTAATCATGATCATGGTAGGGATGGGACGATTACCGGTTTCACGATAAACCACAATAAAATATACTGACGGTTAGTATTATCGATTAAAATTTAATTATCATTAAAACCGTGTTTGATTATCACAATTTTAATAACTCACTGAATCCTGTCAGCCAGTCTGACGCAGGTGCGCAGCACGCAGTGTTTTTTTAACCCTCTGGGGACCAAGGGCTATTTGGGCTCCTTGAGAGGTTCTGACATGCCCTGACATCTGTGTTTTTTTTCAGCTGCTTATGAACATATTAATGACACAAGTGAAATGACACTATATTTAGCAGAAACAGGGCAACCATGATATATGGGCAACATGTTTCTACAGGTTTGTATTTTTGAGAGAATATTGTTTATGTGTGGTTATTGTAAAAACTAAAAATGAAAGTTTCTGAAATAAGGCCACAAAACACATGCTAAATACGTGTCTACAAGACTTTTGACTAATTGGTGTTGTTGCCTAGGGTTTTTTCTTCACAATGATCTGAAAATCATCCTCCTAATCGTTCACATAAAACTGTAAATTGGGTTATATTGTGAAAAACATTTTTTTGTTTGCCAAGGCAATAGCGAATCGGCGTGAACAGGCCAGCCCTCATCATGTATAATTAGGTGATTCTCACCTGAGAGACAAAGACACGCATAATAATGAGCCTTTCATTCAGGTGAGTCAGACAAGAAAAAATTGAAAGGACAACATACACACATACATATACATATATGTATATATATTCAGATGCAAAAGCCTCTAAGTGCCAATTGAAATTCTTCTAGAATGATAATTTTATCAAGCTTGCATATTTAAGTTCAGTAATTTAACTTAAATGACTATTAATAGGTAGTTTTCATTGCCATTTAAGTGAAATTACTGAACTTAATTATACCAGCTTGATAAAAATGATCATTCTAGAAGAAAATTTCAAATGGCACTTGCATCTGAACTCTTTTGCATCAGGCTTTTGCATCTGAACTCTTACATGTATGTATAAAATCAAAGTATAAATGAAAGCCAAAAAACATTTTAGTCATACCTGGAAACAAATCCTGATCAAATAGTTGCCATTTTAGTATTGGTTCAAAGTTAGAGTTTAAAACATCTTGAAAAGAAAATAATATGAGCAGAAACTCTAACAGTCTAACTAAATGTTCATACGTTCCTTCACACACCCGAATCATATTTAAACACTCTTTTTGGTTATACAGATAACTAGGCTTTAGAATGTTAACTTACTAATGTAAGGATGTCGGAGCGAAAGTGAATTAACGCACGGCGCGCGCGTCTGAATTCGTCTATTCCTTCCTATCAGATGCGCATTTAATATTTAAACAGTCTTTGTGGAGTTTACAGACATTATTCAATAACGCGATTAGAACAAAGCACTTAAAGGAGACATATCATGCAAAATCCACTTTTAGCCCTTAAATGCATTTTGTTGTATATTTGGAGTGTTTATAAGTACAGAAAAGATGAAATTATTCTCTTCAGGTGCTTCGTTTATATCTTTATATTATGTTTTGGTCATATTTTTCAACCTGTTTAGATTTTTCTGTTCTCTATGATGTTTTTATACTATCACGTCAACGTATTTGCAGCGGAACAGCCAAATAAGGACATTGACTACCGGGCCAACACTTCGAAAAATCCGCCATTATTATTTCTCGCTCCTATTTTGTAGTCCGAGCTCAATGATGCAGAAGTTACGAGAGGGCAAGTCAAAATGTTCGGTTGTTGGATGTACGTTAGGCTACGTTCACACTGCAGGCTGAAACGACCTAATTCCGATTTTTTTTGCCCCTATGCGACCTGTATCTGATTTTTTCATGACAGTCTAAACGACACAGATTCGATCTTTTCAATTGCGCCCCAGGCCACTTGGGCATGTGGTCTAAATCCGATATGTATCCGATCTTTTGAAATGCGACTTCAATCTGAACAGCCAGGTCACATATATCCGACCCGCACGTCATTGCACGCACCTGTAGCCAGCCAATACACGCTAACTCCAACGCGTTTCCTCACTGTTATGGGCCACTGCAGACGTGTCTCTTCCCCAGTGTTGTGCCTGAACGCGTTCAATGAACGATAGTGCATGAACGCGTTCATATTTTCGCGTATCATATTATTCACGTTCGCCCAAAATAAACATACTGTATTACTGCCTGATGAACATTACTGTGAACACGTTCATTCTGGTGTCTGTGAACGTGCGCTCTCTATCAGTATAACTTTGTACAGTAGGGTGCCAAGTGAAAACCTGGCTAAAACACATGTAAACATGCCTTAAAATGTAGCGAATAACCACCCAATCTGGCAAAACCAGCCACCAGTGTCGCACCGCGGCCGCCGGTGACAAAGCAAGCAGCGCCGCGGACACGCACTATCAATTAAACGGGTTTTATGACGAGGTCGGTGAGGATCGGAAAAATCTTACATTTATGTGCAAACTGCCCGTCGATAAAATAATTATTGTCTGTGTTTGTATATGGGCTGTGGCAATAATAATAATAAAACAAAAGCTCGCAACAAATGAAAAAAAAGAACTATTCCGCAAACAACAAGTGACGTCGTTGACCGTTGATTACTCTTCTGCGCATGCGGGTCATTTCTGGGTCATTTCACGTTCACACAGGAGATCACAAAAGGTCGCATTTAATTGGAAATGTGAACGGCCTTGCAAAAAAAATCGAATTTTTTCAAAAAATCGGAATTGAGCATTAAGCTCTGCAGTGTGAACGTAGCCTTAGTGACCTGAAGCACTTCAAGGATTCCCACTTCAACAACCTCCGCCAGTATAAAGAAGGGTTTGTCGATCGACTTCGTCTGAATGAGAGGTCAATTCCTTCTATGTTTGGAGACGACGAACAGAGCATTTCGATAAGCTGTTAATATCGTTAATAAAAATAAAGTACTTTACTTTCTTAAAACACATGGTGGTCATGGTTTAGCAGTACCTTTGTCTTTCTTTGTTTTTGTTTTGAAGTAACGTTACACGTCTGCAGTATTATTGTTCTTGAGTTTCATCAATGGTCATTTAGCTGCTGTGTTTCTGATGCTTTTCTAAACGTATCATATTATCAATACATATTTTTTGTGGTAAGATTAGACCGTAGTCATTTATCTTGTCAGTGTGCTTGTTTTAACAAGAGATATAATCGACTTTCACTAATAACACAATACAGTTAACTCACATACCAATACATCGATATGAAGAGGTTGTTCTACAGGTTCGTCGTCGTCTTTATCAACTCGCTCACTCTGGCTTGAATATGTAAGGCTTGATGGACAAGTCTTCTGTTGTTGACATTTTATTAACGTGTGAATAAAAATGTTCTTTGAAGGTATCGTATGTCATATATCTCTTATCAAACTAAAATAATGGCCGAACGGGGGAGTTGAACCGACCGTGAACTCATCGACCCGGAGAGCGGACGGGGTATGACGCATCTACTTTTTATTTAAAGGGCATCAGCTGAATCCATGCTCCTCAAAATGAAACTGTAATGGCGCTTTTCCACTGCATAGTACGGTACGGTTCGGTTCGGTACGGCTCACTTTGCCGCTTTTCCACTGCATGGTACAGTACGGTTCGGTTCGGTACGGCTCACTTTGCCGCTTTTCCACTGCATGGTACAGTACGGTTCGGTTCGGTACGGCTCACTTGTGGTGCTTTTCCACCCCAGACAGCAAACTGACATTGAATCAACGTGGAAACGACGTCTCTCATGACATTGAAACAACGTTAATTTGCTCATCGAATTAACGTTGAACCAACGTCAGACGCGGCATTCTTCAAAGCTAAATGAAATCGAAAATTGGTTTGCTTTCATAACGTTGAAATAACGCGTTGATTTCAAGTTGATTTTCCGTTAGTTTTGAAAGAATGACGCGTCTGACGTTGGTTCAACGTTAATTCGATGAGCAAAACAATGTCAGATCAACGTTGTTTCGATGTCATATTTCCACGTTGATTCAATGTCAGTTTGCTATCTGGGACTGCATGGTACGGTACAGTACAGTTCGCTTCGGGTCGCTTTAAATGGTACCTGGTCTGTTGAGGTTCCAAGCGTACCGTACCGGTACTAAAATGTGACGTGAAACACTGCAGATCAGTGATTGGTCAGACAGAATCGTCACTACCAGCGTCACTACTAGCGTCATTGGATTTGCGACACGAGACACTTTTTTAGCAGTATTTTGTTTTGCTGCCGTCAGCCTCATTTTAAACACATTTTTTCCGTCTAGCAGTTAAAAACAACCACATACCGAGAATCAGGAACACCATCCCCTCGATAGGCTCCATTGTTCCTGTGTTGTGGGTTTGAAAATGTGGCGCTTTTAAGATGATGTCATGGCAGTAGAGGCGCGTGCAAATAACGATCAGTCCCACACACTTTGAAGGGGTACTACTGCAGTGGAAAAGCAACCGAGCTAAGCGAACCGAACCGATCCGTACCGAGTCGAGTCATACCACGCAGTGGAAACGCGAAGCGAGCCGAACTGTTCCGCGCCGAGTCGAACCGTACTGAGCCGAACCGCACCGTTCTATGCAGTGGAAAAGCGCCATAACGGAGGTAACTTTTTTCCAGGATCTCCTCACTACGCAGCAAGATGAAAGTTAGAACGAGTTAGGACAACGTTAGATCCATTATAAACTGTATGTTTTTATCGATGTGGGCGTTTTCATGGTTTGCCTCAACATTACAGTTTGAATAGCACGCACTCTCAGTGGGCGGGGTCACATTAACACGTCATTCGCTATAATGAGGTAAAAGAGAAAAGACTGCCATCTCTCTCTTTTCATTCAGATTACATCAACAGAGAATAGTTGCCTTTTTATATAAATGACTTCATTTAAAAGAAGAGAATCTCAGCTTCGTAAAGAGAGATATTTTGTGTGTCTGTGACAAGTATTTAACGAGTTACAGGTAATTTTTCGGACGCGTTTCAGAAAGATTTTTGCTGAGACAGAGTGAGCTGAAATGGCACCCTGTTTTATTTATTTATTTTACAAAAACACAAGGTTTTGATATTACTAAGAGTGTACGCAAAAAAAGAAGACCCTCTATAGTTTATAATCATGTATTGATTTTATTTATATGACCATTAATGACGGAGTATTTTAAGCCTATGTTGCAGCTATGTGAAAAAAAAACGATCAAAACGCGGGGACGCGTTATTGGTCCCCTGGGGGTTAAATTACTATTCGAGAAGGAATGGAGGAAGGTAGTGACCGTGCTCGGGAGATTTTTCAGCCTTTTAAGAGGACCAAATCAAAAGTGTGGTCATATTTTGGCTTTTACAAAAGTCCTGAGGGAAACTTGATCGAGGACGGTCACCCTATCGGCAGAACAAAAAGTCACTGCAATAGAAACACTTCAAATCTGCTGTTATAATGAACACAAGGCAAGTTAACTTTGACCTCAATACCAAAACTACGTCTGTAAAACAATTGGGCACGAAACGTTGTTTTGAGTTGAAACATTTTATGTCACTCACTTGAAATAGACGTGAAGCTTCCGTGATAAAAAGTTCGCAGCAAGTGGCTTTGAGCGAAAGACGAACAAACAACTTCAAACAAGACTATTATTAAGAGTGACATTTTAAGGGATAGTAATGTATAGATACATCACGTATTACACCGATTTTATTTTTACCACATAATTACGGGGACATATTGAATTCAGTGAGATTAGCTAATGTTTTAAATCTTACCTGTTTATAAATTCATATTGTAAAACAATCGTCCAGACAATAGGCTATGTATCACACCAATATTATCAAACTCTGTAAACAATAAATCAACTCTGATTTCATTTTAAATACAATCAAAAACCAGAGACGCAAGACGGCAAGTTGTTGGCTATTTGAATGAAATGAGCGCGTGTCCGTTGTGATATGGATGTGTGCTGTGAGTGTGTAATAATGCATTGCTATTGATGACGGGCATTTTAAAGAAGGAAATGCCATAGAATAGAATCTTGCGGTAAAAAACTGCATAGAGCTGCTTGTTTTATTTCTTGTTTATTGATTTTCAATTATAAAACTTGAAATGTTTTCAGTGTGGGCATCAGTTCTTTTTGAACACTTTCATCTAATTTTAACAAAACCATGATAATATTGATAATCACGATAATTTTGGACACTATAATCGTGATATGAAATTTTCATACCGTCCCATCCCTAGATCATGGTTTCTGCTTCTCAATTATGCTGAATTTTTATTTTTATTTTATTTGATATTTTCGATATTGCGCATTTATCACAATCCTCCAATAACTTTTTAATGCTTGTGTTTCCAGATGTCAAGAGCACAAATTCCTCCAATTAGAGCTTTTCTCTTAAATGGATACATTTTCTGTCAAGTGCTTTACTTTATCTCCCAATCTGGCAAACTATACATGCAGTCGGCAACGCGTCATAGTTGGGGGGCGTGGTCGGCGTGGGGGAAAGCAGCGCGACCATCCTATGTATTTGAATGACAAAAATGTCATATTGCGAGTTATTTATGCGTGCCGACCGGCAATGGTACATTGCAAAATAAACTGTAATAGGTTATGATTGCCCTTATTTAATTAAAAACATGGTCAATGACCCAACCAAATGGCCGGAGGTGTCGTTTTCAGACTATTGTTATCTGGTTGAATCTCCAGGTAAGACATCGCGGAAGCTACCGGAAACACAAGCCTATTACTCAATCAACTTGCGTATAAGTTACTATAAGTCCATAAAACCAACCAAACCTATAAGTCACTTACCAATTGTACGTATGCTTCACTCCAAACTATTAATCCTTTTGTAAAACGGTGATCAGTAGTAGTAGCTACGAAGGTGCAGAGGGACTTTGCTGACAGTTATCCGAATTCTTCTCATTCGACTGCAGTCTGATAACCTTCAGCTGATAACGCTAATGTGACTGAGACATCCCTTATGAAAAACAACTAAAGGAATCTTGTAGTATTTTAGGACAAAATATTATAGTAACGTTAATCCTATACTATAGTATTTTAGGACATAGCCTAGAAGTATAGAGGTATTAAAGAACATCACAGAAGTATTATACACTACTATAGAATACTAATAGCCATAGGATTACTATAGTTCTTTTTCGTAAGGGATGTAACGTCTGACAAATCTGGCCCACTGCCTAATACGAGTTAAACATCCACTACTATATCACATAGGGACCTCTACACACACAGTAATCTAATAAGATTACTAATACATGATACATAATTTTGCCAATTTGTCCTCCTATCCAGTTCTGTATGTATGTAAGGAAGGCTGTAGAACTTCAATTTATAATTAGTTTCGGTACAGAAAACGACACAGCAACTCTTCGGCATGATTGTCCCATGTATTTCAATGAGCGCCAAGGCAATGTTTTCCCCCACAGGCTAAATTCACATCACGTGACGGGGCGTTCCCGGGGGCGTTCCCAGACCAACCGACTGTATCTATACGCGATCTGCACTGCACTTAAAAAAAAAGAAAAAAAAGAAAACTTTTTTACTGATGATTTGAAAAACCATACATTCATGATTTGAATGCATGGTGGAGTTTAGTTGTCTCTGTTGTGAGATTCGGCTCAAATGAAAGTGTCATTCAGTAAGTATCATTCCTTCACAAGGCCACTTGGGCAATTTGACTAAATCTGCGAGCAAGCCTTCTTAAGGGTGTCTTGTAATAAATCATGCATAAATCTCAACTATATTGTTTGGGATTGTGGTTTCCGACTAAATGCGCTCTGTGCTACAATACAAAGCTTTATTTGTTGTTTTAATAGAAAAATGTAAACATTACTTAGAAAAAATATATTGGAATTAATGTTAGGAAGTTCAGTTTTAGCTTTTGAGAAAAGCTTAATAAGTTTTGCCAGTTTTCATAATGTGTAAATCAGGAAACCGTAAAATAAACCCTGCATATGAGTTTGACGTTCTCTTAAATGTATGCTTACATGAAAGTGCAATAATTCTGAAGAAATAAAAAATGTTTGTTTTTTTTTCAAATGAGAATATTCATGATTAATAATGTATGATTAAAATTTTTGAGCAAAATAATTGTGCAGGGATGTGCAGGATTAAAGTCCGGTTATTTCAGCCTTAAATTATGACCCAACCATGCAGATCAGTAATAAAAACAATTCAGAGAAATTTGTTTCAAAATATTTATATAATAGATTATGTTTAAGTGATAATATTGGTTAAACAAACTACAATATTTAACGTTCATGTGATCCATCTGACTTCGTTATTTCCATAAGATTTAGTTGTGCAACATTGAGAATTATTACCAATTGCACATGTCTCTGTTGAGTTTATGAGTGTGATGGCCAATCAGTGACTAATCAGGTTAGGCATCACTGAAAATTGTATTTTAATTTACTTTTGATTTTTATTTACTGAATGAGATTGATGGGTATTGGAAGCACAGTTGTTTTATTTACCGGACTACAGAATATCACTTATCGCCCTTACATTTTCCCCTAAAGTCTGGAACACACCAAGCCAACGGTCGGCCGTCTGACAGATTTTGTGCGTCGGCCGACTAAGTTTCCTCGGTGTGAAACACGGGTCCGTGCCGTTGGCTGAAAATAGTCCTCGTCGGCTTTGTTTCGCCCAATTCGACATGTTGAATCTGCGTCATGCAGGCCGTTGGGGAAAGAGAGAACTCCGATTGGCTGTTCAGCTTAGTGAAAGAGTCACTAAAATAGTCAATAAAAGACAGCAAAGAAGTCAAAACAGTAAAGATAGAAGGCTGTTCTTATGTTATGTCTTCTTACCTGAGTGTTCCTTGGCGAATATTTCAATATTAACATGAGCGGAGTGGAATAAAGAAAGCGTTTAGCAGGACTGATATTCAAAACGGTAAACACGCGCTGCTTTGTTTACGTTGAAGGCCGCGATATCTTTAACTTTTAACCCATACATCGATGTATGGGTTAAAAGTTAAAGATATCGCGGCCTTGTAAGTTATGGAGTTACGCCACACTGGCAGTTGAAATCAGCTCAGATGCGGCTGCAAAACGACCGGAAGTCATTCATCTCCTATGGAGATTCGCAGACCGCATGCGAATGGGTCCGAAACGGGTCCGACCGAGTGCGGTGCGAAGAAAATCGTGTCCGTTGGTCATCCGGATGCGTTCAAAAATTTGAACTCGTGCGAAAAGCTACGGACGGTTCCTATCCGACAATTCCAGCGGAAGTTGAGCGTTGCTATGGTACTGATGCACAAACCTGAATTATTGACTTTTAATACAATAAATAATGATTTTATAACGATAAGTTGTCATGTCATTTTATAATTTCATGACTTTATAAGGGCAGTTAATACAATTAAATTGAAGGTAGACATTGAACTATTGACCACTATATCACATTTTTATTCGACCTGACATGTCAACGTCCTGAGCAACTTTCCTCACGCAGCATAACCCTCATCCGAGAGATCATACAGAACTGACACAATCAAACTTTAATCTCCCCGCAATTTTTGTTCTACCCGCGTCCGACGCTTTTCACTGTGTAGTACGACGTCCGTTGGGAACGTATTACGGAGCTGATTTAAACTGCCAGTGTGAAGGCGGCGTTAGTCCATGGACGTTACATCGCCGAATGCAGCAGTGTGGACTGAAGTAAACAACAACTTAATTATATTTTAATATACGTGTAATAATCTTCGGAAATACTACCTTTTCTCTGTTCACGCTCCACTTTATCTGCTAAATGATTTAACGCTTGTATTAGCTCTGCCGCGGCAATTTTTTCAACAGTTCAAAACACATAACATAGCCATATGCTATGTTTACCTGTTGTTGCCGAGGCCCGCCTTGATGCAGTGATTGACAGGCCAGGAGGGGGCGTGGTCGGCTCGGATTGCATTTTCAAAGTGCATGAATTTTGCTACATCCATTGCGGGACATTTCATGAAAATGCAATCGCGAGTGTCTTGACTGTGAGTGTAAATGCAATTAATAAAAATAGCATTTGAATGATCATTTTGCCACAGTTTTTGCTTGAATATGTCACACATATCTAATCATTTCTGTAATGCATTTTCATTTCAATTTTGCCACTTATAAAGCGTTTCAATTATGCATATTAAAACTAGTTTATGAAATGGCAAATGTAAATTATGCCATTTCATTTTCATTTTGCACCAAACGTTGCTAGAATTGTAATGTAAAATGTAAATTTAAATACAAAATGCAATGCCATTTTACATATTGCATTGTCATTTAGCATATTACATTTCAAATTGAATAATGCTACACATAAGCTTCCATACAGCTTAACTATAAAGTTGAACAGCGAATTACTGTACATGTCATAAATATATGCATAACGTTACTCCGTGAAGTTTGACAAGTGTGCATTCTTACACAGCAGCAGGGACATTATTCACTAACGTTACAGTGGCTATTGAATCCGCCTAGCAATAGCTAATATTACCAAATAGCTCAAATAGGCTAATTCTAAATCTTCACTTTAGGTGTTTTGTGCAACCGTTCTTATAAGTAACTGTATTGCATTTCTTTATTACATTGTATTGCATTTTGTAAAAATATAGTGTAAGCCATGCATTGCTTGAAAATATTGAGATGTAGTAAATCAGTATAACATATCTGTAGACATGAAGTGGCAACTTCAGCCGTTTGCAGCTATGAAAAGTTTGGCGGCTGCAGCAGCCATTTAGGTTTTGGCTGAGCTGGCTAGCCAGCCAATAACGTCATCAGCCAGCCATTATTCTCAAAACAAATGGCTTCGGGGTCTATGCAGCCGGCAGCGTCGGTTTTCCTTTTTGAATGACGAATATAGACTATTATATCTGCAGAAATACAGTTGGCTCATTAAACGCAGGCGCAGAATGCAGTCGGCTGCAATTCTCTCTGTGTGTTCAAGTATAGCTTTTTACCGCGACGAGAGTGGACGAGAGGCGATAACACATTCGGCTTTCATCAGCGCCAGTTTGTTGGCGTCGGCTTGGTGTGCTCCGGGCTTAAGTTGTTTAGACGCCCTGTTTTTGTATTACTAGAAATATATTATAGCTGATAAATATATTTCCATGTGTCAGTCTTCACAGTTCCTGATTGTTCATGGCTAATTCAGGTGTTTAAAAAACAAAAAGTGTTTGACGCTGGGTCTTTTTTTCACTCACACTATCACATCCCTCATCTCTGATCAGTTTAACCATTATTGTGCAACCCTAATTTGTCTAACACTTTCCCTTTCTGAGTACTAGGACTTTAAGTTTTTTGGTTCCTTTATATCAGGAGGAAAAAGTCCTGTGCCATTGTTTTTTAGCAACGTGATCTCATTTGTGAGCTTTTACCTCTGTATTTCTACTATTATTTTTGTGAGAAAAAATGTATCCATGCCCCAACAAACGAACTGTTGCTGCTATGTCACTTAAAGGAGAACTCCGGCACAAAATGAACCTTTGGTCTAATAAAACATCGGAATCTAGTTTTCTGTTTTCATGATAATCGAATGTAAAGGTTTCTATCTCTGAAAAGTGTATAGCGCCAGTATATGGGGCAAATAATAAGTAAAAAAGAAATCGCTAGTTTATACCACTAACAAGACTCAAAATAGCCCCACACTAACACAGTAACATAATGAGGGTCCCTACATGCAAAACGGAGCATTGAGAACTTTGTAAGTGTACAGACCGTTTAATAAGAAGATACTTTATAAAGACAGTTCACTTTGTGTATACAGGCAGGAGCCATCTTTGGAAAACAGTCTCGATAAGTTGAACCATGAACGCCGTTCATACAGTTCAGCTCACTTGGCACGTCATTTGTGGTTCGTGAGTGAGTAAATTGATTCTCGATTTTGAATAATATTCTGATTCGATATATATGCATATTTTTGATTCTTAAAAAAAAAGAAAACAAGAAAGAAATGTCTAAATCAATAATATTAAATACAACTCATAGGTGTCATTAAAGTGTTTAAAGTTTTGTTTAATTATTATTTTTCAATCTCATGTTACTGTTTTACTCCATCAGTCAACTTATAATAGCTAAGTATTTTAGATTTAAATATTTTGTTTATAATAATTTCCTGCCTTTTAATTAATTTTAAGATATTGTTAATACTAGTTATATTGTTCTTATTAGTTCCTCTGATTCAGTTTTCTCTGTTAATATTTATTATATTGCGTTTTTTGAGCGGCTTGTTTAGTTTTTTTGTGATATCTGGCAACCCTTCAGTGGAGCTTTAATGAAGAGAAGAAGAAGAGGAGCAGAAGATTTAAGAGAGAAGAGAAGAAGAAGAGAGAAGAGAAAGAAGAGAAAAAGACGGGAAGACGGAAAAGAAGAAGAGAGAAGAGAAAGAAGAGAAAAAGACGGGAAGACGGAAAAGAAGAAAAGGAGAAAAGAAGAAGAGAGAAGAGAAGAGTAAAAGAAAAGAAGAGAGAAGAGCTGCTGATGTCACTGCACTTCTGTAATAATGTATTTAAAAATGATAGATTATTATTTGACTGAAGGCAGTGGAGAATGAGACACCGTCGCTAAAAAGACTAAATATTCTGTTGCGTTCTCAATACTTACTGACTTACTCTCAGATACAGGATATGATCATTCACTTTACAAGCAGGTGGTGTTTGTTACCATGGCAACAACAGGTGTTGTTGGTTACCGTGACAACCACAGGTGTTGTTCATTACCATGACAACCGCTTGAGCGTCCAAGTTAAGATCTCGAGCGTCCATGTCTTACGCGCTTCTTGTGTGTAAAACTTCAAAAAAACATGACGTGTGTCATAATTATACATTATTTAAGGTTCATTTGTATTTGTTAAAATATTGATCTACTGTAATTTGTCCCTCTATACAAGCCAATGTCAACTGTGTGTGTGTGTGTGTTCTAGTGTGGATCATGGAGGAGAATTCATGATGACATCAAGACTACACAGATGTAAGTCCTCAAACACAGTTTTAGTGTGTGTTGTTGTAAATGTTCTGTTGTAATGTGTGTTCTTGTGTTCAGACGCCGTTGATCTCACACTGGATCCAAACACAGCAGACACTCGTCTCGTTCTGTCTGAGGAGAACAGAAAGGTGACGCGTGTGGAAGAGAGACGGTTGATTCCTCATCCTCTAGAGATATTTCTGGGGTGGCAGAATCAGTCGTATCCTGATCATCCAGACAGATTTGAGTGTGCTGAGTTTCCTCTGGTTCTGTGTAGAGAGAGTCTGACTGGACGCTGTTACTGGGAGGCTGAATGGAGTGGAAATAAAACTGATATATCAGTGTCATATAAAGGAATCAAGAGGAAAGGAGGGATGTGGTTTGGGAATAATCTGATATCCTGGAGTCTGACACGCACTGATTACGAACTCATTGCCTGGTACAATTGTAACGCCACTCATATTCCTGTTTCAGGCAGTAAGAGAGTAGGAGTGTTTCTTGACGAGTCGGCCGGCACTCTGTCCTTCTACAGCGTCTCTGACACACACACACTCACACACTTACACACATTCAAACACACATTCACTGAACCACTCTGTGCTGGATTTAGAGTTTATAGTGCTAACGCTTCAGTGTCTCTGTGTCACATTCAAAGAAAATGAGGAACCATTTAACAATTCCTCAATTTAAATGTTTTAAATTCATAAATATACACACAAACACACACACACACACACAAAAGTCCACATTTCACATTTTTGATCTATATGTATTATTAGTGGTGCTTGCTGAAAGCAAGGCAACACTATTACTATTGTGTTTTTTGAGTCGGCCCAAAAGTTTGACGCGCTACTCCTCCCGCAGTTTTTGTCACACATCCATGAATGAGGTCTCAAAACGTGCGGATTATTCGGGAATGGTGTGCTATGACTTTTCTAAGCGATCGTGGGTACGATGTTCGCCCGAAGGGCGAACAAATTTCCCAAAAATCCCATAGACTTAACATTGCGACAAACTTTGACGATTCATAGCTCCGAGCTAGGATTTCACAGAAGCCTGTGATTTACCACATTTGAAGAGGCTGACAGGCTCTGTAAGAACATACCTCACAATGGGGTAAAAGTTGCACCCCTGGGGGGCAGGAGCTGCCCAAATTTTCCCCCATTGACCCCAATGTTATTTAAAATTTCTAGTATAGCATTATACTATTCCAGGAAAAAGTTTGGCGCACTCCTACGTCCACAGTTTTTGTCACAGACCCATGAATGAGGCATCAAATCGTGCGGCCTATTGAAGAGAAGTGTCCTATCACTTTTATCAGAGATTGGGGGTACGGTGTTCGACCCAGGGGCGAACAAATTTCCAAAAAATCCCATAGACTTAACATTGAGACAAACTTTGACGACTCATAGCTCCGAACAACGATTTCGGAAAAACGTGTGATTTGCCACATTTGAAGAGGCTGGCAGCCTCTGTAAGAACATACCTCACAATGGGGTAAAAGTTGCACCCCTGGGGGGCAGGAGCTACCCAAAATTTTCCCCATTGACTTACTATGGTGAAGGATGTCCCATCAAATGCATGTGTTTTTCCTACTATGGTAAATTGCATAGGGATTTTGTATTGAACATAGCTCTGGATCATAGTGTCATAGAGACAAGGGGGCGGGCTCATTTTACTCAGACGACCAATCAGTCTCTCAGGATCATTGTGAAGCTATCAAGCCACGGCCTAGCAACCATATAGAGCACCTTAGCAACAACTCCCATAGACTTCCATTGAAAGAGATCAAAGGGATATCTCCGGATAGAAGTGTCATAGAAACACAAGGGTGGTCTCGTTTGACTCGGGGTAGCAAACAGCCAATCATGAATCACCTCAACAATTTCTGGCCACACCCTAGCAACCATTATCGAGCACCTTAGCAACCAAATTTTAAAGAGGGATATCTTCCATTCTGAATGTCATACAGGCTTGGGAGTTGTATTATATCAATTATACTGACAAGCAGCCTTTGGAGATTCATGATTGGCAGCTGCCAAGCCACTCCCTAGCAACCAAAAAGAGTACCCTAGCAACCATTTTGCAAGGCCTACATCTCTGCATCAGAACATCGTATAGAGATGGGGGTTGGTTTATACATTCACATTGACTTTGGAGCTTCATGATTGGAAGCTGCCAAGCCACTCCCTAGCAACCAAACAGAGTACCCTAGCAACCATTTTGTAACAGCTATATCTCAGCATCAGAACATTGTATCACGATGGGGGTTGGGTCTTTTGACTCATGCTAGCACATAGAACTTTCAAAATGCTAAACATGCTAGCTGTGAATAGCTACATGCTAATATTGATTAGCTAAGTGCTAAATCATGCCATGAACAATATAAAAACTCTATAATAACCATATGTGAACACTACCAACCACCTAGTAATACCATAGCAACTACCCAGAATACCCTAGCAACAACCTAACAACACCATAGCAACCACCCAGAACACCCTAGCAACCGCATAGCAACACCCTAGCAACCACCTAGAAACTATCCAGAACACCTTAGCAACACCCTAGCAACCACCTAGCAACACCCTAGCAACCACCTAGCAACACCTTAGCAACCACCCAGAACACCCTAGCAACCACCTAGCAACACCATAGCAACCACCGAGCAACACCCTAGCAACCGCCTAGCAACCATCCAGAACACCTTAGCAACACCCTAGCAACCACCCAGAACACCCTAGCAACCACCTTGCAATACCCTAGCAACCACCTAGCAACACCCTAGCAACCACCCAGAACACCCTAGCAACCGCCTAGCAACACCCTAGCAACCACCTAGCAACACCTTAGCAACCACCGAGCAACACCCTAGCAACTGCCTAGCAACCTTCCAGAACACATTAGAAACACCCTAGCAACCACCTAGCAACCATCCAGAACACCCTAACAACCGCCTAGCAACAACCTAGCAACACCCTAGCAACCACCCAGAACACCCTAGCAACACCTTAGCAACTACCCAGAACACATTGGCAACCACCCATAATACCCTAGCAACTGCATAGCAACCACCCAGAATACCCTGACAACCAACTAGCAACCACCCAGAACACCCTAGCAACCGGGTGGTGAGTTTTGCCACTGCAAGCACCACTTCACATTTTCGTCTGGAAATGTACATTCTAGTTATAATTACTATTGTCATTATTACAGTTCTACCACCACTCCTGCTACTCAGATTATTATCATAAATGCTGTTTGTTGCCACTGTTACCACTGCTATCGCTACTATTCTTATCTATGTTATAGTTATTATTATTAATATGAATACTGCCTCTTCTTCTACTACAATTCTATCACAATTACCATGAATATCTCAATATTGCTTCTATTTAAATCTCTAAAATATCCCATTGCTTAAACTTACCAATGTACCTGCATACATCACTAGATCGACATATTTATATTTAGCTCTCATTTTTTGTCTTTTTCTTTTTTTGCTTATTTTTGTTCTGTCTACCTTGTACGTCTTTCTCTCTTTTGTATGTGTACATAATTCACTGATCTCTTATTTTGTATAAATTATAATGTTTTGTTAACTTGCAATAAAAAAAAAATAAAATTGAAAAAAAAGAATTGATGGTTAGTAAATAACAATTTTCATTTTTGGGATGAAGTAGGCTATCCCTTTAATGTCATAATTTCCACTTTAAAGCCATCATTTTGACATGTTAAGTAATCATTTAAACTTTTCACCTCGTTATTATGACGTGTCATAAATTCGACTTTCTATGTCATAATTATGATTTACCAGAGCATGTCAAGTCTGGATGAAGTTAAATGACTGTCCCACCATTACAGCATTAAGAAATGAAAAATACCACACAGGTTTATTCAGTTAAATGAAATAAATGGACATTTTTGTTCAGGATGTGATGTACGCACCACTCTTTAAAACCAACGCACAGAAGACATGCAGTGCAAAGAAAAAGCATCTCATCTTCATAGTCCTGACCAGACAGGACCCGCATCTTGTAAGGCGATGTACTTAGTTCAGACGTACTTAATACACGTAATATTTTTTATACATGTTGATCAGTGCTACCGTCACATCTTGACTGTGTGAGAGTCTTTAAAGTGTTTCTTTTTATAAGTTTACCAAAATGTAAATTGCTCACTGCAGGCTATGGTGAGAATCAAGATAATTATCACAGATGAACAACTTTTATGCATTGCGAAGCCTGAATGCAGCTGCCAGAAGTAAAAAAAACTAAAGCTTTAAACACCCGATCCCACGTCTTTCAGTTTTTATCTAGAAACATTTTCATGAGTTAATAGTTTGCACAATTATAACATTGCTGTAAAAGTTAAGTTTATTGTTCAGCATGATGACTTTAAATCTCCTCCACAGACTCCTCTGTGAATCACATTTAAACAGCTTAAAAAAATCACAAGTGGGGTAATAGCATGAATTTTATGACGTAGAATAAAACGTGAAAGTGTCTTGAGCTTGTTTCAAAATTAAATCCATACATTAATGTTTACAATTTGTACATGAACCATTTCAAATGCACATAATACCAAACTTTATGGTTTTGTTGACAGAAGACGCTAGAGAATTTGAGATTATTTTATTTTTACATATTCAGTAATGTCTGTTGGAGGACCATCACAAAGTGTATTAAGCAGACTGTCGACTAATACTCTAATGACTGAAATTGAGTTGAAAAGTTACTTAACAGAATGTTCAAAAGTAATTGTTGGGTAGTTAGCAAAATTCTAAATTGTAGCATTTGGTTTGTATATTTCCATGAATCCCCAAATGTTGTTTCAAACGTTTCTATTTCCTATAGCCTATAAGAGTTGTGCAAGTGGGAAAGCAATATTTTTTGTTGGTTTTATGTGGTTTCCTTCAATACAACTCAGCAGCAGCTATTTCCTCTTTCTAAACCCGGAAGTGTGAAAATAATCCATTCGAGGAGGAGCTGCTGTTACCCGTCTCTCACAGTGAAAACGAAATCAGCCGATGACTGTAAAGACGCCATTTCAGGAGACAGAAAATCAGCAATCTCTTCACGTGTGACAGTAAGTTCGATCAACTTTTCATAGCTGTAATATCGATGGAGTATTTGCGTCTAAACAGCAGCCTATGATGAACTCAAACGCGAATAACATTATATGATGAAGTGGTTACTTTTGTTATAGGCCTACTCCACAACACGTCAACTGTAACACTGGTTAAAATGGTTAAACTAACACTTACTTTTTCCTTTAACAGGAGAATATTAGTTTAATGTCGAAATCTTCGTCTGGCTTTAAATACGTATTATTTTTATTGTCTATATTATAATGTGTGTTCATGGGCATCAGTTTGGTTTGAAATGTGCTGGGGACAGAGGCGCATACGGAAGTGCATTTTGAGAAGTGCTGGGTAGAGAGGTAGGCTTAATGACGCATTTTTTGTTTTGTTTTGAAAGACAATGTCCCGTAGCTTGCAAATGTAAAAATGTAAAATGTGATGATGTCCGACCCGTTTTATGAAGAAAGCCTTAAGTTTTCAAAAAGACACATGACCCACTTTTCTAATTTATATGTAGGCTAGTGATGGCGGTCTAAACATAGAGGCAGGTAGGCTATAGGCAGCTGCTTGGGGCCCTCTACCAGCGGTCGTAGTAGCCAACCAACCTAAAATAAAACAAAGCAAAAAAACAAGAAAAAGCCCCTTATCATCATTAACGCTTCAAAAGCATAGTAAATGTTATTAATATTCTTAAGAAATATGTTGACATGTTGAAGTAGTAGTTAAAAAGTCCAGTTCATGGTTATCTGTCCCTACACAGAACCCCCATACTTTCACAAAAAAAGGACTAGGCAGTGGCAGCACGAAACCGCGGAAGATTAACATGACAGGAGGGAAGTATGCAACGAAGCAAGATGAGTCTAAACTCGAAAATGAAGCGAAATTACCCAAGCTGCTAAAAAAAGGAAAAAATATGCCGATATGTATTTGGTAACCCTGCCAAAAATGACAAACTTTTTTACGCTACTGTTGCCGCCACAGAAGCAGCTGTGCAATGACGCTAGTTGAGGATGAGGCCTAGCCTACATCCTGTTTGACAGAAAGGGCAAAAGTAAATATGACATTTATTATATGGGTTTATCTGATGATTGTTTTTAGTTCATGTAAATTAAAAGTTGTTAAATATTTTTGGAGCCTAATAATGTAAATAATTTTTGGCTTTCAATTACACTGTAATGTTGGATGTTTAAAATTAGGGGAAAAAATTATTTTATCCAGACATCAATAGCTCTATTAGTATCAGTGATACCCACCTTCATTCATAAAAATATGCCATTAAAGTATTTAAAATATACTGTCTCTATGTTGTCTCTACATTCATTTGTAGATTAACGGTGAAATTATTACATTATAAAATATATAAACTAATACAAACCTATAAAAATGTTCGTTTGTAGAATGTTTAAAATGTCAATCTCATGTGCATGCCAATTGCAACCTCACTCATACAAAGTCAATTATTCATCTTGGCAATATTTGCTAATTTATTATATGGCTGTTTGTGGGGGTTTACCACTTGTCTTGATCTTAAAAAAAGAACAGTCCTGGGTTTTCTGGCATTTTGGCCAAGACAGGTGTTATATGAAACCTTATTCTCTGTTGGGGAAGGTTTTTTTTTTATCCTCTCCAACCTTTACTTCCACGTAGTAGACTGTTCTCATTAAGATGGGATGGAGGGGCCCCCATTCGCTTTGGGCCCCCAATTTGCTAAATCCGCCACTGAGGGTAGACTGAGTACAGTTGAGACACTTTTTGGGTTTTGATCTTTCACACAAAATAGATACTGAAAAGAAGTACATTTTCAGATGACATACCAGATGACATTTCATTAGCTTGTAGACTAAGATATTACCAATCAATAATACCCATAAGTAGTTTATATTTACCACATTTAGCTCATAAAAATAAGGTGTTTTTTTGTCTCAACTTTGTCTCAACTGTACCCATATGTGGTATAGCTGAGACAGTACCTTATGGTACATTTAGACATTTATAAAACAAAAACAATATATTTTATATACTCATTAATAATACACAGTTTAAATAAAACAAATATCACATTTTATTTTCATTTGTATCTTATGCTGGCTAATTACAACGTTTAACCTGTTATCATAACACTGAACAACACTGCCACCTCACACATTTCTCACACATTTTGCATGACTCAGTATCATGAAATATGCCAGTTTTTAGGGCACCGAATAACGTTTATGATGAGACCAGTTATGTTAACAGTCACGTAAGGATAAAAAGCTATTCATTGTGGAGTGTGCATGGTGAAGTGAAAGTCTAATCTTTTGCCGATATCTTCGGATCGGAGATGCGTCCATTGTTCAAATTTCCAATGATCAAAGAGGACACTAATATGCATGTGCACATCAAAAATCACAACTTGTGCTTGCTGGCTGTCTCTACACCATGTTGACAAGAGATGATGTGGTTTAATGTACCTAAACAATGATCACCAAATTTCTTTCTCATATTGCTCCTCATAACACTAAAAACTGTCAAAGAAATCGAACCCAAAGTCCAATTATTATGGATGCTATCTCATCTGACATTAAGCATTTCTGCTTCATTGAGGCTATTGTAGGAAAAAGCTTAACATGCTGTAATGTACCTAAATGATGATCAGTGATCAACAAATTCCTGGTTAGATTTTTTTTTTTTTTTTTTTTACAGTTTTAAGTGGTTATGATGAGCAATATGAGAGAGAAACTTGGTGATCGTTGTAGCCTAGGTACATTAAACCACGTAAAGCTCTTTCACGTTAAGTGTTTTAGAGTGTCCCAAGGAAAATAGGGCAGGCCTACCATAGGCTACGTGTTGAAATGGGAAAATGCTAATATTCTGATTGAATTCCCAGTAGCAATTGACCATATCTACACACAACACACTTCTGCACTACTAATTTTGCCAAGATTAAAAAAGCAAAAATATGTGTCACACAGATGAACGCTATATGATTACTGACATTACCCAATCTTGTGTGATTCCCACTCGGGGGATTCCAATCAAAGTAACAAGTTCCATTTGGTGTGCTAACCAAGAACGTATCTCAATGTTACAATTGTTACAGTTGTTACAGAGTTATAAACAGAGAAGCGTGTAACCAGCGCAGCAGCAGAACGGCTAAATTGAGCTCGAGGTTTTCAAAAAAAAATTGTGCTGGTTCAAAATGACTCCCCATCCTTACCAGAATCGACGCCTGTGTGTGTGTTGAGTGACTCAATAATACTGGGGAGAGAAAGTGTGGTTAATAGGATAAACATACAAATAACATCATATTTGCTTAATGCAAGATGAAAACACAGATTATGAAAAACACCCGCAAGAGTTCAGCAGTGTCATTAAAGTGAAGGTGAATTCAGTGTTTAAACGAGGCTGCTGTGTTTGAAAGTGTGGCCGACGTGTCAGACATTTTGCTCTACAAACAAACACTTAACTGGAGAAAAACTGTTGATGTTAAGTTAAAATGAATTAAATGCCATTTAAATAAAATGTGCCTAAATTAAATTGTGTTTTGTGCATGTCCTCTGTGTCCACATACAGGCCTTTAAATAAAGTGTCACATCAAGGAGGAAGAGGAGGACTGAACCTGTAAAATGACTGTGTGTGAGGAGAGAGAGGAGGAGGTGTCTGATCACACTCAGAGAGCAGCATCTCCAGTATTCAGCTGTGTGTCCATGAAGAGTAACATCTCCATGCGTGAACCCCCTAAACTCAGTGATGGACAATCTCCAGTATTCAGCTCTGTGTCCATAAAGAGTAACATCTCCATGCGTGAACCCCCTAAACTCAGTGATGGACCATCTTCAGGATCCAGTTCTGTGTCCATGAAGAGTAACATCTCCATGCGTGAACCCCCTAAACTCAGTGATGGACAATCTCCAGGATCCAGCTGTGTGTCCATGAAGAGGAAACACTCCATGATGGATCCCCCTCAACACAGTCATGGACAATCTTCAGGATCCAGCAGGGTGTCCATGAAGAGGAAACACTCCATGATGGATCCCCCTCAACACAGTTATGGACCTGCTGTGACCTCTGACCTTGTGTGAGTTAGTGTTGCACGGTGCACAGATACTTAAAAAGTATTGTGATACTCTGAAATGAAAAACCTCATGATACCTAAATTTATTAGGATCGATACTTTTATGAATGACCGCGTTCCAGATCTAAGGAAAAACACATACAAACTCAACTGGTCAACTCCATTTGGTGATTTAAAAATTTGAAGGACTCTTTTGATGAAAAAAACAAAAACACATATGATTTTATTTGCTAAAGTAAAAGCAACAACAAAAGCAAAAATAACACTGAAGTTCCATTAAATGTAAATAAAAGGAAAAAGTTCCCATAGTGATCCGTTGCAGTTAAAATATTCTAAGTAGCTCCTCAAAATATCACATAAACATCAATGATTAGTAGTTATGATTCTTACTCCTAAATAATAACTATAACTGACAAAAAGAAACAAAATTGAAAGTTAGCTTATACCAATTAATTGGCTAATTCACCATAAAATTAAACGTAAATTTATTAACACTATTTTACATTAATTCGTTTATTTAATGCTCTGTTTGTAATTATAATTTAGAAATTATACTTTTGTGTCAGAGGGTTTATAGAATGTTTCTAATTATATTACTAGGGCTGCTTGATTATGGCAAAAATCATTATCAAACAGAACAAACAGATCACCTGTGAACATAAGCTCATTATTTATTTATGCAGCGATGCATGATGGGAGCCATGAAAGAGTTTTGATTGGTGGCACCCAGAATGCACTGCAACATGTTTTATAATTGTTACCATTGTTAAGATTCACAGGCTAATTATTGATGTCTGTGTGTCTTAAAATTGTATTAAGAAAAGCTTTTAAGAAATTACTTTGAATACATTGTAAACATTAAAAATATTATACTGTACAAGGTCACTGCTGCTGTAATTAATGAAGTAAACCTAACTCAGAAATTAGGCTCTATATGAATTCAGGTCAAATGATTGTGAATTAATGATTATGTTAAAACACAACCATTACCATCAGATCACCTTTTCTCTTTGTTCATCTGGCTGTTATAACTCATGTACAACAGCCAAACAAAATCTAAAGTTAATCAATTAAGGGTCAAGAGCCCAACTAAAGCAAACACTGATCTCCATAATGGTGACTTTAAAATTACGGTTTTCTCCTTCAGTGATTCTGCTTGTTAACATCAGGTGTCTTCAATAATGCTCAATCATCACTCAATTATTCACTTAATTATCTCATTAACTTTAATACAGCTTCAGTGTTCATTTAACACTCTGTTCAGAGTTTATATAATTCACACTTTAAAGTGTTAATTTAACACTGGGGATTTTGCTGTGTACATAGACCGTTTAAACAAATTTGGGAAAAGGTTTTTTTTAGAAAATTTCTACCCACCCTGCCTTTAACTCTGCCTAAATTATCCTGGAAGAATTTACCTCAGAAAAAGAGTGAAACTGTGTGTCATTTTGAGGGACTTGATCTTAGGATATTATTTATGATGAGCAAATTATTTATTTTTACATTGAAAACATGTTTGTATTTTACATAAACATGCACTATAAAAAAGTGAACATGCAGTTGTTGCTTTAAGGAGGTAATTCTAACTGACTCTACATATGAATTCTAATTTTGTTGTTGTAACCTACCGTAAAACTTCAAATAATAGCCTGCGCTTTTATTTTCCCAAATTGTCGAACTGCACCAGCTTGTATTTGAGACAGGCATCTATATGAGACCGACCTTTATAATTTAGTGTTGAGATGTTGTTCATTGAGTATAGGCCTGGCGTCTCTAATCTCTAAAAATCTCCAAATGCTCCAAGTGAAACTGCGGTCTTCCGACCTTTTACTATCATGTCAATTGATTTGATTAATATCTGCGATGGAGAGAGAGGAAGACAGCGTTCGTGTTGTTTGAAGACAGGAATACCTGCCCTGTCTTTAATTATTGTGCCTTTAGCTGCAACAGCAAACTTTACATATTATTCAGAATAACTGTTGATTTAATTATCATCCATCATCTGTCACCATTTAAAAGTAAATCAATTACATGTAATCATTTCACATGAACACTGCTTTTTCTTCATGTCTGTGTTTCTGTGATATTTTAAAATAATGGTTTCTGCTAAAACAAGAATTTTAGCCGCCTTTATCTTTTTCTGAACATTTTGACTACTGAAATATTGATGTCTCATTGCTTTTGATATGCAGGTCATTATCTGCCCCAAATGCCTATTCTTCATAAATTATTTACAGTTTGATGGAAACATGGGTAATCAAAATCAGTGTGAGAACAGAACCTTGAGGATCTACATGTGGGATATTCTGTGGGAATCTGTGGTAAAGGATAAAACACCTTTTTCTACATATCAGACATATTTAAATATTTTTATTTTAACAAAAATGTTTGCGTCTCTTCACCTTAATGTGTTTTCAGTGGTGGGAGAGCTGACCAGATCAGAGATCCAGTGTCCTGTCAGAAACACATCAGTCATCATGACACAGAAGCAGCCCTGCAGCTCGATTCTCACCAGCCACTGCATGATGATCTTCAGAGAGTCAAAGACCAGCACAAAACCAGCATGAAGAACAAGTATGAGAGCTTATTTGAGGGAATCAAACTACAAGAGAATCAGACTCTCCTGAACAGGATTTACACACAGCTGTACATCATAGAGGGAGAGAGTGAAGGAGTGAATGAAGAACATGAGGTGCTACAGATGGAGAAAAGTTACAAGACACTCCACGACTCTCCAATCAACTTCAATGACATCTTTGATCCTTCACCTGAACCAGGATATGAGGAGAAGAAAAGAGAGAAGAAAGACAAAATCAAGACTGTTCTTACTAAAGGCATCGCTGGAATCGGGAAAACCGTCTCTGTGAAGAAGTTCATTCTGGACTGGGCCGAGGGAAAAGCCAATCAGGATGTAGATTTCATGTTTGTGCTTCCATTTAGAGAGCTGAACTTGATTAAAGATCATCAGTACAGTCTTCACAGACTTCTGCTGGACTTTCATCCTGAACTTCGAGATCTGGACTCAGAGATGTATGATGAATGTACAGTTGTGTTGATCTTTGATGGTCTTGATGAAAGCAGATTGACACTGATGTTTTCAGACAGTGAGGAAGTTTCTGATGTGACTGAGTCTTCATCTGTGGGTGTGTTGATGTCAAACCTCATGAAAGGAGATCTGCTTCCCTATGCTCTCATCTGGATCACCACCAGACCAGCAGCAGCCAATCAGATCCCCTCCAAATACATCAACCGTGTGACAGAAATTCAGGGATTCAATGACCCTCAGAAGGAGGAATATTTCAGGAAGAGAATCAGTGATGAGGATCAAGCCAGCAGAATCATCTCTCACATCAGAAGAGCAAGAAGCCTCCACATCATGTGTCACATACCCGTCTTCTGTTGGATCTCATCCACTGTGCTTCAAAACATCCTGAAACAAGATCTCAGTGCAGAAATCCCTCAAACTCTGACTGAAATGTACATACACTTCCTCCTCATTCAAACTCATATGAGGAACCAGAAGTATGAAGAGAGAGATCCAGAGAAACTCCTGCAGTCCAACAGAGACGTGATTGTGAAACTTGCTGAACTGGCTTTCAATCAGCTGATGAAGGGCAATGTGATGTTCTATGAGGAGGACCTGATTGAGAGCGGCATAGACGTCACTGACGCCTCAGTGTATTCTGGGATTTGCACTGAGATCTTTAGGGAGGAATCTGTGATTTATCACAGGAAGATTTACAGCTTTGTACATCTCAGCTTTCAGGAGTTTTTTGCAGCACTGTATGTGTTGTTCTGTTATTTAAGCAAAAACAGTCTGTTAATGTTCCTGTCAGGAAATGTTCCTCTGGATGTGTTTCTGAAGGAAGTAGTGAATAAAGCCTTGAGAAGTAAAAATGGACACCTGGATCTTTTCCTTCGATTCCTTCATGGCATCTCACTGGAGTCCAACCAGAGACTCTTACAGGATGTGCTGATTCACACAGAGCTCAACCCAGAGAGCTTTAAGAAAATAATCCAAAACCTTAAAAATACATTGAACACAGAAGACAATGTCAGCCCTGAAAGATGGATGAATCTGTCGCACTGCTTGGTTGAGATGAAGGATAGTTCTATTGTTGAAGAAACGCAGGCATTTTTAAAATCTGAAACAAATAACAAAAACCTTTCTCTTGCACAATGTTCAACTTTGGCAAACATGATCTTGATGTCAGAGGAGGTGATGGATGAGTTTGACCTTAACAAGTATTGCATCAGACCATCAAAGGAGAGTCTAAGGAGACTGTTACCTGCTGTGAGGAACTGCAGAAAAGCTCTGTGAGTGTGGAAATATGATTTGAAATATGAACATTATACCTCTCGTGTAGGCTAATAGTTTAGCTAAATGCGCTGTAATGGTTTTTTCATTTACACAAATTTGAAGTGTCGACAGATTAAAATATTTAAATTAATTATTTAATTTTTTTTAATTACAATTGAAATCTACAGTCTTTTCAACCAATGAATTCGAAAACTTTTCCATAGTTCATAATTAACTGGATAAGGATTAAGCATTTTAAGAAAAATATATAAATTTTCATGTTAAAGTCACACTTTTAAAAGTTGCGGTGAGGATGTATTAAAATAGGAAATATCTTGATTTAGGTCAGTCGTTCCCAACCCTGGTCCTGGAGTATCCCAGCTCTGTCCATTTTTGATGTCTCTCTTATCTAACACATTAGAGGGCTTTGAGTCTTTACTAACTAGCTGATGAGTTGAATTTGAAAATGTGCAGTGCTATGGGAGACAGAGACAGTTTCTGGCCAGTCCTGTTCCTGGAGTACCCACTCCTGGCCAGAAACTGTCTCTGAGCCTAATAGTCCGGGCCTTAATGCTATGGTACTGTAATCATGATAAGAGCACTGAAAACGTTATTTGGCTTGGATGCTTTTTATAACGTGACATACTGTCTTTTGACACGATTCTAAAGACCTCTAAATTAGTTTGTTTCCATTTACGCTCTAAGTTACGAGTTTCTCTGCAACAATATTGGTGCAACAATATCTAATGTACTAGTAAAAATGGTGCTTAAACTGCTAGTCATTTCCTCTAGTTCATCTGTTTGTTTGGGTTCACTGAGCAGCTTAGATAGATCAGGTAAGCTATTTGAGAATCCATCTATAGTGGTTGGAAGGATTGTTCTGCCTGGTCGATAAGGTGGCGCAACATGACATATTTCAGCAGTACGTATTATGCAAGTCACCATGTAGTGATCAGTGACATCATCGCTTTGCGGTATAATATCTATATCAGTTAGATTGGTTCCATATGATATAATTAAATCTAGGTTATGATTTAGACGATGAGTGGGACCACTGACGTTTTGCTTGACCTCAAAGGAGTTTAATAAATCTGTAAACGCAGCCCCTAAAGCATCATTTGTATTATCTACGTGTATGTTAAAATCTCCAGCAATTATTGCTTTATCGACGTTCACCAATAGATCCGAGAGAAAGTCTGCAAACTCTTTTAGGAATTCAGCATAAGGCCCTGGAGGTCTATATACAGTAGCCAAGGCTAGAGATAATATGGATTTCTTTCTTACATCTAAGAGCGTAACATTTAGCACAAGTACTTCAAACGGATTAAACCTGTGACCTGTTTTCTGAGTAACATTAAGGATATCTTTATAGATTGTTGCGACACCGCCGCCACGACCGATCAGACGGGGCTCATGCTCATAGCAGTATCCTGGTGGACTAGACTCATTTAGACCGAAATACTCATTTGGTTTAAGCCAGGTTTCAGTAAGTACATCGAAACTATTATCAGTGACCATTTAATTTACAATAACCGCCTTAGGTGTGAGCGATCTAATGTTTAGAAGACCTAGCTTTAGAAATTGAAATGTTTTCCATCAAACGTTGAAACAACTGTGTTTATACAATTTTATACAATAACAAGTTTATACAATACAAACACGAAGCACTTGATTGCTGAGCATCTAGCCGTAACATTCTAACACTGTACCGTTTCACTCTGTGCAAGTTTGGCACCGCGATGCGGGATTAACAGCACAAAAGGACTCTAATCCTTGTACGGACCTTGTGAGTCTCATTACTTAATTTAAGAAGTGGTGCCAATCTCACTACTAAATGTGATTTTTTTTTTTTTCCCCCCCAGGGTTAAAAGCAGGGTTTAGAACCTCTATAATCAGAGGTTAATTGCAGCATTGAAAAATGTGTATTGTGAAAATTGGAATACAAATAAAATAAAAAAAATACGTAACAGAGATTCAGACTGATACAAGGTCCCTTCCTGATCCTGTTCCCTTCTCTCCCATCTTTGTGACACAGAACTATCAATAAATAAGGCCAAAATCTAACAAATCTAAAACAAATCATTTCAAATGACACTATTCAGCTAACAAGACTTTTTTTTCTCTAAAGGATTGTATAAACAAATAAATAAAACATAAAACAAGAGCTTTGTTGCCTAGTGTGCTTGCACACACAAGGAATTTGTTTTGGTGCTGAGGCTTCCAGTGCACATATGCAAATACAACAAGAAACATAGCAATACTGTCACGACAGATAGTGGAGAATTGGGTGGATCCAAATGCAGCAATAGTATAGTCTGGGGAATCCAAGTCATCGTCATCCATGCAAGCGTCATAATCCAAACAATCAGAATCGTTGTCATCCATGCCAGTGTCAATCCATTTTAATCAGTCCGAATGATAATATTACAAAACAAGCAAAAACAAAACCAGAACAGACCAGAAACAAACCTCAGAGTTACAGCGTGACAAACAATACAATGACTCCGTGGCAAGGACAGAAACAGACAGGGTATTTATACACAGAAATAGACGATGCAATTAGAAACAGCTGTGTTCAATAATGAGTGATGAGAAAGACAAAGGATCGTGGAAAATGAAGTTCCAGAGTAAATGGTGACAGTATGGGGGAAGAGACCTCTAGTGGAAACTGAGGGAAACACAAACCAGACCCTGTGACAAATACAAATTATAATAATAATAATATTGTTCATGAAATATGCAGTCGTGTCTATTTTAATTGGTGAATCTGGAGTTGAAGTTGGTTAACCAAGGAAGTTGTGCGATCTGGTGGGAACACCAGCATACCTTTTAATCAGAGTCCTCTCTTTTTCAGATTAACAGACTGTAATCTCAGTGATCAGCAGTGTGAAGTTGTGGCTTCTGCTCTACAGTCATCAAACTCCTCCCTGAGAGAGCTGGACCTGAGTAACAATGACCTGCAGGATTCAGGAGTCAAGCTGCTCTCTGCTGGACTGAAGAGTCCAAACTGTCAACTCAACAAATTGAGGTATTTAAGGGGATTTCAACTGGGGATTTCAACTGTGCAAAATAATAGTAAGGTGTTATGTATAGTATAATATAATATACTATTCTAATAGTCTGTGCAACTGACTTTGGGATAGTTCACCCAAAAATTAAATAATAATCTACCCACCCAGTTATTATTCCAATGCAGTATGCCCTTCTTTTTTCGGACTATAGAAGGATTTAAAAAAAAAAAAAACCCGCTTACACCCACTCATATAATGGGAGTGAATAGCGAACCGCATCAGGCTAAAAAAGAGGCAAAAGTGTCACCGAATGGTCCCATGTAACAAGTGCCATATATTTCAAGTGTTACAAAATTTATTTTTTTACTTAACCCTCAGGTGCTTTTCGTTTCGGAGTCACACTTGTTATCTTCACGGTCAGAAGTGACCGGACACCTAAAAATGAAACTTTCTCCATCCCAGTAAAACAAATGCAATTTATTTTTGTTCTATAATATTTATTCTTTTTAATTTAGTATTTTGAGACAATTTAGTTGAATTTATTAATATTTATGCAATATTTATGGTTTATTTTTGCCATGGAAAAATATATACTGTATATTTTTCTATATATATATATATATTATTTTTTTCAAAAAAAATATTAATGCAGTATTTTAGTTTAATATAGAGACTAGGCCTTCAGAAAAAAAAATATTTTTTGAAAAAAATTAGCACCATCTGGTTACGGTATAGAGAAAAATCGTAGAATCATGGTGTAACCACTAGATGGCATGTACAGCACTCTATGGAGAGACATGTGAATTCCCCAGCTGTTTATGAACACATTTTTTGTTGTTGTTGGTGGTGGATTTTAACATATAGTTGAAACAATCTCAAAAACTATTTCTAATAAAATAAATTGACAAACAAAAATTCACAATTTTTTTTTTTTTTTTTTTTCTTCATTTTTTTACAATTTCCCATTCATTTCCTATGGGGGTCATTTTTGACCAAAGACCACAAGTGTTTTCTTTAAGACCACTTAGCATGCTCAGATCATGACCTCAATTTTTTTGTGTGTTCACATACATAATGCCATAAAAGTCACAAAGTTTCGTAACATTGCGATGAAGCTGTGATTTTTAAAATTTCACAACAAAAAATTCTGACCGAGGAGCACCTGAGGGTTAATAAAAATGTGGCTGCATTCATGAGACTCGATTAGTGCTGCAATTCATTCCGACTTCCCCAAAAAAGCAGACAATCAAGCTTTTATATATATATATATAAAAAACATAATTGGAGTTGGAACGACAGTGATGATTTCTTCTATTTGCTGCACGTTGAAGCTGGATGTGTGTTTGGTTCCACACTGTCTTGCTCCGTCTGAGCCAGTCTTTAATGGCCAGCACCTCAGAAGGTTCCCTTGACCAGGTGGCTGAAATCCCAGGACACATTGGAAAGGGGTAACTGATAGGGGTAGAATATTTGATTGTGAGTGATATCCTGAGTTGAGGCTTATATTTAAATTGAATTGGTGAAAGGCTGTCTAGACCTGAGATGTGAACTGGGAACCCCGGTCTGAGACAATATCTTCAGGTAGTACATGATAGTAAACCATGTAGTGGATGAATTTTTCTACTGTTTTGAAAGCTTTTGGGAGCTTAGGTAGAGATGTTAATCGACATGCCTGTAAGGCGGGTGCCAGAAAGTCTGGGCTAACCCTCGAGAGAACAAAGGCTCTCCTGAGAATTAATATTTGAACCCTCACTTGCATAATTATGTAACCGCAACATCCGAGACACAGCACACAGTGCCGCTCACACCTCACTTCTGAAACGAGACTTCTATACAATTTCCACGACGCATGCGCGAGAACTGAACTTAAAGTAGTTGAAGGAGATCGCAATTCTCGCGCATGCGGAAATCGTATTGAAGTATCGTTTCAGGCCAACAAGGAAGAAAAGGAATAGTCGAATAAAGTCGTTATTTTTGTTTGTTTTTTCGCACAAAAAGTATTCTCGTCGCTTGGTAAACTTATAGTTGAGCCACTGTAGGCACATGGAATATTTAAACATTTTCTTCATTGACTTTCTGGGCCGACAAGAGTCATTCCCTTAGGAGCCTATGTGGTAGTTATACAGCTCTCAAATTTAATTAAAAATATCTTCATTTGTGTTCCGAAGATGAACGAGGGTTGGTACAGCATGGGGATGAGTAATTAATGACTTAATTTTTATTTTTGGGTGAAATAACCCTTTAACTATAGCATCCAAATTATTACTGTGTAATAATATGACCATTGTAATCACGGTCAGTTTTGAAATTGGGTAATCTCAACATCACTAATTGCAATCAATCAGGTCCTTGTAAAGATAATTGATGGGTTAAAGAGCCATGTTGTTTCTGTAAAATTCTCAAAAAAAAAGAGAGAGAGCATAATAACATTAACACTTCCTATTGTTGTAGATTATCTCAGTGTTTGGTGACAGAGGAAGGTTGTGCTGCTCTGGCATCAGCTCTGAGTTCAAACCCTTCACATCTGAGAGAGCTGGATCTGAGCTACAATCACCCAGGAGAATCAGGAGTGAAGCTGCTCTCTGATATAATGAAGCATCCAGACTGCACACTGGACAAACTCAAGTAAGTGGATCAGTAAGAATCATCCTGTCTGGTGTGCATGTGAGACTGAGAGTTTTTGATAGTTTTTGAACACTGAATGGGTCCCAGTGTGTTAAAAAGTGTGTTAAATGGCTCGTTTCCACTGAGGGGTACAGTACAGTACAGTACGCCTCAGAATGATCCAGAGGACGCGAGTCCAGTAATTCTGCTAATGGAACAGCGCATTCTTGAACGCGGCACTCAGCTCGCTCTGGCTCTGCGACTCCGGTTATCTCTGTATGTTCATTTTAGGCAACAATAAAACGAAATATGTTATAAAACACCACTCTGCTTCTTTTCGATTTCATTTCAATACATTTTAAACATTCTAAAGCACACAAATGTGATTCAGGCAACGCATCCTATTGATTATATTCACTGCGTGTAGCCTATGTTATTTATAACAAAACTAAGTACTAAGTATAAAACAACCCTGCCTCTTTTCGTTTAAATTTAAAAATATTAAACATATTCCAGACAATATGTAATGTATTGCATATCGAATTGGTACAAATGTTGCAATAAACAACATTACAGATGATCTTGTAATAAAATACAAATGACAAAACTATCTCTTTTTGTTGAATTTCAGTTTTATCAATAGCCATTATAAAAGTATAAGTAAAAGGTACAAAAAAACATGCTTGTGCGCACCAGGGAAGCCTGCTATATTCAGAAATGCAGTTTTTTGAGCCTGCAAGGTGGGACATAATAAGGTGGGACATAAGAACTGCAACATAATAAGAGGTTCTGAAAGTGCTGTAATATTTGCGTGATCACTGTTTACAGAAGGTTGTGACTGACCCAAATTACTGCTGCTTTATTGCATTTTCCCATTTGCCAAATATCTTAATGTAGTGATTACTTTCATTTCTGGCGTTATGGCATTGCGCTGTGTTGGAGATATTAGCGTGTCTAATAAGATCAGTCACAAACATGATCCCTGCACGATCTCGTCTATAGCGTCTTATTAACTCACTGTCATCTATTGCAGCACATTTCTTCTACCTCACCGTCTCTCTGCCATTTTCTCCTCTGCTAAAGAAACTCTTAAGCCTCTTAAAAGTCCTCATCCGTACTCCTAACAATTTTGACCTTAAGACCTCTTTTAAGGGTTAAGATTCTTTCTGAATTACTTTTTTCTTTACTAGGATTTTTTCTTTAATTTTAAGAGTAAACGCCCACATTTCTAAGAATTTTCTTAGAATTTTGTCACTAGGAGCTACTTTTTGCATTAAGATTCTTTATGAATACAGGCCTTGATTTTTTTCAATGTGTCCGCAGTGTGAACAACAAAGGCGGATTTAATGCGACTCTGACGTCAATCTACATCTGACATTTGACACAATTATGCCCCGGCGAGTAAGCACTAGACACAACAGACACAGACAGTAACATTAAAAACTTGAATACATATGGAGAACAATGATGGAGCGAGTCACTGGAGGGAGAGTGAGGTGTTAGACCTAATTAATATACAGTATGGGCTAATTAATAAGTAGCCAATTTTGCTTTCTTTCTCTTCATTCTTCTCCTCATCATCACCTGCTCATTAATTTTATGGCTTCCATTACACAGACATTTAGAAATAAAAGCGTAAATGCTTACTTCCTCCATAACCACACGAACATTAGTGCATCAGTGTGCTGCGTATGATGTCATTGTTGTTCTTTTGCACATGCAGGTTAGTTTAAAACATGCAAAAAGTTCATATTAGAATCAGATATAGGTCACATTTTAAAAGGTAATGTGAACAGCCAATAAGAGACCTCCATCTTACAGCGATCACCCAAACAGATAACCTTCTCAAACATGTCTGTGTACCCATTTATGACACGGCGCATGTGTAAGAGAGGTTATTTTAAAAATGTATTTTTAAACTTTATTTCACAGTCAATTTACAAATAAATAAATAAATAAATCCCCATCACAGTACAGAGAAATGTTATTATAACAGCACAGCATTTCAAAAAATCTCATTTTGTTCATTGCTACAATGTTAAAGATCAACAACATTCCTAGACATAAACATGAACAGCCACAATTGTTGTTTTGAAAGTAATTTTCAGACTTGTTTGTTTTTTCACCAATACAAGCTTTGGCCTTCAAACAGTATCACTTCTCACATTTATTAAATCTGTAACAAAACATTGTTAATTATGTATATTAATCATGATCACGGTTTCTGCTTCTCTCAATAATGCAGAACAGCCCACTGATTATTTATCCAGAAAACATTTTTTTTTATTTAATTTGATATTTTCGATATTGGGCATTTATAACAATCCTCCAATTACTTTTTAATGCTTGTGTTTCCAGAAGTCAAGAGGCTAAATTCCTCCAGTTTTTCTCTTAAAGGATATATTTTCTGTCACGTGTTTTACTTGATCTCCCAATCTGCACTCTCTACACTGCACAAAAAAAAAAACCCTTTTGTGCTGATGATTTGAAAAACCCAGACAAACATGCATGGTGGAGTTTAGTTTCGGATTTAATTCATTATATTACTCTCCACATTAAGTGTGACAGGTAAGAATAAAGTGATTTCAGTTGATAAAGTTATAAAAACATTAGACCGTTTCCAGGAGGTACACATACTGTAATGTCACATACAAAAATAAGTTATCAATGAAATAAATTAATTCAGCAAATAAGTGTAATTGTACTAAAATGTAAATGTTGGACAATAAATATATAACAGCAATAGAATAGTTTTACAGTAAACTTTTTTTTCAGTATTATATTAATGACCGTTAAAGCAAGACTATGTAAACAAAAAAACACAGCCACTGTTCAAAGTGCCAATTAAAGTTATAGGATAACGGACACAGCAATGCATCATGTTCTATAAGATCATCATGTTTGTAGCATGATCCAGGCGATTAAAACGTACAAAATATATTTCAGGCCTAGTGGAGTTGGTAACTAATAATAGTAGTAAATGTGTTAAGTTGCATAAAATGGAAATACTCACTAATGCAAGAAAAAACGACCTGAAAAAACTGTTACTTGTGCGGTTGTCCAGTAACTCCAGTTGTAATTTTCACCCCAAAATGGCAGCCGCGCTACCAAAGTGCCACCTTGTGGCTGTTACCAAAAAAGCATCAGAGTTTCGCCTCTTGTTCTTCTATACTCTTTGGTTAAGTTCTCGAGTGTAAAAGTTCAAAAAAGCTTGACGTTTGTCATAATTATATATTATTTAAGGTTAATTTACATTTGTTAAAATATTGATCTACTGTAGGAATTAATTTGTCCCTCGATGCAAGCCAATGTCAACTGTGTGTGTGTGTGTGTGTGTGTGTGTGTGTGTGTGTGTGTGTTCTAGTGTGGATCACGGTTCAGAAGTTAAAGAGTTCATGATGACATCAAGACTACACAGATGTAAGTCCTCAAACACAGTTTTAGTGTGTGTTGTTGTAAATGTTGCTGTTGTAATGTGTGTTCTTGTGTTCAGACGCTGTTAATCTCACACTGGATCCAAACACAGCACACACTCGTCTCGTTCTGTCTGAGGAGAACAGAAAGGTGACGTGTGTGGAAGAGAGTCAGTCATATCCTGATCATCCAGACAGATTTGAGTATGATCCTCTGGTTCTGTGTAGAGAGCGTCTGACTGGACGCTGTTACTGGGAGGCTGAATGGAGTGGAAGTAAAACTGATATATCAGTGTCATATAAAGGAATCGAGAGGAAAGGAGGGATGTGGTTTGGGAATAATCTGATATCCTGGAGTCTTGAACGCAAAAATAGCAAACTCATTGCCTGGTACAATTGTGGTGCCACTTATATTCCTGTTTCAGGCAGTAAGAGAGTAGGAGTGTTTCTGGATGAGTCGGCCGGCACTCTGTCCTTCTACAGCGTCTCTGACACACACGCACTCACACACTTACACACATTCACACACACATTCACTGAACCACTTTATGCTGGATTTAGAGTTTATTATGCTAACTCTTCAGTGTCTCTGTGTCAGATTCAAAGAAAATGTGGAACCATTTAACAATTTCTCAAGTTAAATTTTTGAAACACACACACACACACACACACACACACACACACTGAATTAACACTTGTCCGGTTGTTTGACTGATTGTGTGTTACTTCATGATCACCATTGTTGATATTCATAGACTTTATCACAATGTGTTATTAAAATCCTTCAGATGATCTGATTAAAACGGCTGGATCTCAGAGGATTATTATAATCAATAATGTAAAATGAATAACACATCATCTATATAATCATAGAGATAACTGTAAATGAATATGAATCTTCTGTCAGCTCCAGTATTTCTCTGTTAATTCACATGTTTTATTCCAGTTTAATGATGTTATTGTAGTTTATGATCAATAAGCGCTTGTTCCTGGTTCAGTGTGAACATGTTTCTTCAGTTGTTGATGTTTGACAGTTATTTTTATTCATGATAAACGTTTGTCACCCTGAGTTTCACTGTTTTTACACGTTTGCTTTTTAATGTCCAGTTTTGACTGAATCACTTTATGAATCTTCATCAAATGAGAGTTTGATTGAATCTGATACAGAAGAACTGCTGAACAGGAAAGTAAACGAGTCTGTGACATCATCAAAGTCAAAAACACTTTATTTCAACGTGTAATTATAGATTCAAGAACTGAGTAATATTAAGTTCACATAGAGTTTGGGTTCATTTAGCGTTATTACTACAGTAAATATATGTAACAATGATGCAAAAAACATGTAAAATAAAGCTTTAGAAATGTATGCAGTTATGTTTGTTTCATATTGTTTTAAAAGAAAACATTATTTTCTACAATTTTAAAAACTGAAATGTGATTTACATAAAAATATTATAGTACATATTGTCTTCAAACACTTATATAAGACTAAATCTTAATTATGTAAAAAAAATATTGCAATTATAATTTTATATCACAATAAAAAATAAACAAATGCACATGTTTGGTAAAATAATTTTAAACCTATATACCTGTATATATAAACACGTATATGTATACATATATATATATATATATATATATATATATATATATATATATATACTGTATATACTGTATATATAGATATAGATAGATAGATAGATAGATATAACCTCAATATATTTATTTTTGTTTTGCACTTATTTATTAAGATTTTGAAATGAAAAGAGTGAATCAATCTAATTATCAAAAACACAATGCTGACAGACAACAGATTACAGTCAAACACACACTTACAAAGAGTAACAATCAATTCAGACTTTATTTCATATTCCCCTCATTTACAAATATTACATTGAACATCCGTTCTTATCATTTATCATTTCATAAACAGAAAACACAGCAGATTATCAGAGATCAGCATGAAATCTGTAAACATTCACACAGTTTTACTTCAGCAGATTTGCTTTGGATCTTGAATTATTACATATAACATCATATTTTCCCTGAAGTTGATCATCATGTTGTTCCTGTAAGTAAAGTAAAAGCTCAGAGGATCATGTCCTCCATTATGAGTTTCACTTCATCATTTACTGTGTTTGGACCCGGGGAGGAACGTGAGCTTATAATACAATATTGTTCATCATAAACCATATTATATCTAATCAGTAACTTCTCATTAATGAGTAAATGCACAAAAGTGTTTTAAACCATTTTTATTACTTAAATAAACAGAAATTCGTTCACATTTAAATTTGTTCAGGAACTAGAGCAAAAACCTTGTGATGCAAGACAAGATGCATTTGTATCAATATGAGACATTTTATTTAAATATATCACTAGATGAAATTCATGAGATCAATATAAGAGAATTACCAGTATGAACTTCATTGACTTCAAGGGATTTAATTTCATTCATTTTAAACTTATAACTCATGACTTCTCAAAACAGTCTAAATTTGTGAAACCTTCATATTTTTTTCCAACAAAACAACATCACTATCACTCAGTAAAATGAATATTTTGTGTGTAAACATTTCATTAATAAACTTTCACTTCCATATGAAAAAATAACATGCAATATTTTCATGCAATGGTTCATCAATAGGTGGCAGCAAAAATTGAAATGTGAACTTTAGTGGGAAAGATAAAATGTGTGTGTGTGTGTAGAAAATGTATTTTACAGAATTAATTTGACACAAATCTAAGCAATAGAGGGAGAGCCCCTTCTTTGGATGAAAGCTAACTTTTCCCAGGCATTCAGAATCTGGGTGTGGATATGCTTTCTCGAGACAACACTCCCCTAAGCGAGTGGCCTCTAAACGCTCAGACGGCTCGTTTGACATGGGGTATTTTCAATGAGGCCAAGGTCGACCTGTTTGCCTCGAGAGACAACACTTGCTGCGCAGTGTTCTTTTGTCCCTGTATGCGTTCCCTCCCCCCCCCCTCCATTTCCATGATCCCCCAGGTCATCAAACGGGTCAGAGAACTGGGACACCCAGTCCTCCTAGTGCAAAGGTCTAGGTCTTGGTTAGGTCTTGAAAGAAACAGCTCTTTGTCTGCTTCGGTGGCCGATCCAAAGGATCTCCAGTCACGAAGCATAGGCTGTCCAGATGGATAATGGATGCCACCTCTCGCATACACTCGGTGGGTCAGGCTTGCCCTATAGGCACTAGAGCCCATTCGACTAGAGGTGTGGCCTCGTCATGGGCGTGGTCCTCTGGGTTTAATATTCAGGACATTTGTGTGCGCCTGGTTGATCCTCGCCCTCCACATTTGTGAGGTTCTATAATATGGAGGTCCCTTCCCTACAGGCGAAGGTCCTTTCTGTGTGATTAGACTCGGTGAGGTCCGGTCTCATCTATGTGTCAGGTCACTGTTCGTAAGCAAACTATCCCTTGCTACAAACCAGCTTTGGCTGTTTTTTGCCCATTTATATAACCAGACCCAACGGTATCTGGTCTATTACTATATTATTTCGGCGTACTGACATTACTATATGATTTAGATCCAACATTGTCATATTTATATGTGAATTCTGGGGTCCTGGGCTTCAGTTGCAGGCTGTTATTTATGGTGCAGCATTTTACATTGTATCCGTACTGCGTATAGCTGCGCAATACGAAGTGACTGCTTTCGGTAGGGAATGTACTTGGTTACTATCATAACCTCAGTTCCCTGAGAGTAGGGAACGAGTATTGCGTAGCCTGGTAACAAGTAGTAACATGGTAAGTTGACACTTCAGCCAATTTAAACCAGTTATAAAGTCAAATTTGGGTTCCCTTTATAGGCGTCACTGATTGCTGATTGGTGCACACGTAAATGGTGCCTTCACCATTGGATGCACAGTTGCTGCAGCACAGCCAATCAGTCACTCTCTGTGCTCACTGTGCAGTTTCAATGCGTTTTACATATAAGCTTCAGTAAATCTCGGGAAAGGAGTTTCCCCTCTGCGTATAGCTACGCAACACTCATTCCCTACTCTCAGGGAACCAAGGTTACGATAGTAACCGAGTACGATATCAGTACTGGAAATTAATATATATTATTTTTTGCATGCATTTTTTCTCACCTGTTGAAATGAGGAATGTTCTCTCTCCTGACAAAATCAAGCCAGGTTAACAAAAGATACACGCCACTATATACAGAGAAATCTATTTACACAACATGGAGAAGAAACAACCTCGTCGCTGAGGTGAGCAAATGAACCACAGTGAGTAATCGCAGCTGAAACTGAGGTGAGAGAAACATTCAGAGATTCAGTGTTCAGAGGCTCTCACTCCGTATACAGCTGTGCAGGAGAGATGCCGAGGAAAATCACTGAGTTTTTTCATCCAGCATGTGCCGAGAGCTGATTATTCCTTCACCCTGTACACAACTGGAGTAAAAAAGACAGAATGATGTGCTTTAATGTGTCTGAACGAAACACTCTGGGCTTTGGAGGAACTAAATGGCAGGAACAGGTGTTCAAATTCACTGAATCATAAGAGGGATTTGAGCGCTGATAAAAATGAACTTTGGGACAGTTGTCATCAGTGCAGGTCTCTGTGGGCTGTTCAGTTTCATCCTGCTCGCCGTGTCCATTGCCACTGATTACTGGTACATTATAGATGTGGATAAAGGGACGAACTCCAGCCTGGAATACAGCAGCTCTCACTCCGGACTCTGGAGGATTTATGAAGGTAAGATGCTCAACACACAACTTACGCTCAGTTTTATGTCCGATTTTATTGTGCAGCTTCTGCACACATTGCTATTCTTCCAATAATGTGTATATCCAGACTCATTTCTCACTATACACAGATATATACATATGAATATACATTTACATTAGGCTAAATACTATTACATTTGTTCATGGCCATATTAATCTAACATGTAGTGACATTTAATGTGTGTAACACGTTTCATATATAATAGGTGTCACCACAATTCCTTTCTCTTACTGTTTAGCTAGTCATTTCATTTGCCTCAATAGATTCATTTTTTTTTATCTCATTTTAATAGCAGCAAATAAACTGACAAATGGTTCTAATGGTGGCAAAGAAAGTCATTTCTCAAATGTTCACAGATACAGTCCTCATCACTGGCTGAGGCTCCATTATGTACATAATTAATGTCTCATCCAATTGTGTAGCGGTTTTATGGCACGAGAGACTAATAAAAAGAGAAGCAGTTCATTACAGAACTGTAAATGTTTAATGTTACACACGTTGTGATGTCAGTTACTAAATCTGACCTATGAAATTCTAATTTCTGTTACAACGTCTTCCCTCTTGCACAAATTCTGCTTTTCCTTTTACGAAAAAAACTTCTTTAAATTATATTGTGTGCCTTGAACTTGGCTGTAATAGAATTGCCAAGAAAGGAAACTGTGTGAAGCATAATAAGGGTTTCCAGCTTTGACTTGATAATGTTTCAATGTCACCAACAGGAGAGAATGGCAGTTATCATGACATCTCGTTCTACACGGACACCTCCAACCACACTGAGCAGGAGAAGCACCTTTTAAGTGAGTCTCTGAAACTGCCATCTGCACATTAACCACAATCAGAGAATGGCACTGGAAATAGGCTTGTTATCTATGGTTAGTGTGTTCTCTGTCTGTTAAAGAGGTGTATTCCCAGCATGATATTCAAGCTGATGATCTTTGATTAGTAGTGTCACACTGGGGGGTTTGTGATATTGACCCCAAAAAACCAATTAGTTGATTTTTTATGCTGTGTGTTTTTTGTACCTTGGCTGGTTAGGCCTGTCGTGGACAGCCGACTTCTGAAGCTTTTCATATTCTTAATATTCATAGTAGCGATATGAATATAGTATTGCAGTAGCGATTGAACAACTTTTCCAAGGGCATTTTTAACTTTTATAAGAGATTTTCTAACCATATTAGATGCATCGGTGTAAGAATTAGCACACAAAAGCATGTTAGCAGCCTTATGGTTAAACTGATAGCTGAAGAGCCACAATGCATTCGTAAAGTGTAGCATTTAATATCATGATATTTTATTGTAATAAATGGCAATGTCCCTTTTGTTCTATTATAGCGCCACCAAGTGGTGCATGTGTTCTTAGAGTGAGCCCATACATGTGTGTGTCAAATTTGGTGAAAATTTCTCATTTAGTTTTAGAGTTATTGACATTTATATGTATGAGAGCATAAAAAATTATTCATGGGTGACTTTGGATTTTTTTTGCCACTTACTATCAACATTATGACATTTGGGTATTAGCATATGGCTCCTTTAGGGTAACGTATTGATGACCCATACGAGTTTTGTAATGACACGTTCATGCGTTCATAAAATTCAACATTTTATTACAAAATTTTAAATGTCTGACGTCCAAAATAGCCCGTTATGGGAAAATTAGATATTAGTCAACTCAGCATGATGCACTGAATCTAACAAGACCACTGATTTTTGGACAAGTCATTCAGATGTTATAAGCAAAAATAGACATTTTTCGTGTCTCTGGACCAGTAGATGGCGCTGCTTCAATGCGCAGCATGTTTGGTCTGAATGTGATAAAGCGATGCAGAGATACAGCCTTACGTCTGTTGCAAGCGCAACGTAAAATTAGTTTGTGCGGTATTCAAGAATGGTTTGACGAACTTCTAAGACAAGTTCGAAAAAGTAGGTTTTTAAAATTTTCAAAATGGTGGAAAGATTTAAATGACGGAAAATGACATTACATACGGTGCAATCGAATCGTATTGACCCAAGGAATCAGTGAGGAAAGGAATTTTTTTTCGTATGGTTGAAAAGAAATTATAGACCTGAGTGACACTTTAGATAGTTGTTGGCGCTAGAGTGATTGAGTTAGAGACACTCCAAATTTGCTATGGTGACTGTCCCAGAAGTGGTTCTATGGGCTACCCTATCTCATGACCAATTCGTACGAATTCGTACGAATGATTCTAAAGTGGCTAATTCGTACTAATTCATACGACCTCACTCGTACAAATTTGTACGATTTGTCTAAACCCACGTGACGGTTATGTTTAGGGGCGGGGTCAGGGGTAGGTCATTCGTACGAATTCATACGAATTGGCTAATTCGTAAAATATGTACGAATTAGCTAAATCGTACTAATTCGAACGAGTGAGGTCGTACAAACTGTTACGAATTAGCCACCTCGTAAAATTCGTACGAATTCCCGTGAGATCGGGTTGGGCTGCCATAGACTTCAATATGGAAGAAGAAGATGAATAGGACTGCCAAAGATTTCAAGAGGTGCCTACCTCATTCAGTGCTTGGCCCCTAATAATATGATAACAAAATAGGATGTTACCAAAGTATCAACAAAATAATTTTTTATACTGCAGAAGTGAAACAAAAATAGCTTTTAGATGTATTTATAATTGCATAAACATAATGCTATGAAATATACATAATGCAGATTTTTTTTTATATTTTGTAATATGAAATATATTTTTAATGAAATACTTTGAGTCATTGATTTGTTCGAAAACACTGATTGATTCATGAACGAAAACGCCACTGTGTTCCTCAGAGATACACAACAGCTCCGATCTGGCTCAAAATAGAACAAAAATAGAGACGATATTGACAATAAAATGTCTAAAATGTAACACAATATTAACTTAATTTTTAACTTGTATTAACTATAACTTAACATCATATCGAAATTTAGGACAAAAACTCAAACTGAGGCTTGAATTTTGGGGTCCTTCTAAATGAATTGTAATCTACCTCACGCAGTGAAAGCATTACAAAGTGAGTGACATACTTGTTAATGTCAGCCTCTACATGGTTAAAACAACAAATGTGATATTATTGTTGACATTGACAATATGAATTATTATTGTACACACCCCTTGTGGTCACTCACTTAAACTCACTGAAAATGAAAAGGGCAAATTGGCTCCTGAACTCCAGCTTTCTTTAAACTCTTGAGTTTGTGCCATGTATTAAAGGCTTGTCTGTGTCTCTCAGACTTGCACAGGGTCATCGTGGTCCTGCTGCCTTTCAGCCTGGTGCTGCTAGTCTTTGGGGGCATCTTCGGTCTGGTGGCGTCTTTGGCTCAGAGCTTCTCTCTCCTCACCTGCATCGCTGCATACTTCCTCATCTGCAGTAAGTGTCATGAACAGCTACATTAGCCATCTACACGTAACAGTTGAAATGAAGTGAGGTCTCAGTGGAGTTTGTGTTGTTGTGTATAGGTCAGTGAGATATGTTTTTCGGGGCTCAGTCAATGCCACACATGGATATAAATCACAATGTGAAAGAAAGAAAACACAAAATATCAAGTGCACCAGCTGAGTGCAGCTGTTAGGTGAACTAGACACACAGAGAGGGTTTAAATAGATTTTAGCTTAATAATAAATATATACAAAGCTTGCAGTAATGAATAGAAAAAAAATATTTAAAATATGTGTTTGATGTGTGATTTATCCTTTTCAGAATCAAATTATGTTCCAGGGACACATATTTGTAAAACCGAATTTTACCGAATATTTATGGTTCAGCACGTATATGTAACAAATGAATGCAGAGTTGTTTTAAACACTGTACACAGCAAAAACTCCAGTGTTAAATTAACTCTCCTGGGAGTTAATTTGGCCCCAGACTAAAGAGTATTAAAGTGTTATGAGTGTCAAATGAACCCTGAAGCAGTGTTAAAATTATTAAGTGATTAATTGAGTGATGATTGATAATTATTGATGAACACCGGCTGATAACAAGCAGTATAACTGCTAAATAAGGAGAAAATTACACATTTTTACCAGCATTTGCTTTAGTTGGTCTCTTGACTCTTACCATTTTGAACTGAGTTATAACAGCCAGATGAACAAAGAGAAATCAGTGTATGAATCTCAACAATGGTGACAAACAGCATATTCAGAAACATTTTTGATTTTTCTCCCTCAGTGATTCTGTTTTTTATCATCAGGTGTCTTCAACAATGGTCAATTATCACTCAATTAATCACTTTATTATCTCATTAACTTTATCACTGCTTAAGTGTTCTTTTAACATTTAACATAATACTTTAACACTCTTAAGTATGGAGCCAAATGAACTCCCAGGAGATTATATTTACCCAAAATGAATGACCAAAACACATAAACAAACAGTGTTGTGTAAATGGCCCCTTTGAAGTAAAGTTTTGTAACCCATATTTGAAATGTGTCCTCTGCATTTAACCCATCCAAGTTATTGCACACACATTAGCAGCAGTGAGTAGTGAACGCACACACACACCCACACACACACTGAATAGTTGAATCAGGTGTGTTTGATTAGGAAGAACATCTGGACAGATAGTGAAACGCTACAAGCATCATACATTTTTCAACTTTGTTAAGCCTTTGTTTCACACTGTAGGATGTATAATAGTCCTTTAAAACTGTTGCTTGTCAGACTCTATGGACATGAATCCCGCTGTAAGCCATGTCACACTGTAGGATATCAGCTGTCATTAATGTCAGATGTGTGTTTGTTGTTGCCTCATTAATTGTAATCGGGTTCTACGCTCCTATTGGTTTTCGATTTTATGGTTGTTTTGGCCTAGGACCAGAGGAATATTTTAGGATGCACAAAACTTGAATCGTACAGTGTGAATCCGGCTTAAATGGTTCCAGAGAAAAACTGGACATCATAAACTTTAACAACTGAGGATCCTCACACTACTAGAGTCATTTTGAATCTGAACACAACAAATTCACACAAAAACACTCCCTCTTTGCAAGAGATTCATGTAAATTTAAGCCGTATGTATTCTAAATGCATCAGACTGTGCATCAGCTCAAAATATCACACGTTTGAAAGTGCTTACATCTGTATTCAGCAGATTTTATAGAAGAGTTCTATATTTAATGCTCCTGTGTCTGTAAAGGTTTTAAAATATAATAAGAACAACATGATTTGATTATATCTTGAATGACATTATTAATTCACAGCCTCATTCAACTGTCACAGCATCACAATAACATAAATCAGGATTGACTCTGTATGTGTGCTAGTATTTCAAATTAGTTGTTGTACAGCACATTTTAATTTAATTACAATGTGGGAATTACATCTACAGGGTTTTTTACATCTTCAGTGGATTACAGTGTCTCAGTGTCTGTTATTATTATTGGGTATATTTGTTATGAAAGGATGTGATGATGATGGTGTGTAGTTTGGACTCTTTTGAGGCACTAACAGGTGCTTGTGTTCAAGCCTGAGCACAACAGAAAACTAAAGTGCAGGTGAATTAAGGGAGGGATGGAGTAGAGAAAATGGCTTGGATCTGGAAAGCTTGAAACACTGAGGTCACCACATAGTGTTATTTGTGTTCTGTTTTCAGTCCTGTTAGATGGGGATCCTGAGATAAGAAAAAAAAATCACTACTCTTCCCCAGAACAATATGACAAAAGGGTATATGCATGTGAACTTTGCACAGCTGTCTATTTAGTCAGCTTTTATTATTGAGGTAAATTGTTGCTGTAATTGTGCCATTGGGAACTGAAAACTGCACACGATTGATGGATTGGAGTAAAACAGCTGAAAGATTGAAGTCTCATAGGAATTTACTGAGTTATCCCTTCTGTAAATAAATTACTTTTCTTCACAAAAACAATGGGTATGAGCATCCCTCTGGATTATGAAGACATGACAGAGAAGAAGGTGGTGATGGTGTTTCCAGCTGCTCTTACCTCAAAAACATTTGCTGTTCTCCAACTCTCACAAAACATATAGCCGCATGTCTCCTTTCATGACACTGGTGAATCATGCTGCAAAAGCAGCACCTAATCAAATACATCTCAAGGCCATTTCTAATGTTTGGAATTCCTGCATTGATAAATTAACCCAGGAGTGCATCATACGAAATTGTGTATATTTAATTTCATTCTCTCTCCTGACACACAGTCAGTATGTAACACTGTGAGTGCTGCTTAAAAAATATCCTCATGGTTTTAACGCTTATCTTAAAATCACACAGATGCACCCTTGTGGAAAAAAGTGAGCATAATTTTATTTAATTAATTTAATAAAAGTATATATATATATATATTTTAAACTGTACTTGCAGATAATTGTCATGGTGCAGGTAAGAAAGAATCTTAATTGCAGCAGATTTACTTTTATTTTTAAAACAAAAGCAAAGACAGCTATTCAAAACGTTATAGACTCAGCGTGGCAGTTTCACTAATGCAAAGACAATAGTGGATATTGAGTGGGACGAAGGACCAATGAGGAGATGCTGGAGGAAGGAGCCAGGGAAAGCCAACTGAGGGCGGAGCCAAACCCAGAGCAAAGCCATTTGGACGAAGGTCCATGACAGAACCGCCTGACCCACTGAGGTGGAGCCGGGTCGTGACAAAGATAATGACCTGGGGTGACAACGCAGGCTAGGAGGGCCGATCTGGAGCTGTAGGCTTGCGGGACTGAGGAGGAGAAGAGGACATGTAAGACCAGGTCAGAGTCGGTGGGACTGGGAGATCCAGAGGGATGGAGGAGACCGGTGGAGACAGAGGGGTGTTGGTGTAGTGTTGTGGATGTTGAAGTGTAGCTGGAGACTCTAGAGCAACAATTGACCAAGGTGGATTCAGAGGGACGAGGGAGCCTGGAAGAGCCGATGGGTCTGAGGGCAAAGTAGAGGCACGTGGTGGATCTAAGGGATAAACATACCTGGGCAGAACTGGAGACCTGGAGACCTCGGCTGGCTTAGCCTAAGGTCTGCAGGGGTTTTGGGTCTTTGGCGGGTATAGGCACTGGTGGCTTTGGGTCCTTGGCAAGTGTGAATAGGTTTGTGAAAAGTCACCGGAACAAGGTTTGATTACGACAGGACTTGGCAGCATTTGGAAAAGCCCTCTCCAAAAACAGGTCTTTAAGGTGCCTTCGCTCTAGGAGACCTAGTGTCTGAGCTCAAGGAACATTAGGAATGTACAGTTGCAATGAACAAATCAATAAAAGTTATTGAAATAGCTGAACTCAACAAATGTTTCAAGTGGTTTCCCCAAATTCAACTGAAATGTATTATTAAGAGTCTACATGCTCAATGAATCTTTTGCTTTTTGCATTTGCTTTGTGTTTGCCCTTTATACACAGCCTTTAAGTACTAACATCAGTGTAGAAAATTGCCTTTTATTTCTATATTTTGACAGTTTTAATCCTACTAACATTGTAAAAGTTTTGCAGGAAACATTCCATGGTTATGCTCCCTGTTTTTTCTCTCATTTCTGTCTGTCAGCTGTCACTCTCTCTGACATGCACGTAAGCAAACCCCTATTAGTTAATTTTTTTCATCTATCATCTTAAAAAAACAATGCATCATTGTTTAGAATATCTGACATGGCAATGTGTAGAAAAACAGCTGGACGACTGAAACATTTTGTTTAATTACAGAGCAGCAGGAACACATCTCCTCTGTTCTTCCAGTCTATTATGAATGACTGTGAAAGGTCAGGGCTTCTCTGAACTTCATGTAAGTGGGGTAATTACAGTAATAATGACTGAGTTCATGACAGTTCCCTCAAACATGTTGTAACGACTAAGACCAATCAGACACAATTATTTTTATGGTTAACAAAGAATATTTAAAACTCATTCTGGGATCTGTGGTTCCCCCAACTAGGACCAGAAGGTCTGGGTGACTACGATCAGATAGGTTGGTGGTATTGCTGTTAAAGAATTTGAAAGAAAGAGAGGCCATAACAGACTTTTGCTACATTAATTTCCGGATGAGAAATCCGGAGAGAGACAGAGAGAGAGAACTTTCAACCACTTCCACATTTGACACTCACAGAACCATCAACAACTCCAATTTTCAACAACTTCAAGAATTGTCCCCACACTACAAAGCTATGCAAGGTGTCAATTTAAACGATTTGCTCTAGTTCTTTTCATCGTTGAATGGATCTTTCCCATAGTTTCCCATTTCCTGCTTCTGATTCTATCCTTTCATGTTTGTTTAGTTTAGTTATGTCTGTGATTTAGTTAATAGAACTTGTGCACAATATGTATTTGGTTCTGAATTACTGCTTGCAAACAAAGTTTTCTTTACGATCTTGATCTTGTTACATGCTCCACGTACATGCTAAGATGGAAGATACCCTTTTCTTAGAATAAATTAACAATCAAAAGAGTTCATTGGACGAACTGATTAATTGATTGTAATATTAATTTAGCTACATCAAGTTAATCCAATTAACTGACCCAAATATTCATAATTAATCATTACAAGTTATTATTGATTATTAATATTTCATAGGGCTCTCTCCTTTGCTATTAATATTCTTACCTCTAGCTGGTCTCATATTCTGTGCTTGTGCACTGCTTATTTTTGACTCCATGTACTTAACCCAGTCAGTATTGTGTGAGACCTGTGTTTATGACTGTTACTTGAACTGATGGAAACCATGATGGGTTTTCATGGACGGTGTTCCCAATGCACCAGTTTTTATTAATCCTCAATGTTGATCAAAATGTCCAGTCAGTAATCCATAAATACCCCAACCCCTATAGAGTGCCGAAGTGATGACGTCACTTTGTAGGACAACTCGATAGCTAGCGGCGCATGGGTTCCCTCGATCTGAAAGCTATGCATTTTCCCCATAGACTTTTGGAAAATCGCAAAAAAGAAGATCTGTTTTCAACAAAGAGTTGTGACCCTTACACGTTTTGTCTATCAAGGTAATCTTTACAAGTTAATCCAAAATGTATAAATTTTGAAGCCTATATAAAGTTTTTATACACAAGCAGACACAACAAAGTTTAAAAAACCACAAGGAAGTTATAACTGTGTGTTCTATGTCATAGATCAAAACGTGAAAATATTTAGAGGCTTTGTAAACCACAGACCTTATTTCAGGCGATTTAGCAAAAACCCATTCAAAAATCCCATAGGCTTTAGAGCGAGGGAACCGGGAGTGCTAAAATGCTAACTCACTTCCGCGGTTTGGCCTACAGATTGACGTCGTAACTTCGGCACTCTATTCTGTTTCTGCCAGGTTGTTTGTTTTGAGAGCTGAAGTCTGTTGTGAATGGAGTGTAATGACGGCTCTTTGTACACAGGTCTGTTGACGGTGTCTGGTGTGAGCATCTACATCAGTTACTCTCAGCAGGCTTTGGAAGAGCTGCAGCACATGGTGGATGTGGAGTCACTGGCTCACGTCCACATGTCCTTCGGCTGGTCTCTGGCCATGGCCTGTCTGTCCTTCTGCCTGGAGATGCTCGCGGGGATCCTGCTCTCGCTAGCGGCCCGTCTCGTCCGCCGGCAGTGTCACCACGAGCCTGCGGCAGTGTTCTTCATGAGCCAGAATTCACCACAGCTTCTGAGACTGCAGTGATGATGATGGTGATGTGGTCTACATTCAGATCATGATCAGGGAATGAGTTTTTGCTCTGTCAAAGTTGAAATGGAGAGTCTCGGCTGGCAAACGAGACAGCTGCATCAATTATTGAAGGAGAGGCTCACTCAAGGACTGCAAAATCTGTGAGCATCACTCGACTGTGTCTGTGCAATCACATATTTTCCTCAAGGCTTCTGGAAACTTGTTTTGCTACACATTTTTACAGTATAGTTTTTTTTTTCTCCAAAAACAGAATAATAACTCATAGTGGTATGTGTGTTCAGCAATGAAATGTTTTGGTTACGGTTCCTATAATATAAAATTGAAAATACATAGTACTGGTTAATCAAATTAAGAGATTTATTTGTTCATTACCAACAATATCTGCAGTAAACATATTAAATAACAAAAAGTAAACTACTGTTTAAAAGTTTGGGGTCAGTTTGATGACAGCACAACTGTTTTCAACATTGATAATAATATTGTATGTTTCTTGAGCATCAAATCATCATATTAGAATGATTTCTGAAGGATCATGTCATACTGAGATTTAATACAATAAATTGTAGTTGTTTGTTTCTTCATAGAAATCGTTCTGTGGTAAAACTTAGTAACCAACATTTCATGAATCGTCATTGTGAAGTACCATAATAAACATGACTTAAGCCCATCATTTTACCCTGCATGCTGTTAGAACTTATTTCATCCTTTAACAATCTGTATGGAGTTGTGTTTAATGATCTATACTGTCTGATCATTACCATACAAACGTTGTCCACAAAGATACTTTGCAATGCATATATCAATTTTAAATGAAGCTAGTTATAATTATGTTTCCATTTGTTGTAATTGTATGTATCTCCCTAAGGCTTATATTGATTAAATATCCAAGATGCACCATGTGTTCTCAATTAAAATATCAATTTGTCAGTAATTAACCAATGTGAATGATCAATTTATGAAACGTGTCATAGGAACAGACTGTGCTGTTTTCTTGAGCACAAAAGAGTACATTTTCATTCCAATTTAAAGAAGGAAAGTCTTCTCAGAAGATTAGAATTTAGTCCAGAGTGTAATATCCTGCAGGGAAATGCGTCTGTGTAATGATATAAAATTGCGACTGGGTGGTTGTAAATTTCGGATTGCTGCTGTGGAGTCTAAAATAGCTACATTCAAGACACCGTTAAAAACGTGAAACCCATGCTCTTAAATGCAAAGGTGGAAAGTCCAGGGGTCAGAAGTAAAAGTCCTGCCATATTTTTATTCCACCCACAGCAAAAACTACAATGAAATAAAACGTCTCGGTTACAGATGTAACCCTCGTTCCCTGAGTAGGGAACGGAGACGTTACGTCAGAAGTGACGGAGATTGGGGGTTTCGCATAGAAAGCCAATCCTCTTCGAGTATTTAAAAACGAGCCAATGGCATGCAATGCCTTGGGACTGAGGAAATTTGCATAGCGTACTCCGCCCTACTCCGTGAGTATAAAAGGAGGAAGTGAACGCAACCGCAGTATGTCTTCGCTGAGGAGCCAAGACTGAACTCGGCGTCTACCCAGCGATACAGCAGAAGTGGCAGGGAGACGTAACGTCTCCGTTCCCTACTCAGGGAACGAGGGTTACATCCGTAACCGAGACGTTCCCTTTCGTAGTCACTTCGAGTTACGTCAGAAGTGACGGAGATTGGGGGTCTGTGCCATCACGCCATCTTCAAGCTGTCTACCAGTGCCCTGCGAAAGTCTGGACCCCTCCTCTTTTTTTTTTTTTGGGATCCCACTTTAACACAGGATTACCAAGGTACACTGGGAAACATATCCCGGGAGGGACATGCTACCAGCCGCCTACCAAAGGGAGGACTTACAAATACGCATATGGCCACATAGGAACGCATATGGGAACACTGGTGGTGGGAACTCAGCCATTGATGTGCCTGAGGCGCTGGGGTCCTGTCCAGGAACCCGCGGCTGCATGCCCATTGCACATGGCACCCCAACCCGTGGTAGACGCATCCGTGGAGACAACGAGATGCCTGGAAACTCGCTGAATAGGGACGCCGGTCCGTAAAAAGCTGAGGTTCGACCACGGGAAGAAGGTTCGGCGGCTCGCTCCGAGTTCCAGTGACTCCAGCGTGCCGCCGAACCTTCTTCCCGTGGTCGAACCTCAGCTTTTTACGGACCGGCGTCCCTATTCAGCGAGTTTCCAGGCATCTCGTTGTCTCCACGGATGCGTCTACCACGGGTTGGGGTGCCATGTGCAATGGGCATGCAGCCGCGGGTTCCTGGACAGTACCCCAGCGCCTCGGGCACATCAATGGCTGTGTTCCCACCACCAGTGTTGAAGACTGTCGAAGACAAGTCAGCAGTGAGTGCGCACGCTCGTTCGTGAGCTGCGCGGACCTGGCGACCGAGTCTATCTCCATGCCGAGAAAAGAGATCCTCTGCACGGGGCAAAGTTTGCTCTTTCCCCGGTTGACCCGAAGGCCCAGACGGGCTAGGTGCCGGAGCACCAGGTCTCTGCGTTCGCAAACCTGTTCTCGAGAGTGTGCCAGTAACAGCCAGTCGTCGAGATAAATCAGGGTGCGAACCCCGTGTTCGCGCAGGGGAACAAGGGCTGCCTCGACGATCTTCGTGAAGACGCGAGGGGACAGAGCTAACCCGAAAGGGAGAACCGTGTACTGATGCCTGGCCTCGAGGAAAACCGAGAGCGGTCTGTGTCGAGGCAATATGGAGGCATGAAAGTACGCGTCCTTCAGGTCGATTGCTGCAAACCAATCCTGAGGCCAAACGCATTCGAAAATGCGTTTGGCTGTGAGCATTTTGAACAGTAGTCGAAGGAGAGAACGACTCAAAATGCGCAGATCCAAGATTGGCCGTAACCCACCGGTCTTCTGGGGACAGTGAAGTATGGGCTGTAGACCCGGACCTCACCTCGGCTGGAGGGACCGTCTCGATTGCACCCTTCGCCAGCAGGGTGCAATCTCCGCTCTCGTGACCGGGGCATAGCCACCGACCACCGTGGAGCGAACTCCCCTAAAGCGGGGAGGAGACCTCGCGAACTGAGTCGCGTAGCCGAATCTGATCGTTCTGATGACGCAGCGGGACAGGTCGGGGAGCTCTAGCCGGGCTCCCAGGAACTGAACCAGCGGAGTCATGCGAACCACAGACGTCCCCCCGGAGGGGCAGCGGGACAGGGAGACCGGCATGCGCACAGGAAATTGGGGTTGGCCGTGGCCGTAAGGCGGCAGCGTTACCCAAAAAACAATTATCCATCTGCAAGAGATCGGGATAGGGCGGAGTTCCACCCCCACCCGATGCTCACGGAGGCCCGAGATAGCATGGCCATCATCACGGGATCAGACACGGCGACGCCGACGCTCCCGAGGGAGGCAACGCGGCCGCATCCTCACTTCCCGAGGAGTCAAGCCCGCCTTGTGATGCTGCGATCGTCATCGCATCATTCTCTGGAGCGCCAAGCGAAACAGACGGTACCTCAGAGAGGCAGACGTCTGAAGCAATACAGCGCTCACTGGCTCTAACACTGGAGCGGTGGGTGTGACCCGAGGCTTTAACTAACGTCGGGGGGAGTGTCACACATTCACCGTCATATCACCCTATCCGCGAGTCGAAGAGCTTCTATTTTTAGAAGCAGAACGAGTAACGGACACGGGGACTCTCACTATCAGATCATTGAGTCTCGATCACAGTGTAGAGACGCTCATGTTCCCCTTTAGAAGGAACATGAGTCATCCGCGAACGCTGCTACTGCATGCTGAAGCCCAGGAACACACAGAGCAGCGATCGCGACCATCAGAAAATTACATGAAACGACCGCACCCAGAAGAACACGGGCGAGTCGTCTTTAAAAAGACGTGCCGCGTGCAGCTCTTTCACTTAGAGAGGAGGAAATTCACTCTTTCAGCGCTGAGGCGACCAGGGAGAAGCGCAAAGTCTGGCAGACCACTGCTCAGATCGCAGGCAATGCAGAGTCTCGCTGGGTACCGCCGTCACACCAACACTGAAGAGGACGCTCGTCTCGAAGAGTCTTGAATCAGTGAGAATGGCTTGAGGAGTGAAGAGTTCTCTTGGCTCCGAAGCGAAAACATACTGCGGTTGCGTTCACTTCCTCCTTTTATACTCACGGAGTAGGGCGGAGTACACTATGCAAATTTCCGCAGCCCCAAGGCATTGCATGCCATTGGCTCGTTTTTAAATACTCGAAGAGGATTGGCTTTCTATGCGAAACCCCCAATCTCCGTCACTTCTGACGTAACTCGAAGTGACTACGAAAGGGAACTAAATTATCTTGGGCAGTTGACCTTTGAATATGTAATTTAAGATTTTGATTGGTTGTTGTAATTGAATTTTAATAGCCTATTTTAGAAAAGATGATCAGATGTTGTTTGGTTATGTTTTCACATAATCATCATTTGACCTGAATCACTAATCTCATATAGAATCTAATGTGTAATGTGTAATGTGTAATGATCATATTTTTCAATATAAACCAAATTATATCTTAAAAGTTGTTCTGTTGAAAAAAACCAGTGGTGGAGGAAGTACTGAATCTCAGTACTTAAGTAAAAGTACAAATACCCAGATAAATATTTACTTTAGTAAAAGTAGAAGTAACACAATGACAACCATACTTAAGTAAAAAGTAAAAAGTACTTTATTTTAAATGTACTTTAAGTATTAAAAGTAAAAGTACTTGCATACCAATTTATTATCTTAATGTCTATTTTCTAATGATTAATAAAACATTTAATTCTAACTCATTCATCCTAATAGCCTACTCCTATAATGATGTTCAATAATGATGGAAAAAAATGTCACCATTTCTGAAACAAGCTTGCAATTAGGCAATATCATGCTTATCCTTATTATATGTTAATAACTATGTTTGGCAGTAAACGCGATTCATTTATGGTGTAATTCTGAACCTCTTGGCTTGCCATAATCCTAACCAAACCAAACATATATTACACACATGTGTTTCCTATGCACATAAAAACAAATTTTCGCGTATGAGTTGCCAACGCGTTCTCATCCCAAAGCGCCATATAGGACGCTTTTGCAAAAGCGTAAATATCCAACGCACATGGCACCCTTTAACGTCTAATGAGACGCTTCAGTTAATGGTTAAGTTTAGGTATGGTGCAGGGTAAGGGTTAGACCACTAGGGGGCGCCTTCTGCCCAAATATATCACTGCGTGTGAGACGCATTTAGTGTGACCGGGTTGATATACTGTATCTATGGCAACCAAACGTCACTGGTGAGACAAACGTGCAACGAACGGACGGTCAGATTACGTTTTAGCAGGGGAAAAACTGATCAGAAAATGTAACGAAAATGTAACAGAAGGTTGATATACTGTATCTATGGCAACCAAACGTCACTGGTGAGACAAACGTGCAACGAACGGACGGTCAGATTACGTTTTAGCAGGGGAAGAACTGATCAGAAAATGTAACGAAAATGTAACAGAAGTTGTAGAAATGTAGTGGAGTAGAAAGTATAATAATTGCTGCAAAATGTAACGAAGTAAAAGTAAAAAGTAGGCACTATTTATTGTACTTAAGTAAAGTAAAGATACGTGAAAAATGTACTTAAGTAAAGTAACAAAGTATTTGTACTTCGTTACATTCCACCACTGAAAAAAACCTTTCTTTTAGGCCAGAGGTTTCAAACTCGCGGGCCGCGGGCCATTTGCGGCCCGCGGGCTGATATTTTATGGCCCCCACTTGACATTAAAGTTTAATGTGAGTGCGGCCCGCCGTTGCGTTTGCCGCCCCCCCCCCCCCCCCCGTCGCTTCAATTAAAAGGTTATGGTTAACACGGTTAACGTGGTTTAACGTCGATGTAATACGTTGTTTTTAGCGTACCTTTTGCTTAAACGAGGAGCTGGGGGGACGCCGGAAAAATAGACATTTTACTCATTAGGCTGCTTCATTAAAAACGTGACATTTAGACGTTTTCTTTGGCATGGATCAATGCAAATGATATCGAATATAAAAATTTCGACCCGAAAAAAAACGACAGTGGTACCCCTTTCGTTTTTTTTTTTTTTGGGCGAAAAATTAAGTTTCTCCAATCTTCTCAAAACTCTGGATTCTGATAGAGGGCCATGAGACTTAAACCTGAGTGCAAAAATGGAGGCTCTAGACCCTTCCAGAGCTGAGATATCCAAACTCAAAATTTCGACCCGAAAAAAAAACGACAGTGGTACCCCTTTCGTTTTTTTGTTTTTTGGGCGAAAAATTAAGTTTCTCCAATCTTCTCAAAACTCTGGATTCTGATAGAGGGCCATGAGATTTAAACCTGAGTGCAAAAATGGAGGCTCTAGACCCTTCCAGAGCTGAGATATCGAAACTCAAAAATTCGACCCAAAAAAAAAAACGACAGTGGTACCCCTTTCGTTTTATTTTTTGGGCGAAAAATGAAGTTTCTCCAATCTTCTCAAAACTCTGGATTCTGATAGAGGGCCATGAGACTTAAACCTGAGTGCAAAAATGGAGGCTCTAGACCCTTCCAGAGCTGAGATATCGAAACTCAAAAATTCGACCCAAAAAAAAAACGACAGTGGTACCCCTTTCGTTTTTTTTTTGGGCGAAAAATTAAGTTTCTCCAATCTTCTCAAAACTCTGGATTCTGATAGAGGGCCATGAGACTTAAACCTGAGTGCAAAAATGGAGGCTCTAGACCCTTCCAGAGCTGAGATATCGAAACTCTAAACTTCGACCCGAAAAAAAAAACGACAGTGGTACCTCTTTTGTTTTTTGTTTTTTTCGGGCGAAAAATTAAGTTTCTCCAATCTTCTCAAAACTCTGGATTCTGATAGAGGGCCATGAGACTTAAACCTGAGTGCAAAAATGGAGGCTCTAGACCCTTCCAGAGCTGAGATATCGAAACTCAAAACTTCGACCCGAAAAAAAAACGACAGTGGTACCTCTTTTGTTTTTTGTTTTTTTCGGGCGAAAAATTAAGTTTCTCCAATCTTCTCAAAACTCTGGATTCTGATAGAGGGCCATGAGACATAAACCTGAGTGCATAAATGGAGGCTCTAGACCCTTCCAGAGCTGAGATATCGAAACTCAAAAATTCGACCCAAAAAAAAAACGACAGTGGTACCCCTTTCGTTTTTTTTTTGGGCGAAAAAATAAGTTTCTCCAATCTTCTCAAACTCTGGATTCTGATAGAGGGCCATGAGACTTAAACCTGAGTGCAAAAATGGAGGCTCTAGACCCTTCCAGAGCTGAGATATCGAAACTCAAAACTTCGACCCGAAAAAAAAAAACACGACAGTGGTACCCCTTTTGTTTTTTGTTTTTTTCGGGCGAAAAATTAAGTTTCTCCAATCTTCTCAAAACTCTGGATTATGATAGAGGGCCATTAGATTTAAACCTGAGTGCAAAAATGGAGACTCTAGACCCTTCCAGAGCTGAGATATCGAAACTCAAAACTTCGACCCGAAAAAAAAACGACAGTGGTACCCCTTTCGTTTTTTTGTTTTTTGGGCGAAAAATTAAGTTTCTCCAATCTTCTCAAAACTCTGGATTCTGATAGAGGGCCATGAGATTTAAACCTGAGTGCAAAAATGGAGGCTCTAGACCCTTCCAGAGCTGAGATATCGAAACTCAAAAATTCGACCCAAAAAAAAAAACGACAGTGGTACCCCTTTCGTTTTATTTTTTGGGCGAAAAATGAAGTTTCTCCAATCTTCTCAAAACTCTGGATTCTGATAGAGGGCCATGAGACTTAAACCTGAGTGCAAAAATGGAGGCTCTAGACCCTTCCAGAGCTGAGATATCGAAACTCAAAAATTCGACCCAAAAAAAAAAACGACAGTGGTACCCCTTTCGTTTTTTTTTTGGGCGAAAAATTAAGTTTCTCCAATCTTCTCAAAACTCTGGATTCTGATAGAGGGCCATGAGACTTAAACCTGAGTGCAAAAATGGAGGCTCTAGACCCTTCCAGAGCTGAGATATCGAAACTCTAAACTTCGACCCGAAAAAAAAAAACGACAGTGGTACCTCTTTTGTTTTTTGTTTTTTTCGGGCGAAAAATTAAGTTTCTCCAATCTTCTCAAAACTCTGGATTCTGATAGAGGGCCATGAGACTTAAACCTGAGTGCAAAAATGGAGGCTCTAGACCCTTCCAGAGCTGAGATATCGAAACTCAAAACTTCGACCCGAAAAAAAAACGACAGTGGTACCTCTTTTGTTTTTTGTTTTTTTCGGGCGAAAAATTAAGTTTCTCCAATCTTCTCAAAACTCTGGATTCTGATAGAGGGCCATGAGACATAAACCTGAGTGCATAAATGGAGGCTCTAGACCCTTCCAGAGCTGAGATATCGAAACTCAAAAATTCGACCCAAAAAAAAAACGACAGTGGTACCCCTTTCGTTTTTTTTTGGGGCGAAAAAATAAGTTTCTCCAATCTTCTCAAACTCTGGATTCTGATAGAGGGCCATGAGACTTAAACCTGAGTGCAAAAATGGAGGCTCTAGACCCTTCCAGAGCTGAGATATCGAAACTCAAAACTTCGACCCGAAAAAAAAAAACACGACAGTGGTACCCCTTTTGTTTTTTGTTTTTTTCGGGCGAAAAATTAAGTTTCTCCAATCTTCTCAAAACTCTGGATTATGATAGAGGGCCATTAGATTTAAACCTGAGTGCAAAAATGGAGACTCTAGACCCTTCCAGAGCTGAGATATCGAAACTCAAAACTTCGACCCGAAAAAAAAAAAAAAACGACAGTGGTACCTCTTTTGTGTTTTTGTTTTTTGGGCGAAAAATTACGTTTCTACAATCTTCTCAAAACTCTGGATTCTGATAGAGGGCCATGAGATTTAAACCTGAGTGCAAAAATGGAGGCTCTAGACCCTTCCAGAGCTGAGATATCGAAACTCAAAAATTCGACCCAAAAAAAAAAACGACAGTGGTACCCCTTTCGTTTTTTTTTTCGGGCAAAAAATGAAGTTTCTCCAATCTTCTCAAAACTCTGGATTCTGATAGAGAGCCATGAGACTTAAACCTGAGTGCAAAAATGGAGGCTCTAGACCCTTCCAGAGCTGAGATATCGAAACTCAAAAATTCGACCCAAAAAAAAACGACAGTGGTACCCCTTTCGGGTTTTTTTTCGGGCGAAAAATTAAGTTTCTCCAATCTTCTCAAAACTCTGGATTCTGATAGAGGGCCATGAGACTTAAACCTGAGTGCAAAAATGGAGGCTCTAGACCCTTCCAGAGCTGAGATATCCAAACGCAAAATTTCGACCCGTAAAAAAAAATGACAGTGGTACCCCTTTCGTTTTTTTTTTTTGGGCAAAAAATTAAGTTTCTCGAATCTTCTCAAAACTCTGGATTCTGATAGAGGGCCATGAGATTTAAACCTGAGTGCAAAAATGGAGGCTCTAGACCCTTCCAGAGCTGAGATATCGAAACTCAAAAATTCGACCCGAAAAAAAAAATGACAGTGGTACCCCTTTCGTTTTTTTTTTTTTCGGGTTAAAAATTAAGTTTCTCCAATCTTCTCAAAACTCTGGATTCTGATAGAGGGCCATGAGACTTAAACCTGAGTGCAAAAATGGAGGCTGTAGACCCTTCCAGAGCTGAGATATCGAAACTCAAAATTTCGACCCGAAAAAAAAAAACGACAGTGGTACCCCTTTCGTTTTTTTTTTTTTTGGGCGAAAAATGAAGTTTCTCCAATCTTCTCAAAACTCTGGATTCTGATAGAGGGCCATTAGATTTAAACCTGAGTGCAAAAATTGAGGCTCTAGACCCTTCCAGAGCTGAGATATCGAAACTCAAAACTTCGACCCGAAAAAAAAGAAACGACAGTGGTACCCCTTTTGTTTTTTGGTTTTTTGGGCGAAAAATGAAGTTTCTCCAATCTTCTCAAAACTCTGGATTCTGATAGAGGGCCATGAGATTTAAACCTGAGTATAAAAATGGAGGCTCTAGACCCTTCCAGAGCTGAGATATCGAAACTCAAAAATTCGACCCAAAAAAAAAACGACAGTGGTACCCCTTTCGTTTTTTTTTTCGGGCGAAAAATTAAGTTTCTCCAATCTTCTCAAAACTCTGGATTCTGATAGAGGGCCATGAGACTTAAACCTGAGTGCAAAAATGGAGGCTCTAGACCCTTCCAGAGCTGAGATATCGAAACTCAAAACTTCGACCCGAAAAAAAAAACGACAGTGGTACCCCTTTCGTTTTTTTTTTTTGGGCGAAAAATTAAGTTTCTCCAATCATCTCAAAACTCTGGATTCTGATAGAGGGCCATGAGACTTAAACCTGAGTGCAAAAATGGAGGCTCTAAACCCTTCCAGAGCTGAGATATCGAAACTCAAAAATTCGACCCAAAAAAAAAAACGACAGTGGTACCCCTTTCGTTTTTTTTTTCGGGCGAAAAATTAAGTTTCTTCAATCTTCTTAAAACTCTGGATTCTGATAGAGGGCCACAAGACTTAAACCTGAGTGCAAAAATGGAGGCTCTAGACCCTTCCAGAGCTGAGATATCGAAACTCAAAACTTCGACCAGAAAAAAAAAACGACAGTGGTACCCCTTTCGTTTTTTTTTTTCGGGCGAAAAATTAAGTTTCTACAATCTTCTCAAAACTCTGGATTCTGATAGAGGGCCATGAGACTTAAACCTGAGTGCAAAAATGGAGGCTCTAGACCCTTCCAGAGCTGAGATATCGAAACTCAAAACTTCGACCCGAAAAAAAACGACAGTGGTACCCCTTTCGTTTTTGTTTTTTTTTGGGCGAAAAATTAAGTTTCTCCAATCTTCTCAAAACTCTGGATTCTGATAGAGGGCCATGAGACTTAAACCTGAATGCAAAAATGGAGGCTCTAGACCCTTCCAGAGCTGAGATATCCAAACTCAAAATTTCGACCCGAAAAAAAAAAAACGACAGTGGTACCCCTTTCGTTTTTTTGTTTTTTGGGCGAAAAATTAAGTTTCTCCAATCTTCTCAAAACTCTGGATTCTGATAGAGGGCCATGAGACTTAAACCTGAGTGCAAAAATGGAGGCTCTAGAGCCTTCCAGAGCTGAGATATCGAAACTCAAAATTTAGACCCGAAAAAAAAGAAATGACAGTGGTACCTGTTTTGTTTTTTTGTTTTTTGGGCGAAAAATTAAGTTTCTCCAATCTTCTCAAAACTCTGGATTCTGATAGAGGGCCATGAGATTTAAACCTGAGTTCAAAAATTGAGGCTCTAGACCCTTCCAGAGCTGAGATATCGAAACTCTAGACCAGGGCAAAAATGGAGGCTCTAGACCAGGGCTATTCAATTAGCTTCATTCGAGGGCCGCATTATTAAATCGAAAATTTGAGCTGGGCCGGTGGGTTTAGCTTATTTATTGACACATAGTATCAATAAGTAAGCTAAAGTAAACAAACAAAAAAAGGTTTTGCATTTACTAGGAAATGTGGTACCCAACAGTATGCAGACCATAATAAATAACTTTTTTACAGCTATATACAAATATATTTAATGATACAATATCATAGCTATTGTTAAGAATTATTTTATTAATAATTATTATTTGTATTATTGTATTATTATTTTTGTATTATTTATATTTGCCTTGAGAGCTCTGGACTCTGTAGAAAATTTTCATAAACACCTTAAGACACATCTTTTTAGACAAGCTTTTAACTAGCTATATGGTGTTGATGTAATGTGTGTTGTGGTTTTTATTTGTTTTATTATTTGTTTTTTACTGTGAAGCACTTTGTGACCCTTCACGTCTGTGAAAAGTGCTACATAAATAAAGCTTACTTACTTACTTACTAATAAATCTAATGCAAAATAAATGACTATAACATAGTATTCAATATTCCACATTTCTGCCCAAACCATGGTAAATTATTACATTCATGGTAAATGTTTGTAAGGGTGGTGATTATGGCATTTATATATTCTAACTTTGTTCATGTTTCTGCTAATTTAATTACCTCATCAGTAGTGTTGGGAATGTTAAGGCTGTTTCATCCGATTTAAAACTAGTTAAAATCCTAGTGATTTGTGGTTTGTAACAGAGAAATGTCCGATTGAAACGCTTCTCACTGGATGTCGCAACGCTGTTTAATAATAGTGTCCGGGACCGGAGAAAATGCAACTCCTTTAAGCTTTGCGCTCCGTTATCCACTGGGCCGTGCTGCCAAGTTCAAAGTAAACTAGTGAAACGACTGAAACCAGCGCTATTTTGTTCTCTATTTGTTCTTACTGACCGAGAAACCGCTTCAGATGATTCAGTGACAGAACGGTCCGAACGAATCCGAATCGTTTCCGACAATTATGCACGCGCGTTTGGCCAATTCATGAAATGGAAATAGGAATCGAACCAACGAATGATTAATATCGCTGGTTCAGTTGACAGAAATACGGGACACACATAATAACTACTGAAATATTCGGACTGAAAACGTTTCTCTCAGGTCAGTCGGAGCGCTCATGGTACACACACACTGCGTGTAGTCATCCAGCTGCACGCGCCACTGCAGCCACGCGCATATCAAACGAAATTTAGCCGCACCACCAGAAAATAGGAGGGGGAGGTTGGAGTGCTCTCGGGCCGCATGGAGATGATTGGCGGGCCGCCAATTGAATAGCCCTGCTCTAGACCCTTCCAGAGCTGAGATATCGAAACTCAAAAAATCTGACCCAAAAAAAAAACGACAGTGGTACCCCTTTCGTTTTTTTTTGGGCGAAAACATAAGTTTCTCCAATCTTCTCAAAACTCTGGATTCTGATAGAGGGCCATGAGACTTAAACCTGAGTGCAAAAATGGAGGCTCTAGACCCTTCCAGAGCTGAGATATCCAAACTCAAAACTTCGACCCGAAAAAAAAAACGACAGTGGTACCCCTTTCGTTTTTTTTTTGGGCGAAAAATTAAGTTTCTCCAATCTTCTCAAAACTCTGGATTCTGATAGAGGGCCATGAGACTTAAATCTGAGTGCAAAAATGGAGGCTCTAGACCCTTCCAGAGCTGAGATATCGAAACTCAAAAACTCGACCCAAAAAAAAAACGACAGTGGTACCCCTTTCGTTTTTTTTTTTCGGGCGAAAAATTAAGTTTCTCCAATCTTCTCAAAACTCTGGATTCTGATAGAGGGCCATTAGATTTAAACCTGAGTGCAAAAATTGAGGCTCTAGACCCTTCCAGAGCTGAGATATCGAAACTCAAAACTTCGACCCGAAAAAAAAGAAACTACAGTGGTACCCTTTTTGTTTTTTTGTTTTTTGGGCGAAAAATTAAGTTTCTCCAATCTTCTCAAAACTCTGGATTCTGATAGAGGGCCATGAGATTTAAACCTGAGTGCAAAAATGGAGGCTCTAGACCCTTCCAGAGCTGAGATATCGAAACTCAAAACTTCGACCCGAAAAAAAAAAACGACAGTGGTACCCCTTTCGTTTTTTTTTTTTCGGGCGAAAAATTAAGTTTCTACAATCTTCTCAAAACTCTGGATTCTGATAGAGGGCCATGAGACTTAAACCTGAGTGCAAAAATGGAGGCTCTAGACCCTTCCAGAGCTGAGATATCGAAACTCAAAACTTCGACCCAAAAAAAAAACGACAGTGGTACCCCTTTCGGTTTTTTTTTTGGGCGAAAAATTAAGTTTCTCCAATCTTCTCAAAACTCTGGATTCTGATAGAGGGCCATGAGACTTAAACCTGAGTGCAAAAATGGAGGCTCTAGACCCTTCCAGAGCTGAGATATCGAAACTCAAAAATTCGACCCAAAAAAAAAAAAACAGTGGTACCCCTTTCGGTTTTTTTTTCGGCCGAAAAAATAAGTTTCTCCAATCTTCTCAAAACTCTGGATTCTGATAGAGGGCCATGATACTTAAACCTGAGTGCAAAAATGGAGGCTCTACACCCTTCCAGAGCTGAGATATCCAAACTCAAAATTTCGACCCGAAAAAAAAAACGACAGTGGTACCCCTTTCGTTTTTTTTTTTTCGGTCGAAAAATTACGTTTCTCCAATCTTCTCAAAACTCTGGATTCTGATAGAGGGCCATGAGACTTAAACCTGAGTGCAAAAATGGAGACTCTAGACCCTTCCGAGCTGAGATATTGAAACTCAAAATTTCGACCCGAAAAAAAACCCGACAGTGGTACCCCTTTCGTTTTTTTTTTTTTTTTTGGGCGAAAAATTAAGTTTCTCCAATCTTCTCAAAACTCTGGATTCTGATTGAGGGCCATGAGACTTAAACCTGAGTGCAAAAATGGAGGCTCTAGACGCTTCCAGAGCTGAGATATCCAAACTCAAAATTTCGACCCGAAAAAAAAAAAACGACAGTTGTACCCCTTTCGTTTTTTTTTTTGGGCAAAAAATTAAGTTTCCCTTTCGTAGTCACTTCGAGTTACGTCAGAAGTGACGGAGATTGGGGGTTTCGCATAGAAAGCCAATCCTCTTCGAGTATTTAAACACGAGCCAATGGCATGCAATGCCTTGGGGCTGCGGAAATTTGCATAGCGTACTCCGCCCTACTCCGTGAGTATAAAAGGAGGAAGTGAACGCAACCGCAGTATGTTTTCGCTTCGGAGCCAAGAGAACCTCTTCACTCCTAAAAGCTGATTCAAGACTCTTCGAGAACGAGCGTCCTCTTCAGTGTTGGTGTGACGGCGGTACCCAGCGAGATTTTGCATTGCCTGCGATCTGAGCAGTGGTCTGCCAGACTTTGCACTTCTCCCTGGTAGCTTCAGCGCTGAAAGAGTGAATTTCTCCTTTCTCATAAAAGTGAAAGTGAAAGAGCTGCACGCGGCACGTCTTTTTAAAGATGGTTCGCCCGTGCCCTTCTGGATGTGGTAGATTTCTGTCATCATCTGATGGTCACGAACGCTGCTTTGTATGCCTGGGCATTCAGCATGCAGCAGCAGCGTTCGTGGATGACTCATGTTCCTTCTGTGGGAGCATGACCATCTCCACACTGAGGTCGAGGCTCAATGATCTCACTAGAGTGAGAGCCCCGGTCCCCCCTACTCGATCGGCTTCCTTCACGGAAGGGGGCCCGTCGACCCGGGGACCCGGCGATCTAACGGTGACGGTGTGGGATAAAGCCCCGACGATTCCTCGGGCCACACCTCCCGCCTCAGTGCGTGAGCCAGCGAGCGCTAGCGCGACTCGGTCGGTTGTCTCTTCGGCGGCACCGGCTGCTTCGAGCAGCGCTCCAGATGATGATGCGATGTCTATCACAGCATCACTAGGCGGGCTTGAGTCCTCGGGAGAGGAAGATGCGGCTGCGTTGCCCCCTTCGGGAGTGCCAGCGTTGCCTGTGTCAGATCCCGAGCTGACGGCCATGCTGTCTCGAGCCGCTGGGAGTATCGGGCTAGAATGGAAACCTCCATCCTGCCCCGATCTCTCGCGGATGGATAATTGGTATCTGGACAAAGCTGCCGCCGCAAGGCCACGGCCAACTCCAATACCTTTTTTCCCCGAGCTGCATGCGGAGTTATGGCGCTCTTGGGGGGCTCCTTTGTCCACTCGAGAGCGCGATCTCTCCCCCGCCTTTCCCCCCCTCGACGGTGGGGCCGCCCGTGGGTACACTGGGATGCCCCCGGTGGAGCGCTCTGTTGCGATGCAGCTGTGTCCACAGAGCGCCTCCACCCGTGGTCCTCCTAAGCACCCATCCAAAGCCTGTGGGTTCTCGTCTGCTATGGCGGCGCGATCCTATAGAGCGGCGGGACAGGCGGCTTCCGCTTTGCATGCCATGAGCACTTTGCAGGTCTTCCAAGCGAAGATGCTCAGAGACATGCACGAGGGCGGGACTGACTCGACGGCATTTAAAGATTTGCGGTCCGCCACTGACCTTGCTCTCCGGGCAACGAAAGTGGCCGCTCGCGCCGTCGGTCAGGTGATGGCCACTTCGGTGGTTCAGGAGCGCCATCTCTGGCTCAACCTGGCAGACACGCGGAGCGCTGAGCGGACTCGTCTGCTCGACGCTCCGCTCTCCCAGGTTGGCCTTTTCGGCGGTGCGGTCGAGGACTTCGCCCAGCAGTTCTCCACCGCCCAGAAGCAGACGGAGGCCATTAAACACATCCTGCCCCGGCGACCAGCTGCTGCCTCCACCCAGTCATCGGCGCAGGTGCCTCCCTCTGCTCGCCGCCGAGGACGCCCCCCTGCAGCTCCCCTCCCTCCCGCCCGGCCCCAGCAGTAGCCTTCACCCGGGCCCCGGCGTCGAGGAGGCCGCAGGCCGGCGTCACAGCCCCCTCAGGCCGCTCGCCCCGCTAAACGCCAGGCCAAGCGAAGATCCTGACACGATCTCGAGTCTTTCCCAGGAGGCGGTAGCAGGCCCCCTCCTTCCCCCGGTGGAGGGCCGGGGGAGAATCTTTTGTTCTCAGCTCCCCGCTGCTCACCCACGGGTGGGCAGCACCCTGAACTGGTTAAAGAAAGACTTGACATCCTCACTGAGCTCACAGACTGGAGTGGGTGCGCTCGACGCCCCCGTGCGTCAGCCCACACACTCCTCTCTGTCTCTGAGGGCGCGGAAGGGTGCGTGTGTCGACCCCGGGCTACACCAATCCCTTCCCCCTCTGTCGCCAGACCCCCGGCAGAACAGACCCCCGTGGAACGCTCCGCTTTCCCTGGTCCCTTCTGTCGGGGAGCGGGCTTCGACGCATCCGAGCGGGGCAACTCCTGCACGCGTGCCAGTCGACCCGCACCGCTGCCCCTCCGGGGGGACGTCTGTGGTTCGCATGACCCCGTTGGCTCATTTCCTGGAAGCCTGGCTAGCGCTTCCCGGGATATCCCGCTGGGTCATCAGAACGATCAGATTCGGCTACGCGATTCAGTTCGCACGGTCTCCTCCCCGCTTCAGGGGAGTTCGCTCCACGATAGTCGGTGGCAATGCCCCAGTCCTGAGAGCGGAGATTGCGACCCTGCTGGCGAAGGGTGCAATCGAGACGGTCCCTCCAGCCGAGGTGAAGTCCGGGTTTTACAGCCCCTACTTCATTGTCCCCAAGAAGACCGGTGGGTTACGACCGATCCTGGACCTGCGCATTTTGAACCGTTCTCTCCATCGACTACCGTTCAAAATGCTCACGGCCAAACGCATTTTCGAATGTGTTCGGTATCAGGATTGGTTTGCAGCGATCGACCTGAAGGACGCGTACTTCCATGTGTCCATCTTACCTCGACACAGACCGTTTCTTCGGTTTGCCTTCGAGGGCCAGGCATATCAGTACGGCGTTCTCCCATTCGGGTTAGCTCTGTCCCCTCGCGTCTTCTCGAAGATCGTCGAGGCAGCCCTTGTTCCCCTTCGCGAACATGGGGTTCGCATCCTGAATTATCTCGACGACTGGCTGATACTAGCACACTCTCGAGCTCAGCTTTGCGAACACAGAGACTTGGTGCTCCGGCACCTAGCCCGTTTGGGCCTTCGGGTCAACCGGGAAAAGAGCAAACTTTGCCCCGTGCAGAGGATCTCTTTTCTCGGCATGGAGATAGACTCGGTCGCCATGTCCGCGCAGCTCACGAACGAGCGCGCGCACTCACTGCTGACTTGTCTTCGACAGTTCGAGGGCAAGAGTGCGGTTCCACTGAAACTATTTCAGAGGCTCCTGGGGCATATGGCATCCGCGGCCGCGGCAACGCCGCTCGGTTTGCTTCATATGAGACCGCTTCAGCTGTGGCTTCGCGATCGAGTCCCGAGGTGGGCATGGCATCGCGGCTCGCTCCGAGTTCCAGTGACTCCAGCGTGCCGCCGAACCTTCTTCCCGTGGTCGAACCTCAGCTTCTTACGGACCGGCGTCCCTATTCAGCGAGTTTCCAGGCATCTCGTTGTCTCCACGGATGCATCTACCACGGGTTGGGGTGCCATGTGCAATGGGCATGCAGCCGCCGGTTCCTGGACAGGAGCCCAGCGCCTCATGCACATCAATTGCCTCGAGCTGTTGGCAGTACGGCTCGCCCTACACCGCTTCCGAGCGTTGCTCAAGGGCCAGCATGTGCTTGTCCGCTCAGACAACACTACGGCAGTAGCGTACATCAACCACCAGGGGGTCTACGCTCACGCCAGTTGTCGCAGCTCGCCCGCCACCTCTTGATATGGAGTCAGAAGCACCTGAGGTCCCTTCGTGCAGTTTACATTCCTGAAGACCGGAACTGGGCAGCCGACGAGCTGTCCCGGGTCCGCCCCATCTCCGGCGAATGGCAACTCCATCCCCAGTCGGTCCAGCTGATTTGGGACGAGTTCGGGGAGGCACAGATAGACCTGTTCGCCTCTCGGGACTCGTCCCACTGCGCCCAGTTTTATTCTCTGACCCGCGGCACTCTCGGCTCGGATGCGCTGGCGCACAGCTGGCCACGGGGCCCACGCAAGTATGCGTTTCCCCCAGTGAGCCTCCTTGCACGGGTGTTGTGCAAGATCAAGGAGGACGAGGAGCAGGTCTTGCTGGTAGCCCCCTACTGGCCCACCAAGACGTGGTTCTCCGATCTCATGCTCCTCGCGACAGCACCTCCTTGGCCTATTCCTCTGAGACAAGACCTACTCTCTCAGAGTCGGGGCACTCTGTGGCACCCTCGTCCCGATCTTTGGAGGCTGCACGTGTGGCTCCTGGACGGGACGAGGCAGGTTTGAGTTCGCTGCCACCTGCGGTGGCGGCAACCATCACTTCCGCAAGAGCGTCGTCCACGAGAGACCTTTATGCGTTGAAGTGGAACCTCTTCGTCAATTGGTGCTCTTCTCGCGGAGAAGACCCCCGGAGATGTTCGATCAGTGTCGTGCTTTCCTTCCTGCAAGAAGGGTTGGAGCGCAGGCTGTCGCCCTCCACCCTTAAGGTTTTCTCATGAAGCAGTGGAAGGTAAGTCCTTAGGGAAGCACGACTTGGTCATCAGGTTCCTGAGGGGAGCGAGGAGGCTGCATCCGCCTCGTCCTCCCCTCGTACCCTCTTGGGACCTCTCGGTAGTTTTAAGTGCTCTGCAGAGGCATCCCTTTGAGCCTTTGCAATCGGTAGAGTTAAAGTTTCTGTCCATGAAGACAGCACTCCTGGTTGCATTGGCCTCCATCAAGAGGGTGGGGGACCTGCACGCATTCTCCGTTGACGAAGCGTGCCTGGACTTCGGGCCGGCTTACTCTCACGTGATCCTGAGACCCCGGCCTGGATATGTGCCCAAGGTTCCCACCACTCCCTTCCGGGACCAGGTGGTGAACCTGCAAGCGCTGCCCCCGGAGGAGGCAGACCCAGCCTTGGCACTGCTCTGTCCGGTACGTGCTCTCTGCACCTATGTCGACAGAACGCAGTGTTTCAGGACCTCAGACCAGCTCTTTGTCTGTCATGGAGGGAGCCAGAAGGGAAGGGCTCTCTCAAAGCAACGGCTGTCCCACTGGATAGTGGATGCCATTGCTTTGTCTTACCAGCAGCAAGGCCTTCCGTGCCCCCTTGGTGTGACGGCCCATTCCACTCGGAGTGTAGCCTCCTCTTGGGCTTTAGCGCACGGCGCCTCGCTAACAGACATCTGCAGAGCTGCAGGCTGGGCGACACCCAACACCTTTGCCAGATTCTATAATCTGCGAATTGAGCCGGTATCCTCTCACGTACTCGTTTCGGCCAGTTCTGGATCCGCTCAGGTGTCTTCGCTTGCTCGCCACTCCACTCCCCGGACTGGATAAGTGCGATATTTCCTCAGTTCTTCCATTGAAGTCTTGAGTCCTCCAGCACCGACGATGCGGGCACCACTGCGTTGCTCTGGATGCTAGCTAGGTGCCTCCATGCGCACGGTTCCCCATGGTAACCGTCTCATGTGTATTATCCACTGTAAGCCTCTCTGAGCATGTGTCTTCCCTTGGCAAGCCATCTGCCACCCCTGGAGTTAAATTAGTAGCCACCTGCGGTTGGTACTCCAGTGTTCCATATGCGTTCCTATGTGGCCATATGTGTATTCATAAGTCCTCCCTTCGGTAGGCAGCTGGTAGCATGTCCCCTTCGGGATATGTTTCCCAGTGTACCAGTGCACAGGTAATCCTGTGTCAAAGTCGGATCCCCAAAAAAAAAAAAAGAGGTAAGGCTCGGGGGTTCAGTCTTTCGCAGGGCACTGGAAGACAGCTTGAAGATGGCGTGATGGCACAGACCCCCAATCTCCGTCACTTCTGACGTAACTCGAAGTGACTACGAAAGGGAATGTCTCGGTTACGTATGTAACCCTCGTTCCCTGAGTAGGGAACGGAGACGTTACGTCTCCCTGCCACTTCTGCTGTATCGCTGGGTAGATGCCGAGTTCAGTCTTGGCTCCTCAGCGAAGACATACTGCGGTTGCGTTCACTTCCTCCTTTTATACTCACGGAGTAGGGCGGAGTACGCTATGCAAATTTCCGCAGCCCCAAGGCATTGCATGCCATTGGCTCGTGTTTAAATACTCGAAGAGGATTGGCTTTCTATGCGAAACCCCCAATCTCCGTCACTTCTGACGTAACGTCTCCGTTCCCTACTCAGGGAACGAGGGTTACATACGTAACCGAGACGTTCTCCAATCTTCTCAAAACTCTGGATTGTGATAGAGGGCCATGAGATTTAAACCTGAGTGCAAAAATGGAGGCTCTAGACCCTTCCAGAGCTGAGATATCGAAACTCAAAAATTCGACCCAAAAAAAAAAAACGACAGTGGTACCCCTTTCGTTTTTTTTTTTTTGGGCGAAAAATTAAGTTTCTCCAATCTTCTCAAAACTCTGGATTATGATAGAGACTTAAACCATGAGACTTAAACCTGAGTGCAAAAATGGAGGCTCTAGACCCTTCCAGAGCTGAGATATCGAAACTCAAAAATTCGACCCAAAAAAAAAAACGACAGTGTTAAAATTGTCGTTTTTTTTGGGCGAAAAATTAAGTTTCTCCAATCTTCTCAAAACTCTGGATTCTGATAGAGGGCCATGAGATTTAAACCTGAGTGCAAAAATGGAGGCTCTAGACCGTTCCAGAGCTGAGATATCGAAACTCAAAAATTCGAACCAAAAAAAAAACGACAGTGGTACCCCTTTCGTTTTTTTTTTTTCGGGCGAAAAATTAAGTTTCTCCAATCGTCTCAAAACTCTGGATTCTGATAGAGGGCCATGAGACTTAAACCTGAGTGCAAAAATGGAGGCTCTAGACCCTTCCAGAGCTGAGATATCCAAACTTAAAATTTCGACCCGAAAAAAAAAAACCGACTGTGGTACCCCTTTCGTTTTTTTTTTTTCGGGCAAAAAATTAAGTTTCTCCAATCTTCTCAAAACTCTGGATTCTGATAGAGGGCCATGAGATTTAAACCTGAGTGCAAAAATGGAGGCTCTAGACTCTTCCAGAGCTGAGATATCGAAACTCAAAAATTCGACCCAAAAAAAAAACCACAGTGTTAAAATTGTCGTTTTTTTTTTTGGGCGAAAAATTAAGTTTCTCCAATCTTCTCAAAACTCTGAATTCTGATAGAGGGCCATGAGATTTAAACCTGAGTGCAAAAATGGAGGCTCTAGACCGTTCCAGAGCTGAGATATCGAAACTCAAAAATTCGAACCAAAAAAAAACGACAGTGGTACCCCTTTCGTTTTTTTTTTTCGGGCAAAAAATTAAGTTTCTCCAATCTTCTCAAAACTCTGGATTCTGATAGAGGTCCATGAGATTTAAACCTGAGTGCAAAAATGGAGGCTCTAGACCCTTCCAGAGCTGAGATATCGAAACTCAAAAATTCGACCCCAAAAAAAAAACGACAGTGGTACCCCTTTCGTTTTTTTTTGGGCAAAAAATTAAGTTTCTCCAATCTTCTCAAAACTCTGGATTCTGATAGAGGGCCATGAGATTTAAACCTGAGTGCAAAAATGGAGGCTCTAGACCGTTCCAGAGCTGAGATATCGAAACTCAAAAATTCGAACCAAAAAAAAACGACAGTGGTACCCCTTTCGTTTTTTTTTTTTCGGGCGAAAAAATAAGTTTCTCCAATCTTCTCAAAAGTCTGGATTCTGATAGAGGGCCATGAGACTTAAACCTGAGTGCAAAAATGGAGGCTCTAGACCCTTCCAGAGCTGAGATATCGAAACTCAAAAATTCGACCCAAAAAAAAAACGACAGTGGTACCCCTTTTGTTTTGTTTTTTTGGGCGAAAAATTAAGTTTCTCCAATCTTCTCAAAACTCTGGATTCTGATAGAGGGCCATGAGATTTAAACCTGAGTGCAAAAATGGAGGCTCTAGACCGTTCCAGAGCTGAGATATCGAAACTCAAAAATTCGAACCAAAAAAAACGACAGTGGTACCCCTTTCGTTTTTTTTTTCGGGCGAAAAAATAAGTTTCTCCAATCTTCTCAAAAGTCTGGATTCTGATAGAGGGCCATGAGACTTAAACCTGAGTGCAAAAATGGAGGCTCTAGACCCTTCCAGAGCTGAGATATCGAAACTCAAAACTTCGACCCGAAAAAAAAAACGACAGTGGTACCTGTTATAGAAAATTTCAATGTTTTTAATATTCTTTTTTTTGTACTTTTATTTTCCTTTTCGTTCCACATTATGAGGCTTTTTCAAGTAAAACGTGTTTCTCCCCTTTTACTCTGTATTTACATAGCAGGAACTCTCTCACACACACAGCCAAAGATATGCTAAAGGCTTTTGTTTATAGACAAGGGAACCACCGCATTATAAAGCCTTTTGATCTCATCAACTTTTGATCTCACAGGAGTAAGGGCAGTAAAAACACCATGGGGCGAGGGGCAGGTCATTGACTTTTGCTCTCACAGGAGTAAGGGCAGTAAAACACCATGGGGCGGGGGGAAAGGTGTATAAAAGCTGTCTGTACTATATGTCATTTAGGTCTGTGTTCCTATCGCGAGGTAGCTGTCGCGGTATTTTTGTGAACAAGCCTCCTTCAAAAGAATAAACATCTTTTGAAGTACAATTTGAATCTAATGTCTCTTACTATGATGCTGTTTGTTTGTTAAACTGTTTTTGCCACAACAGTTTTGGTGTCAGAAGTGAGGATCTCACGGCAGTTCTTTCTGGTCCTGAGACGGATTTGACGGAGTGAATCGCCCCAGTACCAGGCTACTGGTCTCATACCTCGGCGGTTTGAGAGAGAACTCAACAGATTACGAGAGAGAGAGCCAAATCCCGATTTTTCAGGGCCAGGAGGGACTCGCCTGAGATCTGAAAGAATCCGGTGGCAGTAAAGCATCTTGGTAAGAGACCTAAAATTTATTTTATTTGTTTTGTATTTCGCATGGTGTAATTTGATATAACTATTAGGTGAACCATAGTGGCTGAACTATCTCTTTGGTACGGGCAGGGAAAGTTTTCGAGGGGTGAATTGAGGTGGTGACGGGCATTCCGACTCTTTTCCTTGAGCTGGCTCATTTGAATCGACTCACTGAAAAGAGCAGGTTTTTTTTTTAGAACACGTAACAAAAATTTTAATTGGCACCTGAGGAAGTCGGACCAATTTTTATGCCGAAAACTGATATTGACACCTGAGGAAGTCGGATCAATTTCATGCAATCGGAAAAATTTGTTACTAACTTTTTTTATAACCGGTAATTGTAACACGTGAATCAGCACGAACAACCCGTCACTACAAGCCAATTTTATTCCGAAAACTAGCTCGTGGGGGCGGATAAAGGATCCGCTCAGGCTGATTATTGGTTAAAAATTGGCACCTGAGGAAGTCGGACCAATTTTATAAAATTGTAAAAATTGACACATTACAAATCTTTAATTGGCACCTGAGGAAGTCGGACCAATTTTATGAAATTGTAAAAATTGGCACATAACAAATCTTTAATTGGCACCTGAGGAAGTCGGACCAATTTTATGAATTTTGAAAACTGCTATCATTATTGAATTGAACCTTGAGTAGAACCATAATTACAGAGCATATTTGCTAAACCTTGCCGGATCGAGGTGACAGAACCGGGTCTGTTGAAGACGTTTGACAGATTAAGACGCGTCGAAAGTAAAAATCCAAGAGAGAAGATTCAGCTAACATGGGATCATCTTATAGTAGGCCTAGACAAGATAATTTTTTACAGTTTTCTTTGTGTGTGTATGTTTTGAGCTATGTTGTGAATGATGAAATTTGAGCAGTGTTTTCCGATGAATGTTTGAAGAAACTTGGTTTGAGATGTTGTGAATGAGGGAACATTGAGCGTTACGAGATTAAAAGTAGTGCGGGAGTCAGTTGAACAGGGCAGTGAGAAACAAAAAAGGGTTGTTATGGCTTAGTTCAACGAATAGGAAGATAAAAGTCGAACTGTCAGGAGAAATAAAGTTTTTACTTCTTCATCCAGTAAATGGATGCATGACATTAGATTTCTAGAGAATTTAGATTTACATGATAAGGATTGAAGTAGCAAGCACCAAGGCTGCTTGTGTGAAATAGATGGAACTGCATGTGAGAAATGTGTTTGGGGATTGTATGCAAACAATCGTGTACTGGTTAAATAATGAAGGAACTGGCATGTAGAGAAAGATTAGGAGAGGATAGAGAAGGAACTGGCATGTAGAGAAAGATTAAGAAGAAATATAGTAGAAAAAACTATATGTATTTTCCTAATAACTGAGGAGGGACTAAGTAATACAGCAAATTCTTGCTTATTTAGCCTGGTTTCCAGATTCTAGATGATGGGTTTTTATTGAAATAAGTGTTGTTGATGATAATGACAAATTAAAGACAGTCTGTGTTATGAAGGAATTTTGGATCAGGGAATCATTTCCCTGGATAAGTATGTCTAAAGTTAAACGAAAACTTTGAAAAAACAACTAAACGTATTTTGAGCATGTATGTGCCATTTACCATTTAATCAGCTCTGTGTTACATTCCTGATGGGGACAAACTGCTTCGGGGGTGCACAGTAAATTGAAGTTTTGCAAGATAAGAATGACGAAAACAATGGTCAGATTCTTGTGATGACACACTTATAAGCAGGGCCATTTAACAAGTAGCTGTGGATGCAAGATGAGAAGGAATTTTTGTGATAAAATGACAGAAATTTCTGGTGTTTGTGTGTGTTTGAATATAGATCACTGTTTAAGTGACGATATTAACATTTTCGTCTGAGAAAGAACAGGAGATAAAAATAAGGTCATGAGATTGAAGACTTAATGAATTTATTTTGAAGGAAAGAACTATACAAAGAGTACTGGTCGTTGTAAAATTAGAGATAAGAAAATGAATTGCAAAATACTTTTAAAAAAGTATTGCTAATTGCAGGTGCAGAAAACATGGAAGTCAGATATTAAATTTTGGCTATTAAGAACCTGATAACTAAATTTAGATGATATTTGAAGCATTACTATTTTTATAAAAGATAAAATAGGCTAAGCAAGCCATGTTACAGATTTAACAGTTGATACATGTAAAATGTGTAAAAAGCTTGGTAGTATTGAACAAGAAAGAAAGAGAAGCTGATGTTTTGATTTTAGAAGATAAAACTTGTGATTTAGCTGAAACAATTTGCTTATCTGAATATGATGTGTGTTGGGGCGCACGAGAGTGACCAGCACGAGAAACTCAAGTAGAAATTTGTAATGTCTAAATTCTCTTATAAAATTGGGCTTTATTAAAATTACAAGTAATTAATGCAAAAGAAGCCTTATGGGCTACAGATAAAAGTTTGAGTTTGAGAGAAGCGGGAAGTACCAGTTCTGAATAACTCAAGAGTCTATCTGTCTCTCTTTTAATGTCAGCTAGAAGCTGTTATGAGCATGTTATAATTGATAATAAGCTATTTATGGTAAAATACAGTGTTTTCAGTTGAAAAATCATAGACACAGGAATGTCAGAATAATTCATTGCCAAAAAAGAGGGCAATTTTTATTTGTAAATGTTTTAGAAGTAAAATTGAATGACTTTAAAGTCTTTAAAATAATAATACAGATCCTAAACGAAAGAAGTTTAAGTGAAAATCTTAACTAGGTTATTCTTGAACCAGTTATATTTTTGTCTAGATCTTAATACGCACCATGAAGCAGAACCGATGACCCAGACTACAGATGAAGTACACTGAATGTACACAGTTGTGATCAAAATTCACTGAGTTTAATCTAAGCAGCTAGGTTGCTGCTTTCAAGATGGTTAATGGATTTAAGTGATTTAATACTGTTGTTATTGTTTTGGGATACTTCTACTGTGATGATTCTTGAATGTCTTCTCACCAACACCCAAGAGAAAAGTCATAACTGTCAAATTTGAGAAAACTCTTTGATAATTCTGCCTAATTGGATGGAGCTGTAACCAGTATGCATGAGGTGTCATCCCAACGACGGGTACGATCTTCGATAGCCCTAGAAGACAACCTAAGGCAGGGTTTCACCGCTACTGGGCACCTGCCCACCAGGAAAGGGAGGTGTAATCTGTGCGAAGGGAGTGGATGTGATGCCACTTTGGGCAAAGGGCATCAGAGAGGGGACTCAGAGGACTGTGATACAGTTTAGTCTGCTTCAACCAAGAGTCCACTCCCAAATATACTTTAGAATGAACTCATCCTCCAAAATGGCTTAATTATCATTGAGATAAAAGAAGTGAAGTTATTTTGTTTCAACACATTTGGAATTCAACACAATCTAAACAAATGGTAGTCGATTGTAGAAATGGGGCCGGTGTAAGACAAAGGGAACCTTATCAGACAGTGGGGTGTCTCAAACATCATTAACATACAGACCACAGGTGGATGCATCTGATGTGGAGACATTGACAAACATTTTTATGATGTTAATTGCAAGAAAAATGCAGAGATATCAGGGCCTTGGGACAAAGGCATGGTGGTGGCTTAAGATGAAGACAACTAAAAGTCTGAATGACAAAGGTCAAAGGTTAGTGTAAGGAATTTACCCTGTCTAAATTACAGTCTTAGGAGGCTGTTGAAAAGATTATTCGTTTGTTCGAGAGAGAGAGAGACTGCTTGAAGGAGAAAGGGTTGGTACTTTATGTTTTCATTCAGACAAAGAAGCTGAAGCAATTTAATGATAATGAATCAAAACCAACACAGCTGACTTTTCTAGAATCAAATGAATAATGTTCAAACATGTTTTTGAAACTATAGTTCAGAGGCCATAGAAAATAATTAGATAAAAGCTATATGATTATGCAGGGTTTAAAATATCATTTAAACTGTAAAATCTTTTTAGAGAAAAGATAACAATAAGAAATATGAGCATTCATATTTAGATGTATTTGATGGTGATTGCACTTTATGTCTTGATAAGAGTGAGTTTAGAGGAGTTGCTCTGTCTGAATAGTGTGTGTCAGTAACCTCTGAAAAAGAGTGTTTTATCGTTACTGATGAGTTAAGGCGAATGACAAATTCAAGAGAGGTTGATAATTTTGAGTCAAACTGACAATCAAGCTTGTCTGCTGGTCATGGATTTTGGTCATTTATGATGAACAATTAGATATGAATTACTGTCCGAATCAGTTTGAGTACTGGTGGAAGTTGGAATTGTAAGTTAAATGAATATCAGTCATGGGTTGGGATAAACAAAAGGATTAGATTTTAAGGCAAGAACAAAGTGACATATTGGCTAAGATATCGAATTATCAAGAGAGTCCTTAACATTTATGATTATTGTAAACAAAGGAAAAATGATGACTGACATCGACAAGTCTGTACAGCATGACCTGACTTGACAGAAAATAGAATGTAAGACTGAAGGCTATTAGCCTTCAAATGCTCTGATGAGGACACCATTGTGTTAATTTGATGCAAGAATGGATTCCTGCATAAAAAAGGGGGATGTAATGGTAACAGTGGCCAAATATGATATGGTTTACTAGAGGACAAAAAATGCCCTAATAAAATTGTTGTATAACAAATTGCAGGACTGATTCGACGGGAAGCGCCAGGGCAAAAAGAAACTGTATTTTTAAACTCAAAATTTGTTTTTCTCTACAGAGCAAAGCAGATTTTGATACAGGAATGTGCCCAATGGAATAATGACTGGTGAATGTGGTTGTTTCCTTGGTGGAAAACTCTGCTATTTTCAATATAGCTAGAGTAAGACCAGATAGAGGAACATAGAATGCGCATGTGATTACAATGCGCTTCACGATTGCATTAACAATGAAAATGCTTTGCTCACAACAGGATTCAGTAACTCTAAACTTTGCACTGTTATCATGCTTCTTAACAAAAACATTGGTGTGGGAAGATTTTGAGCCAGATCACATCTCATACTCACATTCTCATGCTGGCTCCCTGTTACAACAGGACCAAATTTTACATCACAATTGTAAAACTCCCCCATCTTTGTTTTGAGGCATGATTAATTTACACATAGCCACAGCTAAATGCAGCCACACAGATAACACCATTTGATAACTGTTTGTTTTGTTTTACTTTGAGTTTACTTTATTATTTGTTTTGTTTACATTGAAGAATGCTGTACGCTTTTGTTGTTTGTTGTACTATATGCTCTTTTAAATCACAGAATCCCTGCTTCCTAAAAGTTCATATCCAGTGCATGTCTTGGAAAAGGGACAGCTCCCAGATTGGAGTCCAACTGTCTGACTTGTTTGGTCCAAGATCCAGTGTATAGGTGTGAAGTGTGCGATGGAAGCCTAATAAAGCAGGACTGAAAGGAAAACAAAGACTGACCAACTGGTATTACAACAAGCATGGGCGAAAAGTCTGAAGATGACATCTACACAACAGAAAGCATGTCTTTATGGACTGTGCCACCTTATGACTCCATGGGTGTGGCCACAAAGAAATTTTAAATAAGGGATTTTTATTTTATTTTATTTTCATTATTCTTTTTCTTTATTTCTACTATGCTTTAACCTATGTCTGAGATGACTGAGGGTCTGATTTTATGTCAGAAATGCGGTAACAGTGTTTACCCATTTAGCCCGGTTTTAGACAAAGTGTTTAACTATTTGCTTAACTTTTTATTTTTATTTGTTTATTTATTTTTACATTTTAAAACTCTTTATTATCAGAGAATGATAAAGAGGAGGAATTGTTATAGAAAATTTCAATGTTTTTAATATTCTTTTTTTTGTACTTTTATTTTCCTTTTCGTTCCACATTATGAGGCTTTTTCAAGTAAAACGTGTTTCTCCCCTTTTACTCTGTATTTACATAGCAGGAACTCTCTCACACACACAGCCAAAGATATGCTAAAGGCTTTTGTTTATAGACAAGGGAACCACCGCATTATAAAGCCTTTTGATCTCATCAACTTTTGATCTCACAGGAGTAAGGGCAGTAAAAACACCATGGGGCGAGGGGCAGGTCATTGACTTTTGCTCTCACAGGAGTAAGGGCAGTAAAACACCATGGGGCGGGGGGAAAGGTGTATAAAAGCTGTCTGTACTATATGTCATTTAGGTCTGTGTTCCTATCGCGAGGTAGCTGTCGCGGTATTTTTGTGAACAAGCCTCCTTCAAAAGAATAAACATCTTTTGAAGTACAATTTGAATCTAATGTCTCTTACTATGATGCTGTTTGTTTGTTAAACTGTTTTTGCCACAACAGTACCCCTTTCGTTTTTTTTTTTTCGGGCGAAAAATTAAGTTTCTACAATCTTCTCAAAACTCTGGATTCTGATAGAGGGCCATGAGACTTAAACCTGAGTGCAAAAATGGAGGCTCTAGACCAGTGTTTCCCAACCCTGTTCCTGGCGGCACACCAACACTGCGTGTTTTCTTTGTCTCCCTTATCAAACACACCTGACTCAACCCATCAGCTCATAATCAGGTGGGTTAATGAGCTGATGGGTTGAATCGGGTGTGTTTGTTTAGGGAGACAAAGAAAACACGCAGTGTTGGTGTGCCGCCAGGAACAGGGTTGGGAAACACTGCTCTAGACCCTTCCAGAGCTGAGATATCGAAACTCAAAAATTCGACCCCAAAAAAAAAACGACAGTGGTACCCCTTTCTTTTTTTTTTTTTTGGGCAAAAAATTAAGTTTCTGCAATCTTCTCAAAACTCTGGATTCTGATAGAGGGCCATGAGATTTAAACCTGAGTGCAAAAATGGAGGCTCTAGACCGTTCCAGAGCTGAGATATCGAAACTCAAAAATTCGAACCAAAAAAAACGACAGTGGTACCCCTTTTGTTTTTGTTTTTCGGGCAAAAAATTAAGTTTCTCCAATCTTCTCAAAACTCTGGATTCTGATAGAGGGCCATGAGATTTAAACCTGAGTGCAAAAATGGAGGCTCTAGACCCTTCCAGAGCTGAGATATCGAAACTCAAAAATTCGACCCAAAAAAAAAAAACGACAGTGGTACCCCTTTCGTTTTTTTTTTTGGGCAAAAAATTAAGTTTCTCCAATCTTCTCAAAACTCTGGATTCTGATAGAGGGCCATGGGTCTTAAACCTGAGTGCAAAAATGGAGGCTCTAGACCCTTCCAGAGCTGAGATATCCAAACTCAAAACTTCGACCCGAAAAAAAAAAAACGACAGTGGCACCCCTTTCGGTTTTTTTTTTTCGGGCAAAAAATTAAGTTTCTCCAATCTTCTCAAAACTCTGGATTCTGATAGAGGGCCATGAGATTTAAACCTGAGTGCAAAAATGGAGGCTCTAGACCCTTCCAGAGCTGAGATATCGAAACTCAAAATTTCGACCCGGAAAAAAAAACGACAGTGGTACCCCTTTTGTTTTTTTGTTTTTTGGGCGAAAAATTAAGTTTCTCCAATCTTCTCAAAACTCTGGATTCTGATAGAGGGCCATGAGACTTAAACCTGAGTGCAAAAATGGAGGCTCTAGACCCTTCCAGAGCTGAGATATCGAAACTCAAAACTTCGACCCGAAAAAAAAAACGACAGTGGTACCCCTTTCGTTGTTTTTTTTTCGGGCGAAAAATTAAGTTTCTACAATCTTCTCAAAACTCTGGATTCTAATAGAGGGCCATGAGACTTAAACCTGAGTGCAAAAATGGAGGCTCTAGACCAGTGTTTCCCAACCCTGTTCCTGGCGGCACACCAACACTGCGTGTTTTCTTTGTCTCCCTTATCAAACACACCTGACTCAACCCATCAGCTCATAATCAGGTGGGTTAATGAGCTGATGGGTTGAATCGGGTGTGTTTGATTAGGGAGACAAAGAAAACACGCAGTGTTGGTGTGCCGCCAGGAACAGGGTTGGGAAACACTGCTCTAGACCCTTCCAGAGCTGAGATATCGAAACTCAAAAATTCGACCCCCCCAAAAAAAAACGACAGTGGTACCCCTTTCTTTTTTTTTTTTGGGCGAAATATTAAGTTTCTCCAATCTTCTCAAAACTCTGGATTCTGATAGAGGGCCATGAGACTTAAACCTGAGTGCAAAAATGGAGGCTCTAGACCCTTCCAGAGCTGAGATATCGAAACTCAAAAATTCGACCCAAAAAAAAAAACGACAGTGGTACCCCTTTCGTTTTTTTTTCAGGCGAAAAAATAAGTTTCTCCAATCTTCTCAAAACTCTGGATTCTGATAGAGGGCCATGAGACTTAAACCTGAGTGCAAAAATGGAGGCTCTAGACCCTTCCAGAGCTGAGATATCGAAACTCAAAACATCGACCCGTAAAAAAAAACGACCCTTTCGGGTTTTTTTTCGGGCGAAAAATTAAGTTTCTCCAATCTTCTCAAAACTCTGGATTCTGATAGAGGGCCATGAGATTTAAACCTGAGTGCAAAAATGGAGGCTCTAGACCCTTCCAGAGCTGAGATATCAAACCTCAAAACTTCGACCCGAAAAAAACAACAACAGTGGTACCCCTTTTGTTTTTTGTTTTTTTCGGGCGAAAAATTAAGTTTCTCCAATCTTCTCAAAACTCTGGATTCTGATAGTGGGCCATGAGACTTAAACCTGAGTGCAAAAATGGAGGCTCTAAACCCTTCCAGAGCTGAGATATCCAAACTCAAAATTTCGACCCGAAAAAAAAAAACGACAGTGGTACCCCTTTCGTTTTTTTTTCGGGCGAAAAATTAAGTTTCTCCAATCTTCTCAAAACTCTGGATTCTGATAGAGGGCCATGAGATTTAAACCTGAGTGCAAAAATGGAGGCTCTAGACCCTTCCAGAGCTGAGATATCGAAACTCAAAAATTCGACCCAAAAAAAAAAACGACAGTGGTACCCGTTTCGTTTTTTTTGGGGGGCGAAAAATTAAGTTTCTCCAATCTTCTCAAAACTCTGGATTCTGATAGAGGGCCATGAGATTTAAACCTGAGTGCAAAAATGGAGGCTCTAGACCCTTCCAGAGCTGAGATATCGAAACTCAAAATTTCGACCCGAAAAAAAAAACGACAGTGGTACCCCTTTTGTTTTTTTTTTCGGGCGAAAAATTAAGTTTCTCCAATCTTCTCAAAACTCTGGATTCTGATAGAGGGCCATGAGACTTAAACCTGAGTGCAAAAATGGAGGCTCTAGACCCTTCCAGAGCTGAGATATCGAAACTCAAAAATTCGACCCAAAAAAAAAACGACAGTGGTACCCCTTTCGGTTTTTTTTTGGGCGAAAAAATAAGTTTCTCCAATCTTCTCAGAACTCTGGATTCTGATAGAGGGCCATGAGACTTAAACCTGAGTGCAAAAATGGAGGCTCTAGACCCTTCCAGAGCTGAGATATCCAAACTCAAAACTTCGACCCGAAAAAAAAAAAACGACAGTGTTACCCCTTTCGTTTTTTTTTTTCGGGCGAAAAATTAAGTTTCTCCAATCTTCTCAAAACTCTGGATTCTGATAGAGGGCCATAAGACTTAAACCTGAGTGCAAAAATGGAGGCTCTAGACCCTTCCAGAGCTGAGATATCCAAACTCAAAATTTCGACCCGAAAAAAAAAACGACTGTGGTACCCCTTTCGTTTTTTTTTTCGGGCAAAAGATTAAGTTTCTCCAATCTTCTCAAAACTCTGGATTCTGATAGAGGGCCATGAGATTTAAACCTAAGTGCAAAAATGGAGGCTCTAGACCCTTCCAGAGCTGAGATATCGAAACTCAAAAATTCGACCCAAAAAAAAAAACGACAGTGGTACCCCTTTCGTTTTTTTTTTTTTGGGCGAAAAATTAAGTTTCTCCAATCTTCTCAAAACTCTGGATTCTGATAGAGGGCCATGAGATTTAAACCTGAGTGCAAAAATGGAGGCTCTAGACCCTTCCAGAGCTGAGATATCGAAACTCAAAACTTCGACCCGAAAAAAAAACACGACAGTGGTACCCCTTTTGTTTTTTTGTTTTTTCGGGCGAAAAATTAAGTTTCTCCAATCTTCTCAAAACTCTGGATTCTGATAGAGGGCCATGAGACTTAAACCTGAGTGCAAAAATGGAGGCTCTAGACCCTTCCAGAGCTGAGATATCGAAACTCAAAATTTCGACCCAAAAAAAAAAGACAGTGGTACCCCTTTCGTTTTTTTTTTTTGGGCGAAAAATTAAGTTTCTCCAATCTTCTCAAAACTCTGGATTCTGATAGAGGGCCATGAGACTTAAACCTGAGTGCAAAAATGGAGGCTCTAGACCCTTCCAGAGCGGAGATATCGAAACTCAAAAATTCGACCCAAAAAAAAAACGACATTGGTACCCCTTTCGTTTTTTTTTTTTTCGGGCGAAAAATTAAGTTTCTCCAATCTTCTCAAAACTCTGGATTCTGATAGAGGGCCATGAGTCTTAAACCTGAGTGCAAAAATGGAGGCTCTAGACCCTTCCAGAGCTGAGATATCCAAACTCAAAACTTCGACCCGAAAAAAAAAACGACAGTGGTACCCCTTTCGTTTTTTTTTGTTTCGGGCAAAAAATTAAGTTTCTCCAATCTTCTCAAAACTCTGGATTCTGATAGAGGGCCATGAGATTTAAACCTGAGTGCAAAAATGGAGGCTCTAGACCGTTCCAGAGCTGAGATATCGAAACTCAAAAATTCGAACCAAAAAAAAACGACATTGGTACCCCTTTCGTTTTTTTTTTTCGGGCGAAAAAATAAGTTTCTCCAATCTTCTCAAAAGTCTGGATTCTGATAGAGGGCCATGAGACTTAAACCTGAGTGCAAAAATGGAGGCTCTAGACCCTTCCAGAGCTGAGATATCGAAACTCAAAAATTCGACCCAAAAAAAAAACGACAGTGGTACCCCTTTCGTTTTTTTTTTTCGGGCGAAAAATTAAGTTTCTCCAATCTTCTCAAAACTCTGGATTCTGATAGAGGGCCATGAGATTTAAACCTGAGTGCAAAAATGGAGGCTCTAGACCCTTCCAGAGCTGAGATATCGAAACTCAAAAATTCGACCCAAAAAAAAAAACGACAGTGGTACCCCTTTCGGTTTTTTTTTTGGGCAAAAAATTAAGTTTCTCCAATCTTCTCAAAACTCTGGATTCTGATAGAGGGCCATGAGATTTAAACCTGAGTGCAAAAATGGAGGCTCTAGACCATTCCAGAGCTGAGATATCGAAACTCAAAAATTCGAACCAAAAAAAAACGACAGTGGTACCCCTTTCGTTTTTTTTTTTTTCGGGCGAAAAAATAAGTTTCTCCAATCTTCTCAAAAGTCTGGATTCTGATAGAGGGCCATGAGACTTAAACCTGAGTGCAAAAATGGAGGCTCTAGACCCTTCCAGAGCTGAGATATCCAAACTCAAAAATTCGACCCAAAAAAAAAAACGACAGTGGTACCCCTTTCGTTTTTTTTTTTTGGGGGCAAAAAATTAAGTTTCTCCAATCTTCTCAAAACTCTGGATTCTGATAGAGGGCCATGAGATTTAAACCTGAGTGCAAAAATGGAGGCTCTACACCGTTCCAGAGCTGAGATATCGAAACTCAAAAATTCGAACCAAAAAAAAACGACAGTGGTACCCCTTTCGTTTTTTTTTTCGGGCGAAAAAATAAGTTTCTCCAATCTTCTCAAAAGTCTGGATTCTGATAGAGGGCCATGAGACTTAAACCTGAGTGCAAAAATGGAGGCTCTAGACCCTTCCAGAGCTGAGATATCGAAACTCAAAATTTCGACCCGGAAAAAAAAACGACAGTGGTACCCCTTTTGTTTTTTTGTTTTTTGGGCGAAAAATTAAGTTTCTCCAATCTTCTCAAAACTCTGGATTCTGATAGAGGGCCATGAGACTTAAACCTGAGTGCAAAAATGGAGGCTCTAGACCCTTCCAGAGCTGAGATATCGAAACTCAAAAATTCGACCCAAAAAAAAAACCGACAGTGGTACCCCTTTCGTTTTTTTTTTTGGGGGCGAAAAATTAAGTTTCTCCAATCTTCTCAAAAGTCTGGATTCTGATAGAGGGCCATGAGACTTAAACCTGAGTGCAAAAATGGAGGCTCTAGACCCTTCCATAGCTGAGATATCGAAACTCAAAATTTCGACCCAAAAAAAAAACGACAGTGGTACCCCTTTCGTTTTGTTTTTTCGGGCGAAAAATTAAGTTTCTCTAATCTTCTCAAAACTCTGGATTCTGATAGAGTGCCATGAGACTTAGACTTGAGTGCAAAAATGGAGGCTCTAGACCAGAGGTCTCAAACTTGCGGCCAGCGGGGTGATATTTTGTGGCCCCCCACTTGACATTAAACTTTAATATGAGTGCGGCCCGCCGTTGCGTTTGCCGTTGTGTATAAGAAAAAGACAAAGAACGTTTGTAAAATTAACTTCAACTGTCAGAAGGACGGTTCATGAAGAACCAATCATGTACAGAAAAGAATGATCAAATTCAGAGGAACAGTTGTGCTCCATTTTTGGAATACTTAAATAAATTTTTTTTTTTTTGGAATACTTGATGCGGCCCGGCCTGACCCAGACTCTATCTCCAGCGGCCCTCAGGTAATTTGAGTTTGAGACCCCTGTTTTAGGCACACACATATATCAATATTCAGTGTATGAATCTCAACAATGGTGACAAAAGAATATTCCATCAGGAAAAGGAATTTACTAAGACATTTCAGATCATAATTTATACATACCGCAATGCATGATGGGAGCCATGAATGAGTTCTGGGTGGCACCCAGAATGCACTGCAACATGCAGTGCACAACTTTTCAACTACATGTCAACTAACTCACATTAGAGTATTATTCGAGTGTAGTAGATTTTTTTAGGGTTGGGTGTTAGGGTTCAGGTTAGTCAAGTCAAGTCATCTTCATTTATATAGCGCTTTTAACAATGTAAATTTTTACTAAAGTGCCTATACAGGGATAATAGGAAATTTAAATAACAGATTGTTTTGGCTTTATTGCAGCTCTAGAATAAAGTTATTTTCTCATTAAAGTAAGTTTTGATTGATTCCCTTCCATCGCAACAATCATCAGTAATTAACTTGATTAATAATAGAATAAGTTGATTTGTAGTTGCCAAGTTAAGTTGACTATCAAATTAAAGTTAACCAATGAAGGTTTGGAAAGCTTATTTTATTTTTCCAACTAAAGATAATACTTTAAAACTTGGGCAAGAGAGGTTAAAGACATTAAAATATCCCAGGCTATGTTTACACGGAAACGATTCTGAAGAGAAAACGCAAAAGTGGCGTTGCGTCATCACTTTTTATTCTGCGTTTAGATGAGCGTTTTGTGTGGGAAATCCGCATGCAAATGGTGACGCAAAAGTCTGTGAAATTCAATGTAGTATGCACTCCAGGCGGCTAAGAGTGCATACTACAACAACACCATGTCTGCGTGCCTGCGTACAACCTTCACTGTCGAGCAGACTTTTGCGTTTTTACCGTTTAAACAGGAACGCGGCGGTGGAACATTTTTAAGATTTCCACTCTGGAGGGTGGTTTCACTTTTTTGCGTTTTTAAGCCTCGAAAACAAACGAGAAACGCCGTGTAAACGAAAGGCACATCCGATAAAATATTTTTACGTTTTCACTCACGAGTGTTCTCGTGTAAACAGGGCCTCAGAAAGTCAATGAACCAGCTACACACCACTTGGAAACCTTCCCAGTTAATGAAACAGCATGACGGCTCTGGCTACCCAACTCTCTCTACTCAATATAAAATAATACACCCTGAAAATGATGTTGTAATGGCAGCTCAGACAAAAAGATTAAGTTAGAACCCAATGGTAGGTATTTATTAACAACACACAAGAGAAAACGGGTGAGCGTCAACAACAATGTGTTGGTAGAGTGAGTGAATGAGTGGCTTTGTGTATCTTTCACCAGTAATCAGAGTCTTTGATGAACAAACACACATGAAGACTGGACACATGAAGAGAGGAGAGGAATGGAGATCGATGGTAAGTATCGGCTTTGAGCAGGTAATTGAGTGTGTATAGGAGACCACACTGACTGAAGAGTGTGTGTCCTCTGTGAGGGAGCTGATTGAAGCGGTGATGAGGGACAGGTGCTGGTATTAGGGCTGAGTGTGTAATGCTGATTTGTTCAATTACTTGAACTATGTCCTCATCCTTGATTAATCTGACCTGGACTTCTTGACATTGGTAATCCAACGAAGAGGATTCGTATTTTTTACAATATTTGGATTCTTTTATTTACACTAAAAAGGTTTTTTTTTTTTTTTTAAGAATGGTTCATGTGAAAGTGTGACACTATGTGACTCTTTTGTGTGTGATTAATTGTTTATTCATGTGTGTTAATTTAATTGTCCATTGTAAATTATTGGCAGTGCTTCCTATATGTGTGCATGATGGTAATGCTCTAGTAGATTTATGTGTAGAAAAGTAGCAATTTGTGAAAATGGCTAAATAACGTTAATTAGTGATCATGTAATTGATTAAATGATTTGAAGCATTAAATGAGTTTTAGCATGAGAAAAACAACTAATGTGCGAACCTTTTTGGTTTTTTGATTATCAAATTTTGATGATTAGTGTAAGCTAGCTTTTCCATCATGTCTCGGTAACAGAATAGCTCCAGGTGAAATGTCTTGCTTTCACTGAAATCTCGCTGGTTGAGAGCGAATGACTGGAGAGATTGATAGGACCTCTGTTATAGATTAAACCTGGACCAAACGCATTAAACATTTATGGTACATGATATTTCTTCTCTCACTTGCCGCATAATCAAGCAGAGCACGGGGTAAACACATTATTCTTTTCCCTATATTGGCTTTGACAGATCGGTGCAATTTCTTTTCCCCCTCACACACATCTGAGAATCTGTGAACTCTGAAAGCTTCTTAATTCCAGAACTCAGGTGGAGGGATTTCTCCCTTTCAAACCACAAAATAGATAACGACCCATTGATTGATTCTCACATTCATTTCATATTTCACACATATCATTATTTACAGAATCGAAGTCACCTATCTTTCCCGCTGTGTTGTTGTTGACTATGGTCTGCTTGGACTGACTGTCTTTTCCACTCCAGTTTTCCACAGAACTGAATTAAGCTAAAGCGTAGCTTGTTGTAAGTTTCCACCTTCTACCTTGAATGCCTTTCATTATGTTTCTCATTTGAACCTCACAAATGAGAGTATTACCATATCATTTGATGTACAACATCTATTTTTTTTCCTGCAGAATGCGGCACCTTTTTAAATGGTTCCTGTGGATTGAAATCCAGTCATCAAAAAGTCATTTGAAGGCATGAAGAGATGTGTGGAGGAGGTGTGAAGATTAGTTCTACACATCCGCAAGTAAACATCATTCCTGAGATCTTCACAGCACTTCACACAATAGCTATCTTGTAATAACAGTGGCAGAACTCAATCTGAAGATGAAGTCAAGTGGGATCAACAATAGTTTTATTCAGATGTTTTCTCATCTTGATCCACTTATGTTCTCCTACCAACGTGCTCAAAATCTCATGTCATCCATTTCATCAATATACCGGTCATATTTGATGTGTCTTGAATCATTAATGATCAGTCATTTGTTATTTTTTTAAGCCATATGTGACCTATCAATTAAAATGTTGATGTTTCAAGAGCACAGGATTGTGACTGGAGAGTCGAAGGCAGATTTGAGGGGTGCGGAGTCTTCTGATAACTCGAACTGCAGGAAAAAAAACATGCTAAATACAAATGAAACAATAGAATTAATCATATACCATAATTGTATATATTTGGGAGAGCAAAATAAATCCTTCCCGTTCATTGTACTGTTGATGTGAAAGGTTGGGCATCCAATCAAATCTGGGTCCTAGAGTAAAATCGTTGAGAATCACTGCAAAGGAATAACTGGTAATTGTTACACACATAAATACAGTCAAATATAGAGTTGAACAGATTCAGAGTAGTTTATTGTCACATCTTCAGTCCATACACATATGTTGTTCATTCATATGCTGCTCTCATCTGGAGTTCATAATTGAGCTAAATTGCCCATTGAGAGGAATAAATCCAGACGGCATCACTTAAAGGAGTAGTTCACTTTAAAAAAAAAAAAAAACTTTTGCTGATAATTTACTCACCTCCATGTCATCCAAGATGTCCATGTCTTTCTTTCTTCAGTCGAAAAGAAATGAAGGTTTTTGATGAAAACGTTCCAGGATTTTTCTCCATATAATGGACTTCACTGGGTAGCAAACGGTTCAAGGTCCAAATGAGAGTTTCAGTGCAGCTTCAAAGCACTTAAATCGACACCAGACGATGAATAAGGGTCTTATCTAGCGAAACGATCGCTCATTTAATAAATAAATAACAAAATTTACCTTTTCTAACTTACGGGGGAACACACCCCGTTTTGGATGCAAATGCAATTGCTATTTAAACAATGTGGCACAGGACAGCCTAAAGGTGCTGTATGTAAGTTTTTCACTCTATTAAAGCATAAAAATATCTTAATATGTTTGCAGATATTTAGGAAACATGAGTTCGCATACTTGTTTCTCTAAAAAACAGTTAATTCACTTTGAAATGTGTGTTCCTTGTGTGAATGTTTTTGTTTTGGTCTTTGTGACTCCGCCCACTGCCAATTTACCCAATAGTAAAATGTCTATGAATGGGAGTAAATTAAAACGCAAGACCAACTCATCATAAATTAGCTCATCAAGTTATTGTGTGTAAGTCTCCACGCATTCCATTTTAAATTTAAATCTGGCAACTGGGTGGAGTGTCGAGTCTGAGTAGTAGGGGAGTCTATGGGGTTACTGCGGAACAAAAGTGGGCATTTCTAAATTTGTGGGTGTTTTCAAACTGGTGGGTGTTTATAAATCAGGCAATGAAAATGATGCCCTTCACCCTACCCTACCTGTGACATCAGATAACGCCTCTCTGTTAATAGCCTCGCCCAACCATCTGGCAACTCTTATTACTCTCCTGAGACCTGTACTTGCAGGAGGGGATGAAGGGAAACAACTCACTTCATTATTTAGAATTTCCACTGCAGTGCCCTTTTCAACGGCTAGCTGTCCATTTTACATACTGCACCTTTGACACCACCAACCCACCAAATGCGGGTGGATCTGTGTAATGCAGTCACTCCTTCTAGCCACTTTGGTGGGTTGAATTTTATATAATATATATCCATTTTTCCAATTGTAGTCTTTTGAAAAGGCATCTGAAGTAATAAACTAAGTCCAATGTTGTGTCCTCAAAATACATATTGATACTGAAATGTCTTAATATGGCAATACTCATTTTCCACAGAATAGACACACGATATTCATTTTTACAGTGGAACTGCTCTCTCTCTCTCATCAATTACTGATGGTGAGTTACTCAAAACCTGCCTCCCTTCAGTCACTCATTTTATCATCTCCGGATGAATATTGTGGATGTTACAGGGCTTGAATTTCGTAGTGGGATTGCGCGTATTGTGCTTAATTTTACTCATTTTGGCAGATTTTGTGTTACACCCAAAGTGTGACACAAAATATGTGAAATTGCAACATGACATCATGAATTTTTGCGTAAACATACATGTTATCTCTACGCATTTTGAGCTATCCGCGTGTATGCGTGTATGTCTGCGCCGCTAAATGTCCGAGTGATTCCGCGTGTCTGTATGCGTCAAATGTCAGCGCGAAACGAAGCAAAATGTAGATCTACATCTGAGGAGCGATCTTTTTTTTTTCCTAGGATGGTAAGGGAACAGTCATAAATGCCATTAACCCCAGTGACGGGTAGGTTTAGGGACGGGGTTGAGGTAAGTCATATATTTATATATACAGTAATAACGTTAAGTCAACGGCATTCATAAACACGCTGAAAAGCGATTATGCGTCTTGATAGCATGCCAAAAATGGAAATACGAATTGTCGTGTCATACACACGCTACTTCGTGAGATCAGTCTGTAAATTGCCAGTCTTGGCAAGTTTTCATGTTAACACAGTCATTTCTGATTTAAGTGAATGGAAATTAAATGTGTGTAACAGAATAATAAGTCTGTGCGTTCGGTCTTAAAGTAAAAGCAAAATAATCCTGCTGGCAAAATATGAGATAATATAAAAAAATGGCAGTTTTTCCCCAAAGGTATTATTGTCAAAACTGTGGCCAGGAAAAACGCTGAGTGACTAGTAACTTTGGAAAGCAAAACTGTCAAGCCCGATCCCAAAAATAATAAATGAATGTTATTCCTCAATAAAACTCTAACCTGGTTTTGATCTGAAATGACTGATGACATTACCAATCTCTCTTATTTTTCAATGCTTTCCACTAAACCAGTAACACATTTTCTCCAAGTTAAATATGCTGTTTTGCTTGAATATATGTTGTGATTATTGTGTCATGTTTACTTCGACCAAATCCTGTGCTGCCAGAGACCAAAATGCAGCGAGTTTTCTGTGTTGAATGTCTGTGTTGTCGGTGTAATAAAATACTGAGTAGAGTGAAGTAATGCATTGACAAGTGGTAAAATTGGTTTTCTCAGAAAGAACCATAAGATTTAACCTGTAGAGAGTCTCCTGGGGCCTTCAATGGGCATGTCAAGGCTTGATATATTGACTTGAAAGTGAAATAAAATTTGCACTTGCCTACTCAACAACTGACACAAATCCAGCCTTATTTACACTGCAAGGCCTAATGCACATGTCCAACATTTTGACATGTTTTGCCAAAACATACTGTTTTTCTTATGGGAACCTTAAAATGTTTTATTTATTCATTTATTTTACATTTGTAATGTTATTATGACGTTCCTGAAACATTATTTCATCTTAATTGTTATTAACAACTCTGTGTGCAATCTACAGTGTTAAAGTAACACTGAAGAAACTGCAGTTAATGAGATAATTGATGAAATTTTGACTTTTCGTACATCTACGAATTGTCTTATTGATATTACCAGAGGCTTAGATGTTGACGTTTTATTGAATATTTCTTTTGAAGTCACCATTATGGTGATAAGTGTTTTCTTTAGTTGGGCTCTTGACTTTTGTTTGTTGAAAACATTTCTGACATGAAAAGTCTGATCAACTTATCTGCCTAATTGATAGTCAAATGACTGCTTTTTTGTTATCATGAAATATTTAAATTAAGAAGCTGAAGCATTAATGTGTAAAAAAATATTATAAATTCCTCAGTTGAGATAAGATGACTATTGTGCATTAACATTGATTTATTTTTTTAAAATATTGAGACACACTTAGACATGAAAACATAATAAAAACCTCAACAATGGTGACAAAAAATATTCAAATATATAAAATTATTCATGTGGCAATGCATGTTGGGAGTCTTTTTCTGTTGTTGTCCTTAAGTGATTCTGCCTATCAGGTGTTCATCAGTGTCTGAATTCAATCACTTTTCATTCACTCTATCAATGGGACTATATTAGTGAACTAATGTAGGGAATAGTAAATGAGGGTATAGGATGTGATTTTGAACACAGCCTCTTAGTGTCGCCTTTGAGCACTGTTAATTCACAGTATATTCCTGTAGCTATTTTCAGGAAAATGACAGTTATTACCCAGAATGCATTGTTTTCAATGGTATATCACTGTTTTAATGGAAATGTATGATAATGATACTGTCAGAATGTGGCAGCTTTTTTTACAGCAAGGTTTTACAGTGTGTGTTTGCAGCCAGTGATTTGAAAAATAAAGACAACTCTGCTATTTTCAAGAAGAAACACTGCAAGAATGAAATCTCAGTCAGCTCAAGAACTCTCATACCCCTTTTAAACCAGAATGGTTTGCGTTCTGGAGCCAGACTGGAGCCAATCGTGAACGCCTGCTTTTTTTTTTTTGAGACTTGTGGAACGAACCGTGACGTAACACTGCTGCTTGTTATTTACCTGACTTTAACCAGTCCAAAATCACTCTGGGTCTCTCTACTGCTCCCAGTTTTATATATTTATAAAGAGAAATTTAGTGATATGTTATTACAATGCTCAAATAGACTGTGATAGACAGCGGCAGCATTTCTCCTCTCTCCGGGTCTGTTCGACACTAGCAAGTTTTTAAGGCCAGGGTTGAACCGATCTTTCTGCAGTGGAAATGATCGGAACAGGTACAGGCCAGGAACCTGCACTGGAAAAGGATGCCTCAAAAAAGTGTTTAGAATATGTTTTTTTTTTCCCCTACATCATCCTTTTGACACGGCACTGAACAGGTACATGTCTTCGGAGTGGAAGAAGAGACAGAGATACTGGACCGGCATGTCAAAGAGCGCGTGATGTAGTATTGTGGTTGAGGAGTCCTCTGAGATCTCAGTGCAAACCCACTGAAGTCATCAGCAGTTTGATTCTGGCTCTCTACACGCTGACTGCGCTGTAATGCATTGAGGAGCAGCTTAAATCATTGACCCTTAAATCATTAACTTTAGATTTTGCCTGGCTGCAGGCAGTTGTAACAGCCAGATGGTAAAAAAAAAATGAAAAGGTGATCTGATGGTGTTGGTTGTGTTAAAACAAACATTATTTAACAACCATTTGACCTGAATTACTGGACTCATTTAGAGCCTAAATTAGGTTTGCTTCATCAATTATAGCAGCACTATTCATGCATAGTATAGGATTTCAAACATTTTATAAAGAAACCAGAATACATTTTTATCTCACATACAATATATATATATATATATATATATATATATATATAGTTTTGTTTGTTTGATACAGGCTTTAGACACAACGACATCAAGAATCAGCCTGTGAATCTCAACAATGGTGACAATTAAAAAGCATGTTGCAGTGCATTCTGTGTGCCCCCAATAAAAACTCATTCATGGCTCCCATCATTCATTGCTGCATGAATAAATAATGAGCTTATTTTCAGAAGTGATCTGTTTGTCACCATTGCTGAGATTCATACGCTATATATATATATATATATATATATATATATATATATATATATATATATATGTAATAACAGCAGACAAACAAAATCTAAAGTTAAAGCTACGCTGTGTGATTTTTACCCCATCTAGCGGTGAAAAAGTAACTCCTACGGTGCCCAATGTAGTCCAAGATTAACATGGCTTCCAGTTCGACCTCGTCCATGAGTGTTAACTCAAACGTAAACGCGAAAGGCAAAACTTGAATTAACGGGTATGTCCCTCTATGGCTAATGTACTTTCAAGATGGAGGGGCAACAGGGCGACCGATAGTAGAACCCCTTACCCGTATGCATTTTCAAGGGCATATTATACACTAACGAGAATACTTTATTACTTGAACGAAGTAAATATACATTAATGAGCACATATATTTTTGAAAGAACCTAGTGTTTTTAGCTAAGAATAAACAAGCAATTTTGCTATATACTATAGTATTTTAATACTTAATTATATAAAAAAAATGCATATATTAAGCATAATCACATGTGGATTTATTTAAGTCTCCTAGGTAAAATGAAATCTTTATGTCAGGGTTAAACTGTTTGATTTAATTGGCAATAATAATGTATCCACTAGATGTCTCTCTAAAATCATGCAAATGCTCGTCAGATGATACAGCTTTCAGTAAAACATCCCCAAACTTTAAAGCAATATTCACATGCTATAATGTGCATCACATATCTATTAAATCTTTTGTGTAAAACCTACTGTAGTTAACCATGGAAGGTGACAGGAATATTGCAGAAATCCATATGTGGTCCGTCCCGGCATACTGAACACATCACATCTGTAGCTTTTCGTCTCTGAGGTCGTTTTTCAAGGTTGTTAGGTTGTTATTTGGGAACATGTCAGTTTCCATCACACTATTGAAATACATGAGGTTCTCAAATCATTTTTTTTTCCAATCCAGGCAAGATTATCTCGCCCGACCCAGCTTACAGTTTAAAAACAAACTAAATAATTTGGTATCACCTCATTTTGATCGTCCCTTTGAACATTGTTAACTGTAAGTAACTTTGTAACATGTCTACCAATTCTCATTAGAGTATTAGTAGACTCTGCTTAATATGCTAACTCTTCATTGTGATGCTCCTCCAACAACATACTGACTATAAGTGACTTTGCAACTACATGTCAACTTATTCTAACCCTAACCGTACCAGTCTACTAATACTCTACTAATACTCTAATGAGAGTTAGTAGACATGAAGGTGCAAGGTTACTAACCATCAAAACAAAATGAAACCAATGAGTTTGCCTGTTGATGAAATCCTGTAGTCCCATGTAAAACTAAGTTAAGGAAAACTTTTAAATAATCACTGCATATATTATTTCAGGCATTTACCAAAAACTCATTCAAAAAACCAATTGACTTTGGGCCCACAGATTCCCATTTCACTCAATGTTAAAAAAAACAACATTTCATTATATCTTTCATTTTACTCATAATGTTTTGTAACAAAACTTTACATATTTCCTTTTTAACCATTAAGCTGAATCGCTGGCATTTACTACCCAAACCACTCCTCCTCATTCAGATCATTCAGCTGAGCTCATTCATGACAATGGATTCAGGCTTGAACACGAGTTGTTTGCCTTGTTCAAACTTTAACCTTGATCAGTTGCACCAACAATGAGCTCTTGACAAAGAAAGGTTAAATGAGGAATGTAGGGAATGGCTTGATATGACATGGTTTATCTGCAGTCAGTCAGTAACGTCATAATGCCTGAACTCATATGAGAGCATTAGCACAGCTCGCTTAATATTACTATACAAAATTGATGATTGAGAGAGAGAGAGTTTAAATAGCAGAGGCTGAATCTTTTCTTTCTTTTTTTTTGTGAAAATTCAAAAAAAAAATTTTTGCTATACACTGTAAAAAATAACCGTGATTTTAACGGTAAAATACTCTAAAAATTCTACAGTGCAAAACTGTTTCCATACTATACACGGTAAATAACTGTGATAATTTTACAGTAAAATACCGTTAAATTTAGTTTTTGAACAAATATGATGTATATTCAATGATTACATTCCCACAATTCCCTGTGTGACACTTCACATTTTATGTATTTTTGTTGAAATAACTATCAACACAGTCTCATGAAGATGCGTATCTATACCACGAATGTCATTTCACGTGGCATTTATACGCCAAAAATGTTTTTTTTTGCGTCTATACGGTACGCACTAAAAAACCCTGGGTTAGGTTTAGGGGGGAGGGGGGTGGGGAGTTCGTGCGTATTGTACGCCAAAAAATGCGTATCATATGCACACGAAAAACACGTGCCATATACACGCAAAAACTGTTTTTGGCGTATAAATGACACGAGAAATGACATTCGTGCTATCGATACGAACTTTCATGAGATCGGGCTGGGTTCCTCATAGTTTTATTGTTTTTTTTTCTAATCAGTAATGTACATTAGGGTTATATGTTACATTTAATGTTGTTAAATTAATGTTTATTGCATTTTTTTAATTTCATGTGTGTTACCATGATGGTGCTTAACGTTTGTGTGAATGAGATTGTGCAGCTTCTTTAATTAAGTATTGCTTTATACAACTTGTGATGAGCTGTGATTGCTCATGTAACTCTTATCACTGCTGTGATGATTGATGGTTGTCAGTATATTATTATGGTCTAAAACAGATATCAATACATCAATAAGTTGGTAAATCCACATTTTATTAGAAAATAAATTACTGTTTATTACTGTAAATTTTAAGTTAAGTCTGTAAAACCATTAACGTTCCTACCGTATTTTTAACGGTAAAGTTCTGGCAACCACAGCTGCCGTTTTTTTACCGTAAAATTTACGGTTTATTTTTTACAGTGTAGTGTATTTGAGATTACAGATCATCACGATTCTTGCTACTGAAGAGGTTGGGACTGTGCATGATGCATTTATGGATCAGGTGACTGGCTAAACATGTTTCTGATGTTTGTAAAGAGCGGTGATGTGTTGTGGGTGTAAGGCCTGCTAAATCGATCCAATGGCGGTATTCGATTAGAGGTGAAGGTCTCAATTAAAAGGAAATTAAAAGAGGATACTGGGAGATTTCTGGTGAAGCCAGTTTCAGAAATGACAAAAGAACAAATACCCTTGTTCTATGTGTGTGTGTGTGTACAGTATGTCTATATAATTGTGGTTCTGGCAAAGCTATGAGTCGTTGTTAAGTGATTAATTGTTCTTCGGAATGTCGATTGTAATATTTACACTAACTTGGAAGAGTTTAAACATGCCATTTTCAAGGGAACAAAATTCAAGGGAAATCTGTGCCATTCTCATAGTCAACCTTCCATTTCGTAAGTGGATCTCAATCCACCATAAAATGCTAAATGACTCATTTGGCTAGATTAAAATATAACATTATCACAATAAAGGGCTGTTAAATAGACATAATGAAACTATATTTTACTTGGCACTGTCATTTGTGTGCGTTTGCGTGCGTTTTCTCAGCCATTTTAGATCTGTATTCTTTTTCTACGAACCCCAGAAGTACGGTATATTTTGAAGAATTTTACACAGCTCTTTTTGTGCTTTGAATGAACTATTCCTTTCAGAGCAGAAGGCATTACCAGAGATCTGGAGGGATTTGAGCTTCCCAAAAAGCCCCTGAAAAATAGCTCTAAATTTCCCAGCATGTGTTCCCAGCATTCATCAGCTCATATCAATTCCTCTTGTTTGGCGCTGACGGGAGAAGGAGTTCAGCCGTCAGCTCACTTGCAATGCCAGTGTTGTAATGTAACGGAGTACAAATACTTCGTTACTGTACTTAAGTAGAAATTTCACGTATCTGTACTTTACTTCGCTATTTAAATGTATGTCAACTTTCACTTTTACTCCACTACATTTTCTAGATAAAATGTATACTTTTACTCCGCTATATTTCCACTATGCATCTTCGTTACTCATTACTACAAAATAAAATCAGAAGAAATGTGTGTGACTGGCAATAAGGTAGGTTTGGCGAATCACTGCGCTAGATTGCATCACGCTACGCTACGCACGCTCTTTTTTTAGCGCGAATGCTTGTTTGTTGCCATTGCCAAAGGAGGAGGAAGCAGAACAACTGTATACCGCCATGGAAGCACCTGAAGGACCTGCCGTTATCACAGACGACCACCCCGACGATAGTGATGAAGATAACGTACACCCTTGGCCGTATTTGAAAGAAATGTTTTTGTACATTGGATTGAAAGATTCTTCCTACCGGATGAAGTGCCTCTTATGCCTACCGAAAAAAACGGAAATTTTGGCGTTCAAAAACTCTCCGTCCAACCTGAAGAAGCACATCGAGGTAGGTTAAATTAATAGTTATTCAGTAATGCCACAATATCAATGTGATTCAACATAGTTATCATAAGCCGTATCAGAGATATCTGGCTAACGTGATGGCCAGGCTAATGTCTGCTTGTTAACGTTGCTAATTAGCTGATATGGCGCACATGTTTAACTAACCCTAACTTCAACGTTAACGTTGTTACACCACTGATTTTCCCCTGAATTTAATTTAACAGAGAACTCTCAAATACATGTACTGAAACACACTTAACTGGTCTGGTATAGCATAACGTTAACTGTTGGGCCAAATATTTCCTCAGGTAGGCTAATGTTAGAAGATTGAGAAATATTATTTGAAAACTGCGTTAATCAGTGGGAGGTTATAAAGTGTTAAGAGCTATTCACGTTTTCAAAAGCATAATACGTTTAGTCAAACTTGAGATTTACTTTAATGTTATACCTCAAAACTCAGTGGTTATTGGATAATGTTGGGCTAATGTTATAAATTGTGAATATAGGCTTGCATTATTGATCAAAGTCACAGTGCTTTTTTCTTTCTTAGTAGAGCAGCTAACTTAAGGTACATGCAGTGTGAGATAAACAATAACACAAGTACAGTACAGGCTACAAAACACAAACAACAGTTAATAGTGTTATTAGTGTTAATAGTGTTAATTGTCTAGTAAGGGTGGCAATCGGAGTGTTTAGAATTCTCTGTTATTGAAACAAGATAATATAGTGACATTTAAGTTAACACGTTTTTAAAATGAAACCATATTCTCACCAGTGATGCAAATTAGATCTAGTTCCTAGTAATTTGCATCATTGATGGAAATATAGTTTCATTAACTTACTTGCAGTTAGATAATGTTTAACAGTCAAATGACAATTGTTTGTGTTGTGTGACTTAAATCTTGTAGCTAAAGTTGCTAATTAAATGTCTCTTCCTCTGAAACAGAGAAAGCATGTACACCACCTCAAAAAGTATGAAGAGCTGACATCAACAAAGAGAAAAAGGGCTCCTGAGACTCCCAACACCACCTCCAGCATCAAGCAGAGCACATTGGTGAACACCAGGACTGTGTCTCAGAGGTCCATTGACAAAGCTATCGTGACTTATGTGGTCCAAGGACTCCGGCCATTTCATGTTGTTGAAGAACAACCATTTAAAGATTTTGTGAAGGAACTGCAGCCTAATGCAAAAATTATGTCACGGCTGACTCTGCGCTCCATGATTGATGATGCATCCACGGGAATGAAGAGGGCTGTGACTGAGGCCATGAGAGGAGTTGACCACATCGCCACCACCACCGACTGCTGGTCTGTCAGAAGACGGAGCTTCATTGGGGTTACTGCCCATTGGCTTGACCCTAACAGTCTCAAAAGATGCTCAGCAGCCCTAGCCTGTAAACAGCTGAGAGGTTCGCACACATTTGATGTGTTGGCAAGTGCCCTTAATGACATCCACTCTGAATTTGAAATCCGAGGAAAGATTGTGCGAACAACAACAGACAATGCCTCTAACTTCTTAAAAGCATTCAACATTTTTGGTGAAGATGAGAACAATAATGCCATTGGAAGTGATGGTGATCATGGCAGTGCATCTCAACCAGAAGAAGAAGAAGATCAAGAAGGGGATGAAGAAGTGGAGTGTGTTGATGTGTCAGCACTTCTGACTGAAGATGATGGTTTAGAGTTCCAGCTCCCAAAGCACCAGCGCTGTGCTTGTCACCTACTCAACCTAATAGCTACTGTTGATGCCATAAAAGCAACAACATCCAATGAGGCATACAAGAAAGTGTACCGTTCAACATTTGGCAAGTGTAGTGCACTTTGGAACAAATGTGGAAAATCCACTCTTGCAGCCGAAACTGTTGAAAATGCTTGCTCCCTCCAGCTGCTGCGCCCGAATTCCACCAGGTGGAACTCCCTGTTCCTGGCAGTGGAAAGACTGCTGAGAATAATTAAAGAAAAGGGAGAGGGGACCATCAGAGTCATCTGCACTGACTTAAAGCTTCCAATGTAAGTAGGAATTATGTTTTATTTTCAGTTTTATTTCATCATAATCGAACATCTGGAATGTCTTTCTTTGTCCCATTCTTTCGTGGACACTTTAAAAACTTTACATTACATCAGATTCTATCCCAACTTCCACTTCAATTTTACTGAATTATTCTTCCAACAGTTATTTTGATGAATCCAATGAAATGGTTACAGTGTTATAAAAACAATTTTGTTGTGTTTTGTTTTCAACAGGTTTAATCCAGCTGAACTCGCCTTTCTCGCAGAGTATGCCGCTGCCATGAGCCCTGTCGCCCAGGCTACCAACATCTTGCAAGCAGAAGCAAATGCCATGATGGGGTGGCTACTTCCAACCATCAACCTGCTCACTGTCAAACTTGACAGAGTCAAGTCGACACTGAAGTACTGCAAGCCTCTGGTGGATGCTCTACAGGTAACTTTTACTATTGTATTTATTTTTTAAATAAACCTTGAATTATAGGTGCATGGATGGTACATGAAACTAAAATAGAAAACCTTAAATTAAAAGTTTGTGTTGGGGTCATGCCATGGCAGATTAGACGGTTGCATTAGTTGTATAATTTATATTTTTATCCACACTATTTCAGGAATTGACTACATCAGGCAGCATCTGGAAGAGCCCTCACTGCAGATAGGGGATGCCACTGCCAGCAGGTCCACTTCGTCTGATGAGGATGACTTTTTCTCTGCCCTGCAATCATCTCAAACACAAGATGGCATCAAACAGCTGGATGCGTACATGGCCTGTTCAGCAGATCACATGGCCTTGCTGAAGTCCTTCCCAGCAGTGTGCAAGCTTTCTGTGAAGCTGAACACTCCTCTACCTGCCTCAGCGGCCTGTGAAAGGCTATTTAGCATCGCAGGACTTGTCTTCAGTCCAAGAAGAGTAAGACTGAATTCTGGCAACTTTGAAAACCAGCTTCTTTTGAAGATGAACAGACACCTTTTCAGTTTCAACTAATGACTGGCGAATTAGTAGCTGCTGGACATAGGTTGTGTGTGTGTGATATGACCATACCACATGACCAAAATGTTCTCCCTACCAGCAGGTGTTTTTTGTTAAAAAAAAAAAAAAGTTAATTTATTTTTCATTTTTACCTGGTTCATACAAAAGTTAAATATATGTTTGTATCTTCTTTGTCAGGTCTAAAAATATGCTGTTTGTTCTTTGAACTTAAAGGATAGTTCACTTTGAAATTAGTTTTTGATATGTTTTAGCTTACCTCAAGGGCATCCAAGATGTAGGTGTGTTTGTTTCCACAGTATTTTCAATTTTGACATTTTTCAGTCAAACCGTTGTTGTCTGTCAGTCATACACTGGAGGCTAAGGGGGTCCACCATCGGTTCACCTCAAAGAGCATGCACAGAGAAGTCAAAATTAAACATGATTGAATGACTGGTAAATGTAAGTACACATTGATGGCCTAAGACACGAAACGAGCGGTTTGTGTGAGAAAACGAACAGTATTTATATTGTTTTTACCTCGTGTAATCACAGTGATGTCCAAGTGATCTGAATCAGTTGTGCAATGTCCAACTGAACCGAACTGAATCAGTTCAATGTTACGCCGGAAGTGATCGCTTGCGTGTGACGTCACTCAATATTTACACAGAGATTTCGGAAGTTTTACCTTTTACTAAACATATTTAGATATCCCGAAATCGTCTTCATTGCGGTTTCCCGTATATCTAAATATGTTTAGTGAAAGGTAAATCTTCCGAAATCTCTGTATAAACAAAGAGTGACATCGGCGCACAAGCGATCACTTGTGGCGCATGCGCAGACCGAAGCAAGAGGTTTTACAAGAGGAAAAAACGATATAAATACTGTTCGTTTTCTCACACAAACCGCTCGTTTCGTGTCTTAGGCCATCATGTGTACTTACATTTACGAGTCATTAAATCATATTTAATTTTGACTTCTCTGTGCATGCTCTTTGAGGTGAACCGATGGTGGACCCCCTTAACCTCCAGTGTATGACTGATAACAACGGTTTGACCGAAAAATATCAAAATTGACTGGAAAATACTGTGGAAACAAAGACACCTACATCTTGGATCCCCTTGAGGTAAGCTAAAACATATCAAAAATTAATTTCTAAGTGAACTATCCCTTTAAGAGAAATGTTCCTGAAAAGTCCTGGAAAAGACTTATTTTGATTTGATGTGAGATTCAGAAGATATGGGAACCCTGAATATGCTTTACTGTAAGAAAGCCAAAATAAATTTCACAATCAAAGTTCTAACCGCTTGCTCTTTTAAAAAATATGTGTATGTGTGTATATATATATATATAAAAACTTTTTACTTTTACTTCAAATACTTAAGTACATTAAATATCAGAAAATTACTTTTGATACTTAAGTACAGTATATATCAGATACTTTAAGACTTTTACTCAAGTAATATTCTAAAAGGCAACTTTCACTTCTACCAAAGTCTTTTTCTAGTATGATACTTGTACTTTTACTCAAGTATTGCTTTCTAGTACTTTATACAACACTGTGCAATGCATAGAAATGAATTAAGAAATGATTTAAAATGAATGAAAACTGTGGCACAGGTTGCCACGATGATGCCGTTCGTTTTTGAAAATGAAACATTCTTTAAATTCAGGCTTCATTTAAATAAAATAAAATATATTTGTAAATGTGTCATAGCAAATCTCTTTTTTTCTAAATGACGGGAAGGATTTTAGACGCCTGGCTCATACAATAACGTTAAGCGTGCTGATTGACGAAAAACAACTGTTACTGAGCAGGATTGCCAGGAATGTTTTAGCATTGTGATTGTTAACATGGTAGCTCACTAATTTACTATGTAATGGAATTCCTCTGAGTACAATTCTTCATTTGATGTTCTGATAAACAGAGTTCCTGTGTGTTCACGTCAGGCAGGGATTTACGGGATGGGGCAGCCTCGAAAGACACATCAGACCTGAAGAATCTCACGCATGATTAGAGTGCAGATTGTTAAATCTTTTGTTTGGTTCTGTGCAGTGATGTACACCAGTGGCTGCTAGCTATTTCTTGTATACACATGTGACTGTTTTCTGTATTTAGCCTATATGGAGTATTGGGTAACGCTTCCTTTTACAGTACAGTACTTACAGTGTACTTACCTAGAAAGCACTGGCTAATATAAGGTAAGTACATGGAACAGGGGTAGGTTTAGGGGTAGATTCAGGGTTAGTACTAGTTATTACCCAGTATTGTAGTTACTAAAATAAGTACATAGTATTTACATGGGTAACTGCACTGGTAACGCTTATCACCAATCAATGGCCAATAACATTTTACAATAAATAAAAGAGCAAAAACAAGTCACCAACTAATGGTCTTTTCACACCAAGAGTGAATTAATAATTTTTGGACTGCTTATTTTGGATTATTATATGGCACTCTTGAATGCTTGATTCTGATTGGTTGTTGGACGTTCCAAAGTGTGCAGTTATTTTCCAGTAAACGCACAGCCGAAGTATTTCCAGGCAGGTTTTGACCACTACCATTACAATTACACATCACTTCACCAAATGATTACAGTTATTTCATAGGTCAATTAATCAATCAATCAACCAACCAATCAATCTTCAATATCTGCATTCGTTTGCTATCAATGGCTGAAGCCTCCATTACTAGCTCAAAAATGAAGTTTAGGAATTAGCAATGGAGTAGTAAGATTAGATGTGCAAGAAATTAGTCCTACAGACAATTCAAGCATTTTAAGCACAAAAACATGACAAACTTCTTGAAATACAACATCTGAACAATGATTTGAGGTGTAACCCTAGTAAAAATGGAGTAATTGACTCCGGTCCATTGAATTATTGAAAAATAACTCACACCCGAGGTTTAACAGCATAACTACTTGAACTGATTATTCCTTTCAATTATTCCTTACTTAATGCCTACTGGTTCACTCACATTATAAAGTGTGTACTATGCAGAATTGAGCTAGTTTCCCAACGACCTATGAGCCTCTGCCTTGGATCACACTACATATAGTTGTCATGACAGCAAGGGGGCTTGGCTTTCTCGTAAAGCCTGGAATAGCAAATCTTTATCCTCTGTTCATCGCCTGTAAAAGCTTTAGCGTAAGTTCTGCCAGGAATAGTCAATTGTTACATCACTTCCCAGCTAACAAACTTTTGTTATAAGCACGTTCTCCAAATATTCAGTGTTGGTTCCGAGAACATGAAAAATGTCCAGTTTTCTTGACGTTAGAGAAACGTGTTTTAAAAGGTCTAATGTTCCTCAAATGTTCTTTCAACTTAATTTTGATTTAAAATTCAACATTCTAGGAACGTTGATTTTCTAACATTTCCTTAATGTTACTAGAATGTTATATAGTGTGATGTTCAGGAAATGAACATAGCCTTAGATGAACAGAAGATAAAAGACATGAACTCTCTCAAGATCTGAATAAACAACCCCACAAACAGCATTACCAGCTTCACTTATTACTAACCAGACTGACTTCATTAATGTCCCAAGTCTACAGAAGATTAACAGAGGTCTGGATATTGTTGTCTTATTGAAAAAATTAAGTTAGAGGTCACCATCATGGAGATCAGTGTTTGCTTTAGTGTGGCTTTTGACCCTTAATCTATCTTAAACCGTTGCTTGATCAGTAATTGAAGGTGTTTATGGAGAACATTTCTGCATTGTAAAGCAGATCAACATGGCTATTTTAATAACTGACAAATGACTGCTTTTTATGTAAGTGATTACTTTAGGAATTAAAGTACTCTTGAAAAATAAGAAACTAAATATATGAAAAAAATGATCTGTAACAACATTATGTTTCAGATTCTGAATGTTCATTTCTGTAAACACTGAATTTGTTAAGGCTCTGTTTAAAACTTGCTTTGAGTCACATATACACTCACAGACATCAACATTCGGCATTTGAAACACAACAATGGTGACATTCTTCATGCCAGCATACAAAACACATTCATGGCTCTCAGTATGCACTGCGGCATGAATTAATTATGCAGCTAAATTATTTTTTTTTGATTGTCACCATTGTTGAGATTTGTATGATGAGTGCTGATGCCTGAGTGTATTGTTTTTTTTTTTAACTATTAAATAGTTTTGGAAAATCTCACACATATTTCTTTAGTTAACAATGATTTTTATCACATCAATGGAGTTCATCATCTTTTTCTCAAAAACACATTAAAGCTACAAAATGAAAATCAAACCTGCAGTGAAAGCAATGGTGTAATTTCGGTACTTTAAACAGTTATAAAACAGGCATGTTGATCTGCTTTATCAATGCAGAAACGTTCTCCATAAACACCTGCAATCAGTGATCAAGCATCGTGACAATGAAAGTCAAGAGGCCAACCTCCATCATGCTGACCTCAAACAAAACATTTTTAGTAAGACATCTAAACCCCTGTTAATTCTCAATAAGATCTTATGTAGACGTGTGACAGAAATAAAGTCAGTCTGGTTAGTAATAAGTGAAGCTGGTAATGCGGTTTGTGGAGTTGTTTAATTAGATAAGTTCACCTAAGGCTGTTTCTGAAGAAAGTTGTAGTTTGTGTTCTTTTGTGTTCGTACTCTTTGATGATTGAAAGAATGTTTCAGGAACATCACACTAATCTTTCAATAACATTCTAGTAACATTAAGTATGTTAATAAATGCTTGTTGGTAACGTAGGTACAAGTCTTTCTGGTAGAACAATTTTTTGGCCTTCTTCAACAGCATGTTATTAATCTCGACACAATTCACTTTTAAACCTTTTCCTGTCAGTTTATATTTTCTCAGACTATTTCATCTGCATGCGAACTGGGAGCAGAAAAGCGAGAGCAGAAGGACATGTTTCATACACATTTGCCCTGTGCTGTGATTTTGCATATTGTTTACAGTACTATGTTAGGTCATCGGATTATTGGTCCTGAAGAAAAAAGCAAGACAGCATGACCCTTTAAAACTGAATTATTTTGACACTGTTCTGCACAGTGAACACAGTATATGACAGCTGTGCAAACAGCGCTGTCAACAGTGGCAAACCATGATAGTAAATAAGGGCATGTTTTTTTACCCAACGTGAAATTGCGTCCTGTGTTTACACATGTTTGCTGGTGTGTAATGAATGGTGATAGGTTCTCTATCTATCTGTCACCGTTCATTGCACACCAGTGCCAACAGGAATTTCCGTGGAAGTTATAAAAGCGTCCCTAACTGGTAACAAAAGCCCAGGTTTCCCATTTAAATATTAACTCCAGTAAAACTACAGTATTACCTCAATGTGTGCAGTAAACATGTCATTGATGATGCAATATTACCACAGTGAATTGGAATGCAGTAGATTACAGCAGCTTTGACTGCTTCAGTAAAATAAAAGGTTATTTAAAGTTAGCACACTGTCAAAAAAAAGGTACAGTAGGAGTCAATTTTTCTCCCCCCAAGGTTCAATCTACACTAATGTACCTCAGGGCTTGTTATTGGACCTCAAGGTACATATATTTACCTTTTTGAGGACAATAAAGGTACATATATGTTCCCAAGCATTTAAAGGTACATATAAGTACCCTTTCTTTTAAAGGTTAAGGTACAAAGCAAAAACTCCAGTGTTGAATGAATTCTCATTCAAGTGTGTTAAAGTTAAAATGATGATTTACTATTATTGAAGACACCTGATGTTTACAAGCAGAATCACTGAAGGAGAAAATCTAATATTTAAGACACCATTATGATGATCAGTGTTTGCTTTAGTTGGGCTCTTAACTCTTAAACTGTTGACATAAGACTCATTTTGGCTGTTGTATTTGAGTTATAACTGCCAGATGAGAATAGCTGATCTGATGGTGTTGGTTATGTTTTGACATAATCATAGTTTGATCTGAATCAAAAATCACTTTTAGACAGTTTTGTCTGTAGACATTTTTTCTCCATTCTGTCACCTGATGGAGTTTTGATTCCTTGCCACTTTTTCCTTGGCTTTTGGCTTGCTTAGTTGGTGACATTTATATTCAACAATATTATTGATCTGTGATGTATTATTTTCATGTTATCACTGTGAAGCTGCTTTGATACAATCTGTATTTTAAAAAGCACTATATAAATAAAGGTGACTTGACTTGACTTAAAAGTTGCTTCGATCATAAGACTTTGAAATTGCATTTTACTGAGACACACTGACATTAATAACCAGTCTATGAATCGCAACAATGGTGACAATAATAAAGCATGCTGCAGTGCATTCTGGGTGCCACTAATCAAAACTCATTCATGGCTCCCATCATGCATTGCGGTTTGAATAAATTATTAACTAAATTGTCTTAGTAATTTTCCTTATACCATATTCTGTTTGTCACCATTGTTGAGATTCATAGACTGATTCTTGATGTCTGTGTGTGGCTAAAGGAAAGATTTCATTTTATCTGAACAACTTTCTAGAAATTGTTTATATTATTTAGAATAATCTGGATCTTATGCTGTAAAATCACAATGATGCTGGAATCAATAATATACATTTAAGTCAGAGATTAGACTCTAAATGAGTTCAGGGATTCAAATCATGTTTATGTCAAAACATAAAAGTTGGGTAAAAGTTGTTGTTTAAAGGTTTTAATGATACCTTAATTATTTACGGTAGATTTTAACTTTTCACTGTATTTGAGTAGCCTTGAAATAACCTTGAAATAAAGGAAATACAAATTTTGGCACAAGGGTAAAAAATCAACCCCTAAAGGTACAATTATGTACTTTATTCTCTGAGAGTGCAGTTGCACATGTCTTGAGCAATAACATTCATGTAGACTGACAGACTTGACAGACTGACAGACTTCCTTAGCCTGGGTTTCCCCATTCTGCCTAGCCGCAGCATGATTTTATTCACACTGCTAGGCAGTCTAGATACCATGAACTAAATTTTCCCCTGAAATAGGGAACCAATCACAGAACGGGGAGGGAGCACAGGCGCATTTGATAGATGGACAGGCGCATTTGATAGACATTCGTAGCACCCAATAATACGGCTCTGGGCATTCGGAAACCACGCCTCAAATACGAGAAAATTTACATGTGGTTTCCAGACCACGTTTCATTCTCAATGATACGTGGTCTGGCGTTAGCCAGGCTAAGACTTCCTATTAGTTTGTATCAGCTGTGTGCCATCAATTTTAATTGTTAAAATGAGCCATATACCTCCCACAAACTTCACAGACACCTGCTGTGCTCTCTGGTCATCACAGAATACAATAACTACATCTACAATCAAATTATTTTATAATATTTTAAACAAATGTTCAAGTGAGTAATTTACCTCAAGCAAGAAATGTGGCCACAACTGCTGCTTTTAGATAATATCTTACACTTCTGGTTGAGTTCAGTTTGCTTGTTTGCTCGATGCATGCGCGAGAATTGTGATCTCCTTCAACTACTTCAGTTCAATTCTCGCAAATGCGTCGTGGAAATCTAAGGAAGTCTCGTTTCAGGCCAACAAGGAAGAAAAGAAATAGTCGAATAAAGTCGTTATTTTTGTTTGTTTTTTCACACAAAAAGTATTCTCGTTGCTTGATAAACTTATAGTTTAGCCACTGTAGTCACATGGAATATTTAAACATTTTCTTCATTGACTTTCTGGGCCGTCAAGAGCCAGTCCCTTAGGCAGCCTATGTGGTAGTGATACAGCTCTCAAATTTAATCAAAAATATCTTCATTTGTGTTCCGAAGACGAACGAAGGTCTTACGGGGTTGGTACAGCATGGGGGTGAGTAATTAATGACTTAATTTTCATTTTTGGGTGAACTAACCCTTTAATTTCTCCAAGCTTGAATTGAGTACAAATATAGGATTTACTTTTGTTTTGTGAATTCTTGCCTGAAGTAACATTGTATTTTTTTTTCTTTTGCATTTACTTCACCACAGAATCATTTTCATCAGTGTACTTCCACTTAACACTGAATGCCCTATTCATAAAAATACATGAATCAAACTGGTTTTAATACACATGACCTGGTGGCTTATATCTCCAGATAGGGAGAGCAATGGATTTGAATGGATTTGAATGAGAGGAAAATTATCTGTAGCAGATTCCAGGAAGAGGGTACATATCTCAATGCATGAATGAATGGATATAGCTATCTACATTCTCATGAATGGAGCTTGTGTGCATCTGTCTGTATGGAGAATGTGTGTTCAGTATGTTTGAGAGTTGACTTTTTTTAGAGACAAATGCTTGTCTGAATTTAAATAAGTCGCCGGTATTGTTTCAGGCAGAAAAGACAATCTTTGGTAATGCCTTTGCGATTATTTGAACAAGTCTTCATAGAAGCTCACAAAGGCAGAAGAAAGCATTCAAAGCATTTCCAGGTAGCTGAGGTTTGACTAATTATAACCCAGTCAGATATGAATGTTAAGAAAGAGCTGTTTTGAGAATTAGGGTGTGTTCAACGCCCAGATCAACATGTGAACGTGTGTGGGCGAAACTGTTGCAGTTAGTGGGTTTTTATATTCTTGAGCTACAATGTTTCCTGTTAAAGGAAAACCAAAGATGTTTACAGACAAAAGGTGCATTGCTAACAATCAAATATTGTCCTTGATTACCTTTAAGTCTTTGATACTCAAACGTAAAGTGTGTACGTTTTTTTTTTGTATTGAAATACTGTACTTTGTATTTCTTACAAAGTATTTCTTGATTGGTTACCCAAAAAGATAGCACCACAGACCCGCAAAAAGTGATTTTCTACCATCAGGCTGAACAGAATAAAGAATTGTTTCGGTTCCGATTCTATTTTAACACATTTTGGCACAGGACAATTACAAACCATTCATGGCCTGGCTTTCGTAGCATGTTAGCTAATCGTGTTCCCAGACAGCAAACTGACATTGAATCAACGTGGAAACGACGTCTCTCATGACATTGAAACAACGTTGATTTTGCTTATCGAATTAACGTTGAACCAACGTCAGACGCGGCATTCTTCAAAGCTAAATGATAATCGAAAATTGGTTTGCTTTCATAACGGTGAAACAACGCGTTGATTTCAAGTTGATTTTCCGTTAGTATTGAAAGAATGACGCGTCTGACGTTGGTTCAACGTTAATTCGATGAGCAAAACAATGGCAGATCAACGTTGTTTCGATGTCATATTTCCACGTTGATTCAATGTCAGTTTGCTATCTGGGTTATGTTATGCTGGTGGAGCACCTGTAGAGACTAGATGATGGTTATCGGCTTGAATATGGTTTGACGGTCGTCAGTGAGGTCCATTATGTAAGCTAACTCATTAAAACACAAACAATATATCAACCAATCTACACGTTGCACTGTGATCACCCTCTATTGTGTGCTCACTCCAATGATTACAATATCAGACCATCGGCTAGTCCTGCTTCAGAAATGTAGTGCATTTTCTAATCTTGATTTCACAGCACCACAGTGGAAAATGAAACGTGAATCTGCCAATTGGCCGGGATCAGCTAGGAAGGGCATAGTTTCACAACAAAAAAATGTTGATGGTGGAAAAGAGATTAAACATTGCACCGTTTGTTTATGCAAACTGACCTGGGAAGCGTTTTCCAAAAGTCCCGATAGATAACTATGGTCTCATGTTTTGTCAACACAGTTCAACGATTTGGTATTTCTTAAAACAATAGATTTAACAAACATTAAAGGACAGCATTGCAAAGTTGCGAGGCCAGAACAGCTCTCTTCAGTACACAACAACGATGCACTAAATCCATGAAATCCATGAAAATGATTAAAATCACTGTATTATTTATGCCAGGCCAGTTGGTGGCAATGTCACTTTGTAAAGAAACACTACACGCCTACCCAGATAGCAAACTGACATTGAATCAACGTGGAAATATGACATCGAAACAACGTTGATCTGACATTGTTTTGCTCATCGAATTAACGTTGAACCAACGTCAGATGCATCATTCTTTCAAAACTAACGGAAAATCAACTTGAAATCAACGCGTTGTTTCAACGTTATGAAAGCAAACCAATTTTCGATTTTCATTTAGCTTTGAAGAATGCCGCATCTGACGTTTCTTCAACGTTAATTCGATGAGCAAAATCAACATCGTTTCAATGTCATGAGAGACGTCGTTTCCACGTTGATTCAATGTCAGTTTGCTGTCTGGGTATGCACTGAGCAAGTAATATCCATGTGCATGATGTCACTTTTTGTGTGTTTTTGTAGTTTACATGAAGACAACAATGTATCGTTTTCAAAAACTGTTTTTAGTTGAAAACTGTATCATGTAAACGGCCTTTTAGTTTCTGGTTAGGTTTGACGTGTACTTAAATCTTAATTTTGAGCTAAATAAACAAGCTGACATGCAGTACAATGCATATTTTTCATTCCATGTATGTATAAAAGATAAAAACAAACGACTGATGGGAGTGGAAAGATCTGCTCGTGATCTACTGGCAACACAAATGAATGTTGCTATTTAAACAACGTGGCGAAGGATGTGAAAATGATAAATGCGTCAGGCTGAAACTAGCATAAAAACACTTGCGTCGATCGCGCCTGGCGCGGCATTTCACAAGTGTATGGTAGGGCTCTTAATGTCAATTGTGTATATTGCTTATATATATATATATATACACAAGGAACATCTTCACAAGGACATGAGCTTGATCAGTTGCGGAGAAATCTCTATTCGTACCGGTGAAACCACAAAGTAAAATGCATTCAAACATTTTGTCATGTCCCTGCTTGACAACAACAACTGATAAACATAATCGGTTTTAATGAGGGGGAATAAAAAACTATGCGAGTGTGGATAGAACTCAGAAACTCTTGCACGTTAGTCTAATGTTCTTCCACTTGACTTGACCATTACATTAACTACCATTACACCACATACAGGCGAATTTGAGGGAATGCAAGGTCTCGAGGTGCATTTTTGTTGAACTTATTTTAACTTGAGTGCCGCGTTTTGAGAATGAGGTTTCATTCGCGAGACGCGAGCGCAACAGTTGCGTGCGCGTTCACAGTGAAAAGCATTTGGAACAGTAGCAGAGGGTAATGCAAAAACTCGTTCTTTGTGAACAGCCCTTAATGCCAAAGAATGCTTTAATCAAGACATCTGTATTTAGTTTTTTCACATGCATAAAATGAGTGTCAAATCAATTTTGAGATGCTGGACCTCAACCAGTGTCATGCCACTCACTCTATGCGAGATCGACTTTTGCCTTATGATAGGCAGCCTATATTAATTTCTATACAACTCTTCGACAACATATGGAAATGAAATAATCGTTAGAGTCGTTTTATAAAGGTAGAAGGTGTTCTTAAAAAACATGTTGAAAAACAAAGTTATTTAAAGTCACGTCATATTAAATTTTAATGTAGTGAAACAGCTGTCGCCAGGGGGTGCTGCAGCACCCTCAGCACCCCTAGTTCCCACGGCCCTGCCACACATCCAAACTCTTTGATCCAGCTCATGTTTACTCAGGAGGTTTTTCAGGAGTGATCATATACCCGTGAGTTTATGAGTGTTCGGTTAGCGCCAAGGCCTCTGGGTATGTCATTTCCTGTCAGAGCGGTGAGTAGCCAGGATGTCTTCTCTCTGGGTCATACGGCGGCATTGAATTGTTATGACTAAACCACCACCCATATTTTCTGTAATATAAAAGCTAATATAAATAGTAAAATATAACTGTTGTGAATGTCAACACATTGGATTCTTGCTAATGAAATATTGCTTAAATAACTTATATAGTGTACACCATAGAGGGCTATTGGAAATATCTTTTCATAAACCGGGATTAAATGAACCGAGAACAAAAGAAACATGGCATTACTCTCTGAATCATAAGTTGATGACACATTGTGATCATCGGAAAGGATTCCTGAAACCACAAATGAGTCACGTTTCTCAGACACCTCTTTGAATCACTGAAGAAAGAGACATACCGTACTTTCACATATGCAGCTCTCACCTACAGTCCCTACAGAGAACATCTATTTATATCTTCATTATTTCTAAAAGTCAATGGGATTAAATGGAGAGCCAGCCTTTAAGATGTTTCTCCCTAAAAAAAAACACAGTAATCTCACACTGCCTCCTCTTGAGGTTCAGAAGAGATCTCTGGCCCTCTTCAGATTCCCCATAATAAGCAACGAAACATGTAAGATTTCAGCATGACCTCAGTCATTTCTCATCAGACCAGATTATCTCCTCCATGCTTTCCCGGTTATTCCTAGGGTTGCTGGTGAGCCTCTGTTGGGTTGGTTTTTGTGGTGTTGACAGGGCTTGACATGAACTTTCTGTTCACCAGCCACTGTGGCTAGTGGTTTTCTAGCCACTCAGCATTTCACTGGCCACAATTTTGACATCAATACCATAGGGAAAAACTGCACATACATATTTGTAATAATATCTAATAATCTGGCAGCAGGTTTATTAGGCCGCTGTCACTTTAAGATACAGTATACTGCTACACATGCGTTTTCTTTCTCAATTGTTTACATTCACTTAAAACAGATCTGACTGTATTTATGAGAATACTCGCCAAGACTGGCATTTTCAAATTCAAATTCAAATTCAAAAATTCAAATTTTGTGTGTATTTGACTGATTAAAGGGGACATATCATGCAAAATCCACTATTTTAGCCCTTAAATGCAGTTTGTTGTATATTTGGAATGTTTATAAGTACAGAAAAGATGAAATTATTCTCTTCAGGTGCTTCGTTTATATCTTTATATTCTGTTTTGGCCATATTTTTCTGTTCTCTATTACATTTTTTTGAAAAATTACGTCACCGTATTTGCAGCGGAACTGCCAAATAAGGACATTGACTACCGGCCCAACACTTCGAGCAATCCGCCATTATTATTTCTCGCTCCGATTTTGTAGTCCGAGCTCAATGATGCAGAAGTTACGAGAGGGCAAGTCAAAATGTTCGGTTGTTGGATGTAGTGACCTGAAGCACTTCAAGGATTCCCAATTTCAACAACCTCCGCCAGTATAAAGAGGGTTTGCAGATCGACTTCGTCTGAATGAGAGGTCAATTCCTTCTATCTTTGGAGACGACGAATGGAGCATTTCGATAAGCTATAAACATCATTAATAAAAAAAAGTACTTTACTTTCTTAAAACACATGGTGGTCATGGTTTAGCAGTACCTTTGTCTTTCTTTGTTTTAGTTTTGAAGTAACGTTACACGTCTGCAGTATTATTGTTCTTGAGTTTCATCAATGGTCATTTAGCTGCTTTTCTGATGCTTTTCTAAACGTATCATATTATCAATACAGATTGTTTGTGGTAAGATTAGACCGTAGTCATTTATCTTGTCAGTGTGCTTGTTTTAACAAGAGAAATAATCGACTTTCACTAATACCACAAAACAGTTAACTCACATACCAATACATCCATATGAAGAGGTTGTTCTGCAGGTTCGTCGTCTTTTTTTCACTCGCTCGCTCTGGATCGCACATGTAAGGCTTGATGGACAAATCTTCCGTTGTTGACATTTTGTTAATGTGTGAATAAAAATGTTCAGTGACACTATATAATCGTATATCTCTAATCAAACTAAAATAATGGCCGACCGGGGGGAGTTGAACCGATTTGAACCGACCGTGAACTCATCGACCTGGAGAGCGGGCGGGGAATGACGCATCTCCTTTTTATTTAAAGGGGCCGCTTCAAAACGGGTTGCTCACAGACGCACATCAGAAAAGGGGTAGAAAAGGGGCTTGTGGAGCTATAATAATGAGGAATCCAGACCCAAGCAATGCAGCAGACCACAAATGTATGATTTATATGTAAAACTTTAAGATTTAAAAGCATGATATGTACCCTTTAAGGTCAATAAGTAGCGAAAAAGCATTTTTTATATGGATGCATTCGAAATCACATACTTTTCCTAGAGATACAGTAGGCGAAAACAGTATGTCAAAAAAATGTGTTTGTCTGAATTCACAATACTCATAAAAGAGTAGGCAAAAATAATCAGACCACCCACTTCTTCCAACGAGATTGTGAAGTGTGCACACGGTGATCAGTACTATCCCATGAGGCCACAGGAGAGGATTTGTGAATGACAGTTAACTGACGCGTCACATGATAATGGCAGATACTACACAAATTCATTCTAGGCCTATAGAACATACTTTTTTAGCAGTCATGAAGTATTCACTTATAAGAAATAAGTACCCAAGAGAGTATGCCAAGTCAAGTCACCTTTATTTATACAGCAAAATCCCCAGTGTTAAATCAACACTGCTCAGAGTACAAATGGTCCCACAATACAGAGTGTTAAAGCAACACTGAAGCAGTGTTAAAGTTAATGAGATAATTAAGTGATTAATTGAGTGTTGGTTGAGCATTAGTGATGGACATCTGCTGTTAACAAGAATCACTGAAGGAAAGAGAAACACAAGAACTACAACTGACTTCCAGTCACAGCCTTAGATTAAATCAGATGAAGATACAAATAAGACATTAAATCTCTAAAGATCTCAACTCCACAAACAGCATTACCAGCTTATTACTAACCACACTGACTTTTATTTCTGTCAAACTTCTACAGAAGTTCTTATTGAGCATTAACAGAGGTTTAGATGTTGATGTTTTAGTCACCATTATGGTGAACAGTGTTGTCTTTAGTTGGGCAATTAGATTCTAATCTTATGTGATTTCATGGTCCTTGTAACAGTGTTTACTAAAACACAGTGTTTACTAAAACCAAAATTGTACAGCCAATTTGATTATTAATGACAGCAACTGAACTTGAGGTAGGTGGATACCCAGACAGCAAACTGACATTGAATCAACGTGGAAACGACGTCTCTCATGACATTGAAACAACATTGATTTTGCTCATCGAATTAACGTTGAACCAACGTCAGACGCGGCATTCTTCAAAGCTAAATGAAAATCGAAAATTGGTTTGCTTTCATAACGTTGAAACAACGCGTTGATTTCAAGTTGATTTTCCGTTAGTTTTGAAAGAATGACGCGTCTGACGTTGGTTCAACGTTAATTCGATAAGCAAAACAATGTCAGATCAACGTTGATTCGATGTCATATTTCCACGTTGATTCAATGTCAGTTTGCTACAAGTGGAGTTGAGATATATATATATATATATATATATATATTTTTTTTTTTTTTTTACGTGTAACTTTACTACAAGACGTGAACAACTGCTTTTTATACTTATATTTCTCATAAGGGATTTTAGAAGAAACATCAGAGACAAATGTTTTTGAAGTCAGAGAAATCAGTCTAAAAACGGCTGACATTCTCAGAAAGGATTCTGTGATAACATCAAAATTATATTGTTCACCCTTAAATGAAACATGACTCCACGAGTTATAATTCTCCTGAGTAATGACAGCTGAGTAACACAGTTTTCATCTGGGTGTCTCTAACAGATTCTCCTCTTTGATTCAATGCCCTTGTCCTCGCATGCTCTCGCCCCAGGCTGGGGGTTAAATATATATCTTATCTTTGCTTCACAGCCAGTTTAGGCCTTTTCATCACCTGACCGACCTTGTGCTATTTGAGCTTGTTCTCCTTCTGCTAAACTTCCGAACCGCAAAAAAGTGTTAACACCTGTCGCTTGCTTCTGATTCCTGGAAAACTGACAGGATGTTACAATAGATGAGGTCTCATAATGGCACTGAGAGATACGCAGTAGTGGAAATACACACACACACACACACACACACACACATACGCATATAATAAAGAGAAACATGACCGCAGTAGTGGATGTGATACATACTGAGAGTGTGTGCGGTGTTTAGTACAGTGTGCGTTGAGGGTCTTTTTTGTTCTACAGACTGAGTCAAAAAGAATGTGAAACCACAAAACAGGGTCTGTAAAGACCACTCGAGGTTCGTCTCTGATCTGGTTTTCCATGAGAGGAAATCTGAACGTTTAGTTACTGTAAAGCTTTGACAAGTGTGAGAAAAAGTATAAAAAAAAGATGTTACTCAGATGAATGTGTGTTCACGACTCTGTGTGGTTGTATGCGTCTTACGATAATGCAAGTGGAAACATTGTGTTGCTGATTAGCTAATGTAGATGACAGTAATTGTTTATCTAGCTCACCATGAATTACCAGACTGAAAAAAAATAGGTGTAGAAACTATTTTCTCTGTAGAAATTACTAGTACATGTCACAAACGATGGCAAAGAATCAGCAAGTGACCTATTTATGAAACATGACATTTTGGTTCCACTTTATTTCGATAGTCCACTTTAGACATTCTACTAACTATAAGTAACTTTTCAACTACATGTCAACTATGTCTCATTAGAGTATTAGTAGAGTGTAATAGACTGTCAGTAGGGTTCGGGTTAGGAGAATAAGTTGATTTGTAGTTGCCAAGTTACTCATAGTCCGTAGAATATCTGTTGGGAGACCAACAAAATAAAGTCATAATCCTCTAATCACTGATAGTTGACGTGTAGCTGCAAAGTTACATATGTCTAAAGTGGACTTTCAAAATAAAGTGTTACCGACATTTTGAACTATAAAAAACACTGAAATAGTATTTTCTTACTTTCTAAACATACTCCAATTATCTTTGTTTTACAACTGTAGACCTTTAGGATTTTTTTTTTTTTTTTACTATTGTCTAACACAAACCCCATTGTAACCAAGTGCACTGTAAAATAACGGTAATCGACTGGCAGCGGTGGTTGCCACCAATGTACTGTTAATTTACAGCCCTTTACCGTTAATTTACAGCTCTTCTTTTTACAGTATGTAACCGTAAAAATACCATGGAATCAGGGACATGCAGTCAGGGTAGGCAGTTCCTCATCAAAGGAAATGTTGACATTACATTCATTAATTCCAAGAGCTTTATTAATTCACCACATTTTTAACACCGCATTTATTTTGTTCTAAATAAATGTTTGTAACAAAAAAAAATCAGGAATACACATTTAATATACTCCTTTTGCCATTGTTTGTTTCAAAAAACCATTGTTTCATGCAGGAAATTCAAGGCCATGGCCATTGAGGCAGAGGTTAGCAGTGCCTCTTTGGTCCACTCAAGGAGGGAAATCCATCAGCCGGAAACTGAAGCCTCGCGGGAGCCGCCATTGTGGCAGAACTTCATCTGTTAGCATTCCATTGACTCCCATTCATTTTGGCGTCACTTTGACAGCGAAAAACTTTACATCTGAGGCGTCCAAAGACTTAATTTGTCCATTATTTATTTCTAAAGAAACACGACAATGTATAAAATGCTCCACTGCCTTGTATCTTATGTTATGGCCCCATAGAAACAGTTTTTGTAAAAAAAAAAAAAAAAAAGGCTAACGATTGCGTCATAACGAAGTGACTCTCCATCGCACAGTACAGAAATTACCATATAGACAGGAGGAGAAGCTTGCGCACAACGTGGAGGAATAAAGTCTGATAAAGTCGAGGGAGAAGCCCATAGAGGGCCCTATCTTGCACCCGGCGCAAATAACTTCATACACAAACGCATGTGTCATTCCTATTTTGCACTTGAGCAAAACGGGATTTTCCCCTCCACAGATGCACGTCAGTAAACTAGGAACTGAACTTGCGCTCCCTGGGCGGATCGGCGCAAAAAGAAAAATCGGCGTTTCCAGAAAAAAATTGCGCCACTGAGCAGAAAAAACCTGGTCTAAAGTCAGTGGCGCGTTGCGCGTTGTTCATAATGCTATTTTAAGTGCGCATGCTTGGTCATAATGCAGCGGGTGCACAGCGCGCATACACTGAATCTCTCATCAACACAGATGGAGCAGTTTTTATTTTTGCAAATCATACATTATAACAAGGAAAAATATTAACACATTAGGGAAATCATTGTGCTTTACATGAAGATGAAAAAACCGAATTACCCATTTTTTAAGGCTAATTGTAGTACTGAAGGATCAGACCTGTTTGCCCAATAGTGGCAAGAAACATACGTATATAATGTTTAACCGACGCTGATGTGCGAGGGTTTCTCCCATCCCCATACAACGTCACCTCTCTGTCTTTCACTGTCCTGACGAGAGCGTCGGTCTCATCGGCTGTGAACGCTCCTGGTGCGCGCCTGGTAAACCCGCCGTTATAATAACAATCCATCATGCAACATGCGCACTTGCTCTTAAAGGGTATGTTGGATGGTGCTCTGATTGGTTTATTTCACGTTACGCCCAAACCACACCTATGAATAATGAAGCTACTTCAGACCAACCTCTTTTAGATTTGCGCCAGGCGCAAGAGGCATTTTTCCCGCCGGGAAAATAGCAACAGACCCGCCCACAAAGTTACTTGCGCCATGCGCTTTGACACTTGCGTTTCAGATCGTTAAAACAGGGCCCATAGAGTCATAAAGTTGATCCTGCTGCCAGCCCATGGACAGCTAATACTCACTCTCTCCGTCTCTGTGAGATTCAGAAGGAAATTATTCAGATTTCACTCGGTATAGCTACTAGAAGACACACAGGTTGCTCCCGTGAGAGGCTCAGTTTGAGCTTGCGCAACACGCCTGGCTATCAGCTTTTAACGGACTTCAATTATCTCGGTTGAAATCAATGGGTTTGCTGTGTCCATTTCTTTTACTGTCTATGATAGCATTTACGTAGATTTGCGCATGCGCAGTCAGTTAAATGACTAAATAAATGACTCTTGCGCCCGACACAAGTTTAAAAGGGGTTGGTCTGGAGTAGCTTCATTATTCATAGGTGTGGTTTGGCCATAACGGAAATAAACCAATAAGAGCGTCATATCACATTCCCTTTAAGAGCATGATGAACGAGGTGCGCTTGTTTCATGGCACAATACGGCACATTTACCAGACGCGCTTCACAATCGGTTCACAGCCGAGGAGATCGATGTTCTCGTCAAAAGAAAGAGAAGTGAAACGTGTAACTTTATGCTTATTTTTTCCCATCGTCATGGACACAACAATGATTTCCCTCGTGTTTAAATATTTTTCCTAATTATAATGTATCATTTGCAAAAAGTCAAATAGATGAGAGAATCATCTACAGTGTATGCGCGTTGTTCACACTCTGTATTATGGCCAAGCATGAGCGCATCTGAATGCACGCGCAACTGACTTTAGACCAGGTTTTTTCTGGTCAGTGGCGCAATTGTTTTCGCCGAAACACCCCTCCTTTTTGCGCCGAAACACCCAGGGAGCGCAAGTTCAATCCCTAGTTTACCGACGTGCGTCTGTGGAGGGAAAAGTCTGCTTTGCGCGGGTGCAAAATAGGAATGACACATGCGTCAGTGTACAAAGTCATTTGCACCGGGTGCAAGATAGAGCCCTAAGGCTATTTGTAAACTGTGTAGACCACGTCAAGGGTTAAAGGCTCATTCACTGTCAAATCAACCAAATTTCAGAAGCTCACATTTTTCCATTATTATTGACATTTCAATATCTCTTGCTATTGGAAAAGTAATATATATGGCACTCAGACAGGTCAATTCTATGCAATTGTGTTGATAGAAACAAAACAAAAAAACAAGATGCATTGCTAGTTTAAACATAATTTGTTGTTCAGATATTCCTCAGATATTAAAAAAAATGATCAGCTGTATTCAAAGTGATCCACGTTTGGTTTTCAACCACTAAAAAAGTGTACAAATGACCAATTTATTCATGGAACCGCATTAAGATCTCCATATCTCTGGGATTGAAACATATAGGGCCTTTTAAAACATCAATCTAAGAGGATATTAAGATATCTTTAATACATCTTGAGCATGTAAAGCGGAAGTGCTTTTTGCAGTTTTTGAACTTCAGCGTTGGCATATAATAGAACAAAAAAAAGTCAACAGCTTTAACTAATCGACCTACCGATCTCTGACTAAAAATAAAATACTGTTGCTGCCATCTTTCTAAAGCCATTTTTACTCCTCTGTAATTTGACCAAATCTCTGGTGAAATATAGTCATGAATTACTCAGTAAATATACATTCATGACATTTAATACTTTCTTCGGTAACACTTTAGAGTATGGTTCCTTCGTTGATGAGTAACTACACAAGAACTAATGAGTAACACAATATTAACAATCTAGTAACTATTATTAACTAACAAGAAACTCTGATTAACGAACTAGTAAGTAATAGCGCACAGACGAAAGTGGTAGTTCACTATTAAGTAATCAGTAACTACTATTTTTTTTTAATACTTCCCAGAGAACTACTGAAAAATGTATTAACAATCTAGTAACTACTATTAACTAAAAGAAACTCTTATTAACGAATTAGTAAGTAATAGCTCACAGATGAAAGTGTTACTAGATACTTCTGTGGGAATTACTAATTATTTGGATTCGTATTATAAAGTGAAGATCATTGGAACTAACTAGTAATTACTCAAGTGTTACTAAAGACATTTTCTAAAAGTTACTAAAGTTCACCAAAAATCTCAAACGGTTGCACAAATCATGATAGATCATGTAGTAACACTTGAGTAATTACTAGTTAATTCCAATGATCTTCACTTTATATTACGAATCCAAATAATTAGTAATTCCCACAGAAGTATCTAGTAACACTTTCATCTGTGAGCTATTACTTACTAATTCGTTAATAAGAGTTTCTTTTAGTGAATAGTAGTTACTAGATTATTAATCAACTTTTTCAGTAGTTCTCTGGGAAGTATTAAAAAAATAGTAGTTATTGATTACTTAATAGTGAACTACCACTTTCGTCTGTGCGCTATTACTTACTAGTTCGTTAATCAGAGTTTCTTGTTAGTTAATAATAGTTACAAGATTTTTAACATTGTGTTACTCATTAGTTCTTGTGTAGTTATTCATTAACGAAGGAACCGTATTCTAAAGTGTTAGCCTTTCTTCTTTATTTATGTATTTCTTTCACACAAAGAAGCATGAACCAGGGACCCTTTTATAGCCAGGGACCTCAGGTTGAGTTGACACAGAATAATGCTAGATTTTTTATCAGGCCGAACAAACATCTAACCTTTGGGGTCTAGATGAGGTGTGAGTTTCTGTAGACACTGGGAGAGCTGTGAAAGGCGGCGTGCGATCTTGCCCACCTCTGTGGCGTAAAGATAGCATGCATCATGTACATAACTTCTGAGAAAGAGGAAGTGCCTGGCTGTTGACACAGCAGCTGAAGTGTGAGAACCACGGCTTGTTACCTGGAACTTGCATTTCAGCACAGCAATCGTGTTGCTTAATTCTTTAATTGAGAAAGCAGCAAGAAATGACATCAAACCGCTCATCTTCTGCTGATTGTGAAACATTGTTAAAACCCAGCATCTGATTTACTAATTTACTAATTTTCTTTTTGATGTTGGTGTTATTTTATTCAAAATGTATTAATGACTTAAATCTGGATTGTTTATATTCTAATTGTGCAATTGTGAAAATCCAGAAAATGCTGGTTGTGAAATAACGATTGTGAAAAACTGATCATGTTAAAACACAACACCATCAGATCACCTTTTTTATATGTTCATCTTCCTGTTATAACTCACATACAGCAGCCAAACAAAATCTAAAGTTAATGATTTAAGGGTCAAGAGCCCAACTAAAGCAAACACTGATCTCCATAATGGTGACTTAAAATGACAGTTTTTTTCCTTCAGAGATTCTGCTTGTTATCATCAGGTGTCTTCAATAATGCTCAATCATCACTCAAGTATTCACTTAATTATCTCATTAACTTTAACACTGCTTCAGTGTTTATATGAGTCCAACTCAAAGTGTTAATTTAACACTGGAGGTTTTGCTGTGGACACACAAACACACACATAGTCCATAGAAAAACATGGACAATGTTCAGAGTCACTGGCAAGAGTTGAAAAGTACAGCTTTCTGTCTTTCCAGTAAGTCTCTTATAACTTTTATCAGTTCTATTGCACTGTAGATTGATCAATGACACTCTGGTGTGACACAATATCTTCACACGCAATGGAAGCCAGCATCTTACTCTTTTTTGTAATATTGGCCAACGTTCAGCGTATTCCACTGTTACGAGAGAGCATCTCGGCACAATGCCTTTACTGTGTTGTGTTTCTGGCAGTGTGACAAATCTTTTTTAATGTGTAAACCAACTAAAGCACAGTGATCCACTGCGTTGGCATCCTCCACTGTTTTGTGACGAAATGGTCCTATTTATATGACAGGCTGAGGAGGTACTTCACCGCTGGCAAAATGGGCTTTAGATAAAACACGGTTGATTATACAGTTGAAAACGGGCTACCCGATTAGAGAAAACAGAGCAAAAAAAAAGGATGTTGTCTTCCCTTTTTCTAAATAGCCATGTGCCCTGGCTTTTAATTAAACACCATTTTTTCTGGTAAAGCAAGTTTAGTTGATGTGGCCCGTTACATTTTTTTTTTCTGCATATGGGCCCAGGGCTGTTTTGTTAAACGCCTCAGCGAGTCAAATATCGCCTTACTTTAGTAGGAAATACTTCTTAGTAAACTTTTAGTCACAATGGTGTTGACTTGCATTGTTCCCATTTCAAGAATTCCAAGAGTAAACGTTACGAGGTAGTGAGTTTACTTTGGGTTTCCAGTGTCATGTGCATTGTAAAGCAAACAAATAATTTTAAATACAGAGATAACGACACAGCAGAACATCTGAAATTTGATTTCAAATTATTATTATTTTTTTTTTTAGGCCAAAATACAGTCCCTCCAGGATTTCACAATTTTTTTGTGTGATTTTTGCGATCAAAATGAATTTTGTGGTGGTAATTTCCAAAAATTTGGAAATTACAATATACAACATTTACCATAATAGTATTCGGTCCTTCCAGAAAAACGTTTTTTTGTGATTGTTGTGGGCAAAAATTGATTGATTACGCATCCCGTTTTCTTTAAAAATGCGATGGAATATGCGGGATATTTATGCAATTTTATGCGATGAATTTACAGGAATTTGCAAAAATTGAGGGAACTTGCAAAAATTGCGGTTTGATGAAAAAGAGAAAAAAAGTGATTCCCCCAACATCCTGTTCTCACTAGGCTAATGTAAGAGTCATTTCTTATTACTTCCTTTGATAAGCAAGCATACTACATCATAGAAAGTGCTGGGAATATTAAATAGTAAATAAGGTGTGGCCCCTTTAAGAGCTGCGCACTCCCTGTTGAACTCTCTGCAGTGTTATATGTACGCCTCGAAAACCCCATGTGTGCGGTTAATTTCTGTTTGATGCTACTTGTTTTATCTTATGTTGTTTATTAAGTAACGATGTGACGGTAGAACATGTGACAGACAGTTATACGATTTCGATTTGTGAGATCAATCACCTCCGTGAGTATGTCTGGCGTCGCGTAATTGCATCACTTCATAACGTTCCCATGGAAACAGGGCGAAATGGCTGCTCTTGTGTGAAGCAAACGCAGCATTTTTCAACTTTCTGCGAAGATACATGTGACTTTTTTGCAACGAAAATGCGAGGATTATGAAATTATGCAAACCCTGCATATTTTGCACGGAAATCGGCAATTTATGCGGCGAAAGTGCGGCGTATTTGAAAAAATGCGGCCCCCGCATAAATATGCGGACTTTGGCTGATTTTGCATTGAATTCAGCGATCGCATAATCCCGTTTTTCTGGAGGTACTGAAAATAGGTGGAAAACGGAAAGAAACCACGATTATCTCAGTTCCCAACAAAATTGATCTTTGGAAATGACTTGGAATATGTAACACAAGTTATATGGGCTATTACAACCCGATCTCACAGGAATTCGTACAAATTTTACGAGGTGGCTAATTCGTACGACCTCACTTGTACGAATTAGTACGATTTTGCTAAATCGTACATATTTTACGAATTAGCCAATTCGTATGAATTCGTACGAATGACCTACCCCTGACCCCGCCCCTAAACATAACCGTCACGTGGGTTTAGACAAATCGTACAAATTCGTACGAGTGAGGTCGTATGAATTAGTACGAATTAGCCACTTTTGAATCACTCGTATGAATTCGTACGAATTGGTCGTGAGATTATGTGGTACTGTAAACTGTTGTGATATGGAAAGATTAGGGTTTGTGATGACATGAGGGCGAGTAAATAATCCTGTGCTTCTTTGTACGTGTCATGTCACGGACTTCAGGTTGAGTTTCAACATAATTTCTTTGGAAACGTATTTCTTTAAAGTTTCCTCTTTTCTTTGTGGGCTCTATGGCAACAGCAACGGTACAATAATATCATATTTATTTCAGGTGGGCAGCTTGTTTCCATGGATTCACCAAGGGCTGTGTTTGTGCTGGGCTTTGTGCTGCGAGGTTTCCATTGACGTAAGAGTCTCTGGCTGTAATCTGGAGTGGTCACCATGGTTGCAGTGGTTTTCTCTCTCTCTCTCTCTCTGGGAGTTGTTCCAAACAACCGCTTGTCTTTTCCAGTTGAAACGAGCATGCACATTGCTTTCTCTCTCTTTCTCTTGCCCGTTTTTTTGGGATCAGTGATATTGTAGGTACTTGTTTTGGAGAAAACTTACTTAGACTTAGGCTTTGGCACTGGAGACAGTCTTGAATGCAAATATGAATGCATATCCTCTTTTGTTTTATTGTGTTCCAGCAAACCGTGCTGTAGGTAAAAAGAGAGCAGAACGGTGAATGACGGAGGTCCGGTGTGATTCATGCTGTGACCTGTTATGATAAGTGCCACTGAAGATCACGGAGAGACGGCTTTCTCCATCGTTCTCCCGCTTAATCTCAGACAGACCTTTATCTCACACTGCAAAAATGCAGGAGGCATTATGATGTTGTCATTTCTTCTTTGCTCTTCAGTGTTTGGACTGTGCTGAGAGATTGGTTGTGTTTCATCAGATTTATATGGAAAAACGTTTTTGGTTCCACTTGATTTCAATAGTCCACTTTAGACATTCTAACTGTATGAAACTTTGCAACTACACGTCAATTAACTCTTATTAGAGTATCAGTAGAGTAGGCTGTTAGGTTAGGGTTAGGTGTTAGGGTTCGGTTTAGGAGAATAAGTTGACTAGTAGTTGCCAAGTTACTTATAGCCCGTAGAATATCTGTTGGGGGACCAACAAAATAAAAGTGTTAGCAGATTTAAATGAGTAGTTCACTTTAAAAAAAAAAAAACCTTTGCTGATAATTTACTCACCACCATGTCATCCAAGATGTCCATGTCTTTCTTTCTTCAGTCGAAAATGTTTGATGAAAACATTCCAGGATTTTTATCCATATAATGGACTTCATTGGGAAACGAACGATTCAAGGTCCAAAAGACAGTTTCAGTGCAAACTGTTCAAAGGGCTTTAAACGATTCCAGACGATGAATAAGGGTCTTATCAAGCGAAACGATTAAAGAATGTTTAAGTTTTATAAGCTCAAATGGTCGCTTTGCTCTGTTCTGTGATGCGCGTTCGTGACTCTCCTGTTCGAACTCGTTTATCAAAATGAACAAATCTTTTTTCGTGTCATTTGGTTAATTCAACGAACGAAATGATTGAATTGACTCGGAAAAAGATTCGTTCATTTTAATGAAGGAGTTTGAACAAAGCAAGCATTTGAGCTTATAAAACTGAAACTTTTGTTTTTTAAATGAGCGATCGTTTCGCTTGATAAGACCCTTATTCATCGCCTGGTGTCGTTTAAAGCCCTTTGCACAGTTTGCAGTTTTCACTGAAAGTCTCATTTGAACCTTGAACCGTTTGGTTCCCATTGAAGTCCATTATATGGAGAAAAATCCTGGAATGTTTTCATCAAAAAACCTTTATTTCTTTTCGACTGAAGAAAGAAAGACATGGACATCTTGGATGACATGGGGGTGAGTAAATTATCAGCAAAAGTTGTTTTAAAAGTGAACTACTCCTTTAAGAAGACAGTCTACTAATATTTAGTTACTTGTTAGTTAGTTGACATGTACAGTATTTGACTTATGACCTATCACTTATAATCGAGGGAGCGAGGGTCTGTCCATTTAAACTTCCCTCGCCCACTTAAGTGGTACGCACTTGAAAATGGCGGCAGGGATTCCCCTGAGGGGAAGTGCTTAGGGAAGTTCGCAAGTGTGTGTCTAAAAGTGGACTGGACGCAGCGCTGTTTGCCACAGTGGAGTATCGAAATAAAGTGTTACCAAGTTTTTCATTTTGGGAAAATGATGGGTTTTTTTTTTAAACATCTGTATATTGCATTACATTGCGTTATGATTAAAACATTGTTAATATATTTGAATAAAGGGAGAAGATAGATTAACATTAACATTTGGGTAAGTACTAGAGGGGAAGTTATTATGTGTGAAACTTACAAGACTAATATGCTCTTTTTATATGTCTTTACATGTTCAGCTGTTTTGTTTTACTTTATATTGGTCGGATTTGAAGCACAACCTTCCATGGGGCAAAATCAAATATTAATGCTTATTTCGAGGAAAAGCTAAAAGGCTGTTTAATTATTCCATGTTTTTATTGAGCTGTGTTGATAGAGCCACCTGAAATGACATAATAGTTCTCATACTATACACCCTTTACATGAGAAACATCACCGCTGAATGATCATACAAAGAAAAGATATTCAATAAAGCTTTAAACTTTGAGAATTGCAATGAATCACCTTTTAACTCTTTTAACTTTCCTTTTCTACTTTCTTTGCTTTGCTTTAAGCACTTTTACAGTAATAAGAAACTGTCCAGGGATGAAAATGAAACAAAGGACATACAAATTTTTGACCTTTTCTTTGTTTCGTTTGGTTTTGGCATTCATTGTAGAGTCACACGTGAGCATTTAGCCTTTTCTGTGTAACTATAGGGCATGGAAACACCAATCCATTCAAACTAAATCATCTATTTATTCATCGTGACATTTTAAATTGGTTCCCTTTCTGTTCAATGAAACTCATAGCTAATCATATGACAATACATGTTATGTCAACAGAGATGTGGGAGGACCAAAGGGCATTTGGAAAAATTAAAAATGTCATCGTTGTAAATGCCAAATTAATGAAGCAACTGGTATTTTAAAGAAAGACAGAACAATCACACATTTCAAAGATCACTAGTTTAGAAATGCTAAAAAAAAAAATTTGATTTAGAGGTCAAAGTGAAGAAAGTATTGAGACAGCACTTTATTTCAATAGTCACTCGACTAACTATAAGTAACTTTGCAACTACACGTTAACTTATTCTACTAACCCCAACCTGACAGTCTCCTAACAGTCTACTAAGTCTACTAACATTTTCAACTAAAAACGTTTTGGTGGCCTAAAAACAGGTTTCAAAGTGCAAGTTTTTGAAAACGACATGTTTATTATCTCCATCTAAACTACAAAAACGTGAATTTGTGAAAATGGTGATGCCATGTGCGTACGTGTTATGTGTTCAGTCTATAGGCACGTAGTGTTTCTTTACAAAGTGACATTGCCACCTACTGGGTGGGAACTCCGCATGCATATGGTGAAGCAAAAGTGTGTGAAATTCGATGTAGTATGTACTCCAGGCGGCTAGGTGGCGATGTAAACCACAGTCCGTGCGCCTGAATACAACCTTCCCTGTCTAGCAGACTTTTGCGTTTTTACCCTTTACGCGACAGTGGAGCATTTTTAAGATTTCCACTCTAGAGGGTGGTTTCACTTTTTGCGTTTTTAAGCCTCAAAAACGCTGTCGTCGTGTAAACGAAAGGCAAATCCGATATTTTTTTTTATTACATTTTCACCCGTGAGTGTTCTCATGTAAACAGGGCCTAAAACTAACCATAACACAGTCACTATGTTTACAAGGACAGCAGTAATCCAACAAATTCTGAAGCCATGCCCTCTTGTTTGCCGTCAAACGAAACCGTAGACCACAGTTGTGTGTGTATAGTCCCTTTCACACAGTGTGTTTATCCCGGGAAATTGTTGGGAAATTGCCAGAACTTCTGTGTGAACACAAACACGACCCGGGATTGATGCCGGGTTGGGGACCAAGAAACATTGCCTTGTTCAGTCCCGGAACGCGCGCTGTGTGAACAAAAGCCGTAACCAATGCCGTGTCGTAATGAAGATGGGATTGTTCGCCAGCTAGGGAAATGCTACATAATGCGCTAGTTGATTGGGTCAGAGAAAAAAATGCACAAGTGTGGTTTCTCGAGAGAAATCGCAGCTTAGAAGCAAACTTAAGACGCCGCTGAGACATTATGTCACATTCAGTGTTGGGAAAGTTCACTTTCTACGTGAACTAGTTCAAAGTTCAGTTCACACATTTTAAAATGAAGTAGTTCAGTTCCAGTCCGTTCTCATCCCAAGGCGTCATATAGGACGCTTTTGCCAAAGCATATACATCCAACCCACATGGCACTCTTTAGCGTCAATATGAGACGCAGTTATATATGGGGCAGAAGGCGCCTCCTAGTGGTCTAACCCTAATTCTACCCCAGACCTAAACCTACCCATAACCGAAGCGTGTTATATTGACGCTAAAGCAGGGGTGCCCAATCCTGCTCCTGCCGATCAACTGTCCTGCACAGTTTATCTCAAACCCTAATCAAACACACCTGAATAGAGCCAATTAAGGTCTTTAGGATCACATTCAGGTGTGTTTGATTAGGGTTGGAGATGAACTGTGCAGGACAGTCAATCGCCAGGAGCAGGATTGGGCACCCCTGGGCTAAAGGGTGCCATGTGCGTTGGATGTCTACGCTTTGGCAAAAGCGTCGTATATGACGCCTTGGTATGAGAATTAGAGATTATTAGAATTAGATTATTATTATTTTTTTTTTAAACTGGACATGATAGTCACAAATTTTGTCATGCTTATTTGAGTTAAGAGAACTGATGGGGACGTTCTTTTAATTGTTATTCAAGCGATGTATGTCTCGTGACCAACTCAACGTGTGTTGCCAACAGGGACGGTGTAGAGTGCCCTCTGGTGGACAAACTATACAACTCCAACACTCATGACATGGTTCAAGCGTGTTTCGTCCATTTTTATTTTATTTTTGAAATATTCATTTATCGGCCATTATAACTGCCGATACCGATAGTTTGGAAAATACCTAATATCGGCCGATAATATCGGTCTGCCGATATATTGGTCTGGCTCTAATGAGAATGCTATGTCAGGTTTATAATTCATACTTAAAAAAATGAACTAGTTCATTAATAGTTCTTTTTTTCCATATGTTGTGAGCTTTTTTCTTTTCTTTTTTTGCCACTGCCCATTTACAACCACAGACAACAATTATTTTATCGACAGGAAAAGTTTGCACAGAAATGTACGATTTTTCCCATCCTCACCGACCTCGTCATAAAATCCGTTTAAATGATCATCCGACGCCTAGCTCGCTGCTTTGTCGACGGTGGCCGCGTTACGACACTGGTGCCTTGTGTTGCCAGATTGGGTGTTTTTTCGCTACATATTAAGGCCTGTTTAATGTTTGTTTTCACCTGGTTTTCACCTGGAAGGCTCTATAGAAATCTGGCATCCTATTGTACGAAGCTAAACTGAGAGAGTGTGCGTTCACAGACACCAGAATGAACGCGTTCACAGTAACGTTCATCAGGCAGTAATACAGTACGTTCAGTTCACATTCGCCCAAAATATGAACGCGTTCAGGCACAACACTGGTCACATTGAGTCACATGTCTTTACATGATTTTTGCGGGTTGTGTGTGAACGCACTCTCCGATTCCGGAAAATCACAAACAGTGTGAATGAACCAAAATCGAACAAAACCGGGTCACTTTATCCGTATATTTTCCGTAATATCCAACACTATCTCACGACCAATTCGTACGAATTCGACGCATGATTAAAAAGTGTCTAATTCGTACGACCTCACTCGTACTAATTCGTACGATTTGTCTAAACCCACGTGATGGTTAAGTTTAGGGGCGGGGTAAGGGGTAGGTCATTCGTACGAATTCATAGTAATTGGCCAATTCGTAAAATATGTACGATTTAGCAAAATCGTATTAATTCGTACGAGTGAGGTCGTATGAATTGTTACGAATTAGCCACTTTTTAATCATCCGTCGAATTCGTACGACTTGGTCGTGAGATCGGGTTGTAATATCTGTGTGAAAGGCGCTTATGTGTCCTGTCGCAAAACACGGCGAAAACTCCAACACGGCATTAGTGTGATCAAGGTGTGTACGTCTTACATGTGTTCATTCAATTTGTGTTTATTTCGAGTATGAATTTAGCTGGATTAAGGTAATCAGAAATCACTATTTACATAGTACTTTCTTAATCAGAGTATTGTTTTAATACGCTTTATATCAGAATATTGTTGTCCATGTAAACATACTGACTGTCTTATGCTGAATCCGTACTAGCATACTTACTATTTCTGTCATGGAAATATATTGTAAACATAGTAAAAGTAGTATACTAGTATGCGGTTCCCAATTCAGCAACAGTTACTATCTTTATTAATATAAATTACTATATAATTACAAAAATGTGTTGTGTAATGAGGTAATACATTTGTTTTCATGGTTAAAACTCAAATGCCATGTAAATGCTCACCTCAGCAGTCGTGAGGTGTGGTTCACTCATTACGTAATAGCAACGCATGACATACTTCTAAAATGGCACTGAATGTCCTCACTGCTAATTCTGTATTTCTCTGAAACACCAATCCAAACCAGCTGATGCGGTTGTCTGCCCGAAGCTATCATTATCGCTTCTGGCATTAAAAATAGAAATATGCGCTCAGAAGAGTGAGAACTCTATTGTCACAGTTCCACTGGAGCGCCCGGGGATTCCTGCGAGCTCTTTATCTCTGTTCCACATCAAAACAGCAGAACTCCAGAGAAAAACTAGATCGCCTCAGGGCTTCTGACTGGTCCGTCTGGTATTTTTTACCCTCGTTCCCCCTGAATTCGTCTGAATCAGGGAACACTCTGCTCAGGCTTTAGAGCGAAAACACCTTTTAAATGTTTTAGATACAAAGTGGTAACATATGTTATTTTAAGTTGTATGGAAACTTGAAACACAAACCACCTATTGAAATGTAACATGCTAATCCACCTGTTCTGAAGTATAAATAGTTTTTCCATAGTTATGCAAATTGTTCCTCATTTAGGATAAGAATACGCATGACATCATCTGCTTTTCGCTGTTTCCATGAACTCTGTTGCTCTGCAATTTTAGCATGCTGTTGTGAGAAGGATGTCGCAGTGCTCGTTTTAACTTTATATTGAGCAATGCTGACAGATATGCACAGGGCTGTAATGTTAGTAATCAAGATTAGTAACATCCTGTATGAGAGCATTTTAGCCATTTCAGAGAAGTGCTCTTTGAGAAAGATTAGCTTACTCGGAGGAATGCAATACTCATGCTTAACTGCTCATGCTTATAAGGTGAGCGAAAGAAAATCTTTGGCATGTAACTTGTCCCAAATAGTGCTGAGGATTGTGATTCTTACCATTTTGCCTATTGCTTCGAAAATCTCAACAGACTGGAGGAGCGACCCAAGTCATGTAGAGACATAAAGCTCATGGACTCTTTTGAAATGTGACAGTATAAGGGCCAATCCCAATTCTACCCCTTACCCCTTCACTTTCCCCTAGCCCTACCCCTTCGCCTTCCCCTTGACCCTTGAAACAGAGTGGCAATGCGTAGGGGTGAAAATATTCCCCTAAGAAATGGGACAGCACTACGCCTCCGTTAAACGTCATTATAAGTCGTCGCTAGCGCCTACGTCACAGGAGATGCGTCGATGTTTATCACAACTTCCAAGATGCCGTCGACAGGTGCAGTTATCTCAGTCGCGTGGGTTACAGCTATTTTCTTGCATTTATCTTGTGAAGTTCGCAGGAAACAACGGAGACGACGAAAATATGTTGCGGGACTATCGTTAGCAAACTACAGTAATTTTAGCGTTTTTTTTTTTCAAACGTTTCTGTGAAGAAACTGACCGTAAATATGAACACAATATTGAATGTAACATAAAGCAAATCATTATTTGTCGTTACAATACTTATTAAAGCCACAAATACTTAAATTTATGGGTCTCCTTTTTTGCTTGGGCAGCCATTTTGCGTCTGTAGCCGTGACACTTCTCATACCCCTTCGTTTGAAGTGTGCTCCCGAAAAATCTTCGTTTGAAGGGCTATCTGGCCCTTTCCCCTAGCCCTCCCCCTCCAACCAAAAGAGAATTGGGACAGCCCTACCCCTTCACGTGGACGCGCAAAACGAAGGTGGAAGGGGAAAGTGAAGGGGTAAGGGGTCTTCTATTAAATACTGAAAACTTTTTGTGCGTCAATTCAATGTTGTCATTAGAAGATCTTAACCAAAATTTATGCGGCTCTTGATAGAAATCAATGTTGATTTCCATCAAGAGGTGCATCAATTTTTGGTCAAGATCTTGTATTGACAATGCAAGAGTCCAAGTCTCCTTCAGCACATCCCAAACACTTTCAATGAATTGAAGATCTGGACTCAGAGGAGCCGATTCATGTCTGAAAATGATTCTTCAACCATTCTTTCACAATCTGAGCCTGATGAATCTGGACATTGTCGTCTTGGAATATGATCATGATGACATGGTTGTTTAAGAAATGAAAAGCTACACACTCCATCAATTAGGATTAGAAAACTGTTGCCTAACATGACATTATAATCACTACAAAAAGGATCCAGTCATAGACTCTTAAGCATTTGCCTAAATCCAAACAGGGACTTTTTTGTCCGGGAAGTGTGTAAGAATAGTTCACCCAAAATGTAATATTTCCTGATCCTATATGTATATGAATTTATTTCCTCAGCCGAATGGAAATTTTGGTTTTGGAGGAAAACTTTCCAGGATTTTTCTCCATCTAATGCAAATGAATGTTGCTCAACGTAGATCATTTTTAACAGTTCGAAATCCATTTTTTGGTGGCTTCAAAGGGCTCCACACAACCAGAGCTGGCGCATTTTTAAGCGAAACGATCAGACTCTTTCAGAATTATTATTATTTATTTTTTTTACTTTTAATCAACAGATGCTCACCTTTGTCCAGCTCTCTGAATCGTGTTTACAAGATGGTTGGGTTCACGACCTCTCGCGTGACATTTACACCAAGAACTGTTTACAAATGAGGAGAAGGAGTGCTGCCCGAAAACAAATATTCATTGCTGGAAATAAGTGTTTGTTTCAGTTCATTGTTAGAAATGGCCCGTTTGTGTGTGTATCCTGGATGTATAATCCTCTAGTAAACAATGGGATGATTCATCCGTGACCTTCCCAACCATAGATACACATACCATAGATATAGATAAGCGGCTGTTTCTATGAGCCGCTATAAGTTAGCCGTCAGCCATATTGGAACAGTCAAAGCTGGTACGTCAACCCTCAAGAGCGTCTGAAACCGTAGTTGTGCCCATGTATGAATATCTATATTTGCAATAGACTTCAGCAGATGATTTAGTTTATCATTAACACAAAACAAGATGGAGTTAGCAAACAAATATAAACAAGTTACTACATATAACAAGTTAACAAGTTAATACATGTAAAAAACACAACCCAACACATTCTAACCTGTGAAAGGTTATCCCACTTCTTCAGAAATTTAAATATTTACAGTGTCTAAAACCAAAAATGCTGTGGCATCTTGGAAAAAGCATAGCATTTTACTGTGAGTGATGACAGCGTCTGATATGTTGACTGTTCCAAGATGGCGAACGCGTCGTTGTGTCTGGAACACTTGAGTGCAACATCTATATGTCACGTGTGAGTTTGTGAAGTCATTTTCTTTATCAAGAAAAGTTTATCTTGAAGACACCTGATGTTAACAAGCAGAATCACTAATGGAGAAAATCTAATTTTAAGTCGCCATTATGATGATAAGTGTTTGCTTTAGTTGGGCTCTTGACCCTTAAATTATTAACTTTAGATTTTGTTTGGCTGTTATATTTGAGTTGTAACTCCCACATGAACAAAGAGAATGGTGTTCAGGTGGTGATGGTTATGTTTAGCCGTAATCATCATTTTACTTGAATCACTAAACATCATTCACATTTAGCAGATGCGTTTAACTAAAGTGACTTACAACAGAGGATAATAATTTAGATAATTAGGTTTACCGTGTTGATTACAGCAGCCTGGGGGTTCTATACCATACAAGTTGTAGCATTTTCTACAAAATCCTAAATACTATTAATATTTCTGTTCAAAAGATTTAGATTTTTTTATTAAGTCACATCAAGGTTCGACCTGTGAATCTCAACAATGGTGACAACAATAAACCATGTTGCAGTCCATTCTGTGTGCCACCAATCAAAACTCATTCATGGCTCCCATCATGCCATGCAGTATGAATAAATTATGATCTGAACTGTCCTTTTCCTAATTAAATATTTCTTTTGTCACCAATATAAGTCAGAGATTATGCTCTAAATTAGTTTTGTGATTCAGGTAAAGTTATGATTATGTCAAAACAACCAACAACTTGAGATCACCTTTTCTCTTTGTTCATCTGGCAGTTATAACTCAGTTACAACATTCAAACAAAATCTAAAGTAAAAAAAGAAAGGGTCAAGGGCCCAACTAAAGCACACACTGATTACCATAATGGTGACTTAAAATGGTGATTTTCTCCTTCAGTGATTCTGCTTGTTAACATCAGGTGTCTTCAATAATGCTCAATCATCACTCAATTAATCACTTAATTATCTCATTAACTTTTATCACTGGAGTTTTTGCTGTGTTCCTTTAAGGAGAGCATTCTGGGAACCAAAATAAAACTACCCGCTGGAAACATTATTAAAACTTTGTGGTAATGTTCCCAGAACGTTTTTAGAATAAAACATTTGTAGCTGGGCTTTTCAAGGCCCTCCAGTGAGTCTTTAAGAATTTGGATGCACCTCTAGTTTTATTATTCTGTAGTATAACACTTTACAATACGGGTGCGGTAATATGCATTAATTCATGCTTAACTAATGCACAGATAATACTGAGTTAAAGTATAACTCATGAATAACTAAACCATTAATTAATAATTACTGCATCAGCAACTAATAAAGAGTCTATATTATTAATGGATTAAGTATTACATGAATTGCTATTAATTCAATGTGGCATTGTGTATTAATTCCTTAATAACATATTTTATTAACTAACAGTGTAAATTAATGTGTTAATTACCTCAATCAGTCAAAGCTATGCACTTCAACTTCCAGTTGTCAGCTTTAATTAATCATTAGCTAATGATTTGCAAAGGTATCATTATGTTATGACTTTACTTGTTGGGGCACATCATCATTAACTAGTCATTTAGTAATTGTAGTAATTTGCACATGAATTTGCTCTAACAATGAAGTAATTAATCATGTATTAATGCATATTAGTGTACCTGTCATATTATCTGGAAGTTGAAATACAAGGCTTTGGCTCATTCTGGTAATTAACATATTAATTGACACTATCAGTTACAAAAATTTAGTTATTATGGAATTAATCCACAATTACATATTTAATTAATAACAATTCATGTATGAACTAATACATTAACCTTACATACTCTTAATTATTTCCTAATGTGGTAATCATTAATGAATAGCTTAAATAATCATTAGTTACACATTAATTCAGTATTATCTGTGCATTAGTTAAGCATGAATTAATGCTTATTAGTGCACACGTATTGTAAAGTGTTACCGCTTTATTTTAATAAAAAGTTGGAATTGTTTGGTACCCTGGAAACGCATTAAAAAGAAAGTCTTAAAATGTCATTGCGTCACTGAGAGTGTTATATACCCTGGGTGGGTGTTATATAATTCAGCAACATGTCCTCACATGGCTAAAGTAGACATAGTCCTAGCGTGATTATGTATATGAAGGTGTGTTTACATACTGCACTTGTAAGAGTGAGACATGACGTGACTCACTCGTATCCACTGTTTATCACAGAAACATGCCAAACAAGCATTAATGAGATTTCTTGGATTATGAGTTCATCTGGAACAGTGTGTTTTAATCTCTACACGTACAGACAGAGCACAAGCCTTTCGAAATATTGACGCCAACCCTCGCACAGCCACTTCTCTGCACGGAGATTACATCATTTCCCTTTCGTCATACGGAAAAGCGCAGCGCCACAGCTGCAAATGAGAAAAAAACAAAACAAAAAAAAAACAATGAGGTGCTTGTAAGGGGACGTCCCTCTGATCGCGGTCTTCTCATTTTACTACAGCCCTTCATGTCGTCAGCATCGGTTATCGCCCGAGGTGTCCATAAAGGTGCCGCTTTATTTTCATAGAGTTCTGAGATAAGTTTTCTGGGAAGTTGTAAAGTTGGGTTGGAAGTTGATAACAAAAAAATAATAATTCATGAGAATATGAAAAGAGGGTTGCACTTTATTTCACCTACTCAAGTAATATTAATGCACTTTTGTTACAGTCAGAGTTTGGTTTAGGGTTATAGTTATCATTACAGTAATGTGTCACTACGTCACCTTAAAAGGAAGTGTTACGGAAAATGCTGCACTACTACAACAAGCTCAGTAGTTTTTGGTAAATTCTTTAATATTTGACTTCAGTGTTGTTGATTAATCATTTTATCCTCATACTTCCACTTAGCTGGGGAGAAATTCAACTTTGATATTTTAGTCTGATTAGATTTAGTGTCATATGTACTTCCTTGAATGGGTTCTCTTTAAATCCACAACTTCCTTAATTCCTAAGAAAAGAGCCCTGTCAAGCCAGCATACGTTGAGCTCAGGAAAGACAATAGCAGGGTGGCAACACGGCTTGTGAAAGAGAAATGAGACATGAGGCATGAGACGTCGTGAAGGGTTTACGACAGCTCGCTGTTTTGTGTGATTACAAAAGAAGTTCTGTGGAATCACATGATCAATTAAGCGGGCTACTAGAGAATTTCACATTTGATTACGAGTACACTGGAAAGTCTGGCAGCTGGCATTGAACTGAAAAATAATCACCTCATGAAAGGATCTTTTGTGTTTTTTTTTTCTTATCACAGCAACTGAAAATAAAAACCGTTTGTAGTGCTATCTAACTAATCCTTTGATCCTCGGTGTTAAACCTCTGTTCCAAACTCATTTTGCTCTTTTAGAGAGAGAGGCGTGCTCTAATTTTCCTAAGTCGACAATAAAATGGGAAAATTGTATTATAGACTTCCACTGAAAGAGGAAACTGATCCACATGTAGATATGAGAAAAGAGCCCTGAGGGCGAAACAACTCAACGAGAACATCGTAGCAACATGTTGCCAAAATTAGTGCTTTTAGAGACTTTTCACATCCTGTAAGAGTGCTGGTCATTATATCATTCTCGTTCACTCATCTGACAGAAAATATCTAAATGAGAACAACTGTATTGGCTATATATTGTATTAAAATACAGTAAGCACGGATTAAAGGAGTAGTTCACTTTTAGAAAAACCTTTGCTGATAATTTCCTCACCCCCATGTCATCCAAGATGTCCATGTCTTTCTTTCTTCAGTCGAAAAGAAATTAAGGTTTTTGATGAAAACATTCCAGGATTTTTCTCCATATAATGGACTTCATTGGCAACCAAATGGTTCAAGGTCCAAAAGACAGTTTCAGTGCAAACTGTTCAAAGGGCTTTAAACGATTCCAGACGATGAATAAGGGTCTTATCAAGCGAAACGATCGCTATTTAATAAATAAATAACAAAGTTTAAGTTTTATAAACTCAAATGCTCGCCTTGCTCTGTTCTGTGATGCGCGTTCGTGACTCTCATTCGAACACGTTCATCAAAATGAACAAATCTTTCGTTCGTTTCGAGTCAATTTGTTCGTTTTGTTCGTTGAATGAACCAAATGACACGGAAAAAGATTTGTTCATTTTGATGAACGAGTTTGAATGGGAGAGTCACGAACGCGCATCATTAAAGCCCTTTGAACAGTTTGTAGTTTGCACTGAAACTGTCTTTTGGACCTTGAACCGTTTGGTTCCCAATGAAGTCCATTATATGGAGAAAAATCCTGGAATGTTTTCATCAAAAACCTTAATTTCTTTTCGGCTGAAGAAAGAAAGACATGGACATCTTGGATGACATGGGGGTGAGTAAATTATCAGCAAAAGTTTTTTTTAAAACTGAACTACCCCTTTAAAGGGATACTCCACTTTTTTTGGGAAATAGGCTCATTTTATCACTTCCCCAGAGTTAAACAGTTGGGTTTTACCGTTTTCGAATGTATTCAGACGATTTTCAGATATTTAGAAGAATATCAGTAACCAGACAGTTTCTGGTCTCATTGACTTCCATAGTATATTTTTTTCCTACTATGGAAGTCAATGAGACCAGAAACTGTCTGGTTACTGATATTCTCCTAAATATCTGAACATCGGCTGAATGGATTCAAAAACGGTAAAACTCAACTGTTTAACTCTGGGGAGTTGTAAAATGAGCCTATTTCCATAAAAAGTGGAGTATCCCTTTAAGAGACAGATGTAAAGATCCAAAAAGGTGATGCCTTACTTCATCTAGTGACATTTGGGCCGTATTTACACTGCAGGTCTTGATGTCCAATTCCAATTTGTTGACCATATTAATTTTTTTTTATTTGGACAATCCAGCTTACGTCTTTTATTTTATTTTTTTTTTAAACTGACCCATATCCCATATCTACATTAACACTATGCACTTGCCGAAATAACCCAAGGTACAGTAGACGTACTGACCCAGAAAAGCTTAGGCCAAAAAGGAAGTAAAACAGTGTAATTTGTATTGGACGCAGACAAAATGATAATACAAGCTTTTGCTTTCCTCGGGATCTCTAAAGGTCAGCAAAACATTGATGTCAAACAGGAGAGCAGCCTGAGTTTTGAATAGGGTCATGTGATCGCGGTTGGTGTTGACGTCATTCGCCACCTTCGCTTTTTCAATGACGTACGACTCGCATTGAATTGTTGTTTGCATATTGTGACATGATAGGTGCAAATGCATATATCTGATTCATATCAGATTTACTTCCACAAATGAACGAGGCCTTAAACCGATCTGAGAATATCGGATTCCATGTGCTTTTTTTTCTGCTTACAAGTTCATGGGTCATATCCGATCTGTGCCACGTGGGAGGAAAACAATCAAAATTGGGTCACTTGAGCCATTGGGTACATGCAGCCATAGAGACTTTCTGAGCAAGCTTTAGCTAATTTCCATTGAAAATAAATGCTTAGAAACAGCATAGCTGTTCCCTGGAAACCACCCGTAACCCCTTGACATCAGTTGCAAGTACTTGCAACGCTTTCTCCCAATAATGTAAAACTTTCAGTTTCAAATCTGAAATCAAGGTCACCGGGAGGGTGGACCATGACTTGACAAGTACTCATTTTGTAGTTTGTTCATTCTTGTCTTTCATGGTATTTCTTTTTTATTTTACTATCAATGAGGGTGCAGTAAACACACTGTCGACAGCACAATAAGCAGTATTGGGAGTAACGCATTACAAGTAACACAAGTTACGTAATCAGATTACTTTTTTTTAAGTAACTAGTAAAGTAACGCATTACTTTTAAACAGAGCTGATTACTTACAAACTGTAATCGGTTACAAATTACATGACAAAAATTGTAGTTAGTAACGTAATCCGTTACAATACACATTTAAGGCAATATAATCTGACTACTTTTGGATTACTTTTAGATTACTTTTGACCTAATTTGTTTATTACATTGATCTGAGTATAATAATCGTTTACCATATTGATATAAAAATACAAAGAGAAAAAAAATATAATCCTTTCTTTGTCATCAACAACATGAAGTGCATTCAATATTAAATTACGTCAAGGTTTCCAGACTGGAGTTCGTGATGCACTGCAGAGGAATTTTGAGTTTAATGAAAAGCTATCAGGTAATTAAATCATATTTTAAATTTAAAATAAATAATTAAAATAAATAAAAAGATAATTTATTTATTTGTTTGCCTGCATGTCTTGTGACCTTTAAATTTAATTAATTTTCATTTTATTATTATTATTATTATTATTAACTGAATTTTATGATTGACCTAACTTACAAATTAAAATCTATGGGGAGTTTTCAAGTAAATATATGAAGTTTCAGCTGACATAAAAAGTTCCTTGCATTGCAAGGACCGAAGCGCCCTCGCCCTCAAAGTACTTGGACGTGGCTGTGGTTACAAGAGGTAAAAAACTATATAAATACTTTTCGTTTTCTCACACAAACCGCTCGTTTCGTGTCTTAGGCCATCAACGTGTACTTACATTTACGAGTGATTAAATCATGTTTAATTTGGACTTCTCTGTGCATGCTCTTTGAGGTGGACCCCCTATTTATGGCATTATATGACTGACAGACAACAACGGTTTGACCTAAAAATATCAAAATTTAAAATATTGTGGAAACAAATACACCTACATCTTGGATGCCCTTGAGATAAGCTAAAACACATCAAAAATAAAATTTCAAACTCAACTATCCCTTTAAAGTTACTTTTTCAAATAAATGTAGCAAGTTTAAAAAATAGAACTTTTAATCGTGTTATTAAAAATAAAACAAAGACGCCCAACCAAGGTGAGAAAATGGAACGCAAAAGTAATCTATCACTACTTTATAAAAGTCACTTTCCCCAACACTGCACATTTACAGCTGAGAGAACGTGCCCACAAACAGCTGACTATCAGTGAGTTCTGGTAAAGGTCTGATCTGCACATGCGTGTCTGGTTGCCTTTGTGTGGCTGCTATGAAACTGTTTCCTGGGTACAGCTCTCATGTGTTGCGAGACAGGCGTGTATTTTTCTCGTTTTACTGTAAACGTCAGTATAGCAGGAAGAAGAAAAAGGCAAAGGGTACTGAATACAAAACGTACGAAAGCACCTCACCTCTCTGTGGTGGCTTTTTTTTTCTCTTTCAACTATTAGTCAAGATTTGAAATTTTGTCTGATAATTCCATGACCTTAAAGCATTTGGTTTGTGTTTTATTGCAAAAGGGGATAATTTAGCACAGCATGAAACCAAAACACAAGTTTGTGTTTGAACATGAATGAATCACCGTATGCAGTTTTCAATGAAAAGGTGTGTACTGTATGTCAGCGTAAAGCACTTCATCAAGGTCTGAACTCTGATACCAATGGATTCATATTTATTCTAATGTATTGATTGTCGCATGCACATTGTCTTACTCACACAAATACAAGAGGTCTCTATCACACTCGCATTCTCAGACGAATCCTCACACACACTCCCCAGCTGTCTGAGTACACTATAAGCACATTGCGTGACTACAAATCTGACTGGTTTCCCAGCAGACTTCAAGTGCAAAAGAGTTCGAAACAGTCACACCTCTTCCCTTTCGTCACAATCTGTACCGAGTAAAGACTCAGAGATAAAGAGATCAGCTGTTACTACACACACACACTAGTCAAAGATGTGGACACTTGACTGAATTAGTTATTCTTATTATAAAGGTTTTGATCAAAAGGCTTCGGCTTGCATGCTTGAAATTAGTTTTCAAAACAAATATAAATGGGCTGTAAGCTAGATTTTAATACAAGTTTCATTTTGCTATAGAATACACTTTTAGAAAAAATGGTTCTATTTAGAACCAGAAATGGTTCCATCCCCCGCTTCATATATGGAACTCCAAAATGGTTCTATATAGAACCTTTTTTTTTGGTAAAAGGTTCTATTGGCCAAGTATGGAAGCACAGGGTTCAATATAGAACCCAGAGAAACCCTTTTTTTAAGAGTGTATAGAACCTTTTAGGGGTTCCAAATACGTAGCGCTAATAGAACCTTTTAAGGTTCTATATAGAACCTTTTCTTCTACGAGTGTTAGTAATAATAAAGGAACGAGTAGGTGTTTTCAAGCTATTGACTGTTCACACCTTATTGGGCTTAAAATGTGGATAGAATTATGTACTTTATACAAAAAGAAAATAAGGTTGAATAAGTTACTTATAGTCAGTAGAGTGTCTGAAGTGGACAATCGAACTTAAGTGTAACTCGGAAATAAAATGGGTAACACTTCATTTTAGTATCTTTGTTGCATGTACTTACAAATTATGCACACACACAACTAACACTACTAAACCAAACCCATGTACTAAGTAAATATTACTCAGTACTTAAATGTTTGGTTACAGTGTAAGAAAGGTACCTTAAAATAAAGTGTAACCATAAAATGTTATCATTTGTAATTCCATTTTAATGGCTATATAACTGCTTATCTCTCCTCACATATTATATCTACTGACTTGTCCAAGGTTGCTCCTTTAAATACTGAGTAAAGTATTACTGGAACGGCCTTGTTGGGGAGAGCGAGGGGAGGATCATTCCCGCTCGCTTAAGTGAGTATCTCTGAATCAACTTTAACCCTTCCAGCTGCGGGAATCTGAATCACAGGCGCCGGCAGCTCTGATTCATCAACGTTTGAGAAATGAAAAAGCCAAGACATGGAATTCATTTGTACAAAAATACTGCTTTTTAATAAATTATTGAAATGTTCTTTGTCATATAAATATAAATACGTAACATCAAGAGATGTCTTTACAAAAGATAACCGATCTTCATATATGTAAACAGTGTCTTGTATGACAAGGTGAAACTCATGTAATGTTAATACATTCAATAACAAGCAGTGCCGTTTAAACTGCTCCCGGCACTGACACAAACACACGTCGACTCTACAAAACACAGACATTTTGTTTCAAAGTGTCGCTCTTTCAAGTACAAGTTATGTTTTTATACATGTTCAGTCCTGGTGTGTTTTAATCCGAACTGCTTTGACTCTTTTGTTCCCGGCCAGAAGTCGTTTCTCAACAGCTTGTGCCTCAGTGCTGTTACTCACTTCTTCCCTTTTCCCTTGAAATGCACAAATATTTACTTGGAAGAAGGCGGTGGCGGCTGGTTTCGGTTAAATGGCTTGCAGTCTCCCTGCAGATTCGGGGCAGTGCAGAGGCAGAGATTGGTCTGGCAATGGTACAAGCGAAGGGACAGTACAAATGTCCATTCACTGGCAAGAACGAGGCTTTGCGATCAGTCACGTTAGTACCCACCAACTCCATGTACTCATGGACAGTTCAATACTTCTTTGGCCCATCAAGCCTTAGAGAACCTTTGGGGCTTTGACTAGCCTCATCGCTCCCCGTTTCTTCCTTCGACGTAGCTCACAGATCAGTGCATCTCCATCGGCTAGCAGTTGTTTAAATGGGAGCATCATACTCTTGTAGGAAGTCTTTAAGCTGTTGGGGCAGCTGCTCTTTCTTGTCAGAAACGTCTATATGTCCGTTCACGGTCTTCCTGCAGAGGTGTTGCAAGGAGGACATTATGCAAGGTAGGGGTCTTAAAAGTTCCAGAGGGATTTTCTCCCCCCCAGTGTAGATGTAGTAGGCGCTCCTTGAGTTCCCAATGGACAGGGCGCTTCTGGGCGAGGGCATGTAGTGATGGACGAGCTTCAGCACGCAGTCGAAGCGAGGCACGGACTGCACGCTCTTGGAGTCCGTCTGCAGGAAAAAGGACTTGCTGTCGCACTGAACCCGCAAGTTCTTGGTGCCCGACTCGGTCTTAACGCTAAGCGTGAAGAAGTGCCGGTTGTCCGAACTGTCCCTGACCAGAAAGGTCCCGCTAGTCTCCGAGCTCAACAGGTGGTTGGCCTCTTTTCCGCTGATGGACCCCCAGTAGAAGCCGCTCTCCTGGAGCATTCGGATGGCGTGTTGCACCATCTGGTATTGCAGCCTTGAGCTGAAGGTTTTGTAACGGTGAGTCGGCAGCCGCATGCTTGCGTCAAAAAGGCTGCTGCTCATTGCGGAGTCAAACTTGCTGTGGGTTACCATGGCGTGCTGGAAGCAGGAGCCTGTGGAGAAAGACTTCGATGAGTACCACAGGAAACACACGTTCAATGAGACAATGGGGTAGGGGTTTGAAGCCAGTTTTCGAACAAAGACATTTTAACTGTTCTATCACTGCAGATTGAAGTACATGAGGAAAAGATACCCAACTTAGTCAAGTACATTATTATTGGTTGACAAAATGTAAAAATAATTAGCTAATAGGCTCTTACTCCGTATATTGGCTGAACATAAGTGTCGGTAAAACTTTATTTTGCAGTGTATTTGTTACATACTGTAGTAATAACTATAAATTGTGTATAATTACGTGCAACTAACTCTAAACCTAACCCTATAGTAAGTACATGCAGTTAATTATTATTACTATGTATTTTAGTCTGTAAGACGAACACCTTAAAATAAAGGTTTACACTTTACACTATAAGTATTCATTCAAGTACTGAGTAATATTACAAACTACATGTATAGGGTTTAGTTTATGGTTTTTTGAATGTAATAATGCACAACTTATTGTTATTAGCCTACATGCAACATAGCAATCACAAGATAAAATGAAGTGCGACAAATAAAGTGCAATTGTGTATTGTATGTAGGTATTAAGGAGTAAGAAGTATTAAGTTAAGCCAATAAAAAGATGGAGCTGGCACTCTGATTAGTTTACCAAGAATATATTCTGAAAACCTCTCTTACCTTTGAGTCTCTTTAGATAGATGAGAACTGTAATATCCACAGTAGTAGGCTACTAGTCTCCTCAACTCGTGTCTTGTTAAGAGAAGTTAGTGTTTCTCTTCGCTGGTCGTGCTGAACTTCTGTGTTATTTGTAGTGCCTCCTCGTCGTCATGTTCTAGTTTGGCTCCGCCCAGGGTTCTTCCAGTAAGGGTAGGTTGTCAGTAATACTATTCCTGGTACTTCACATGCTCTCCCCTCCCCCTCTCTCTCCCTCTCTCTCTTTCTCTCCTCGTCCAGATCTGCCGTCTTACTGTAAACGTATCCCTGACACAACACCTCCCCATTGTTGATGTACAGAGACCGTTTCCTAGTAACAGTGATATTTCGAATTTCGAATTCTACACGAGTCCTTGGGCACAATTCCCGCCATGTGTGCATTCTCGCGTGTTAAAGAATCTGTTTATATCATATAGTAGTTTACAAAGTGTATGGTATTTACCACATTTGAGAACAACAACATACTAACACGACTCGTGAGCTCTCTCTCTGACACACAAATACGATAATCTGACTGATCATCTGTCCACAAGAGGACGCTAATGTTGTCGGCTTGATTTTCTAATAAAAGATAAACATATAGCACAAAGCATACGTTTTATTTTATCTAGAAACGTTAATTAGCTACTTATAATAAAATTGTGCAAAGCATGTATTTTAAACAATGCAGGCATAGCCTAATAATCATGTTTGTAGCCTACATAAAGATGTATTTACATGATACATAGGCTTTCTGAAAGACTATGAAATACATTTTAAAAATACAATAAATAAACCTTATTATAGGTAATGACACAAAATACAATTAAAAAATCAGGAAATTCCAATTTCTGAGGGAAAAAAAATCAATTGTAGCCTAGCCTACTTTTCATTCAAATTTATGGTAACACTTAAAAATAAGGTTCATTACTTAAGATTAATTAACTAACATGAACTAACATTGGGCAATACATTTGTTACTGTATTTATTGTTAGTTAATAATACAGATGTTTATTGTTTGTTCATTCACAGTGCATTAACTAATGTTAACAAATATGACATTTGATTTTACTAATGTATTAGTACATGTTAAAATTACTATTAATAAGGTTAATAAATGCTTTAGAAGTATTGTTCATTCCTAGTTCATGTTAGGTTAACTAAGACAGTTAACTAATGTTAAATAACAAACTGTCTTGTAAAGTTTTACCAAATCTATTTGAACACTTTCCAAACCAAGATATAAGTACTCATTATTTAAAAAAAAAAAAAAAAAAAAAAAAAACAAATCATCAAATAAGTCACCTTGACTAATCTGGTTTCACATAAACAATACAGTCAACAGCATGGGAGCGATGAAGCTCATTTACTGAGAATGCTGAACCTCCTCAGGCAGAAACACAAGCTAAAATTACCATGAAAATATGGGCAGTCTGGCCGAGAAAAAGGAACAGAAAGACACGCGTCTTATTAGAAACTGGACAAAATATAGCATAGTTTATAAGAGTGTGTGTAGGCTACGGGTCGGTTTTCCATTCGTCCTCACAGGGAAAACTGCACTGGACTTTCCAGAGCGTTTTCAAGTACAGTTTTTCATAGAAAGGAATTAAAACACGACTGATGTCACAGTTCTTATTTAAAGTGAATTAATACAACAGAAAAACAGTATCAGTATCATCATCGTTATCATCTTCAGCGATCAAGAAGATTTCCTGGTGTCAGTTTTCCTGCTAACACAGAACCAGACTTATGCGGGAACAGTACGGTAATAAGAAGTCAGTGCACTTGCCAGATAGCATTTGCTCAGAGCAAATATGTAATGTTGATAATTGGTATATGAGATCCAGGAAGGGTTTTATGATATTTAAACAAAGCTAGTTTACCAGAGGACCGCTTATCAAGCTTATCTCGTAAAAGCACTCGGACTATTGCAGAGTAAAGGAGGGATGTGGGTCAGGGAAGATAAGAGTTGAGTAAAAGGTTGGATTTTTGCCGGATTGGACAAGATGACGTTACTGTAAGACATTTCACAGTTTTAGTGAAGAAATGAGTTGGTGGTAATTCGCGTGAATGCAGAAATGTCCTCGAAATGTCCAGTATTTTCTGTTCTGCTTCCAGCTCTCATTCTCTCTGACATTGTAAAGGGAAGGTGATATCATTTATTACACATATTACACAAATAGCACGTTCACATAAAAATAGCCATTTTCCAAGAAACACATACAGTAAGTGCATATATACAGGAAGAAAAAGGTGATTCAAGGAAGTATTTCCACGTATATCACACTTTGGTAAAGCTTTATTATTTTATGTATTTGTATTATTTCCGGATGTATTTGTTGTTTTGATTAATATGCTAATATGTTTGAAATGAAACTTTGCAGTTGGTTATGGCAAAACAAATATTTCGAACACATACATTTGATTACCACAATTATTTACTTCAGTTGCAAATAAGAAGAGAAAACAAATTATACTGTAAAAAATAAATCCGTAATTTTTACGGAGAAAAAAAACGGCAGCTGTGGTTGCCAGAACTTCACCGTTAAAAATACGGTAGGAACGTTAATGGTTTTACAGACTTAACTTAAAATTTACAGCAATAAATCGTGTCTTATTTTCTGATGAAATGTTGATTTAGCAACCTTTTGATAAATTGATATCTGTTTTGTACCATTGTAATACACTGACAACCAACAATCATCACAGCAATGATGAGAATTACATGAGCGATCAAAGCTCATCAAAAGTAGACTTCCATTAGAAGATTAATACTTATATAAAGAAGCTGCACAGTATCATTCACACAAACATTAATTACCATCAAGGTAACGCACATGAAATTTAAAAAAAATGCAAAAATAAAAAAAATTAACTTAATTAAATGTAACGTAAAACCCTAATCTACATATTTGATTAGAAAAAAAAAATAAACAAAAAAAAACTACTAGTAACCATAGTTATTTCAATAAAAATACATAAAATGTGAAGTGTAACACAGAGAATTGTGGGAATGTCAATTTACGTTTTTTTCACTGTAAATTATACAATGAGTTGTTCTTTTTCACTTTCAAAAACTGTAAATTTAACGGTATTTTACGGTAAAATCGTATCACAGTTATTAACCGTATATAGTACGGAAAGTTTCTGTTAAGCAATTAACAGTTTTGCACTGTAGCATTTTTACAGCGTCTTTTACCGTTAAAATCATGATTATTTTTTACAATGTATGCCGTTTTAACCGTTAAAAAGTGGAATTGATTATTTTATCCAACATATTGGAAACATATTACTCATACTATTATCCAAAGTGTAAATGACTGAATTTGTGTTTCATTTAAGAAAATCATGCAATTAACATTTTATTCATTCACAGTGTGCAGGAAAACTTAATAATTTGAATATGGAAGGATTGCTGTTTTTGCAGATCCATAATTATATGACATCATTTACAGTTTAGTATGTCATTTTAATCAAATAAAGTCGCTTATTTCCTTGTTTCAGTGTAGAACTGCTCTCTGCATGCAAATTAAAATCTACAGCAAACGTTGTTTCCTCAACGCATTGGGAACACTTCTCTATCGATGATATTATTAGAATCCAGATAGGTCAAATATTTTGCAAGCGAACTTGATAAGCATGTTGGCTTGTGTGTGATACGATCTGAGGTTTCCTGTGCCATCTGTGTTTCATCATGATTCATGTGCGGGGAAAACCTGGTAGTGAGATCGTGAGCCGCTTATTAAAAGAAACCTGTCGGATTCACTGAAGCCATGTGATGTCTGCTGATACTACAATGCTTTCAGACAAGGTATTGTTGTGTTAAACAAACATACAGACAAAAAAAGCTTGTGGCAGGAGCTCATTGGCATAATGGGATGGAAAAGAAAACACGCCTACATGAGAAGCTCCTAATTTTACTAATTATTTGTACATGATAATGCTTGTCTTTACAGTAAGGAAGTGTCCTGACAGCATGTTGGGAATCAGTTTTCCTCATTTCCTTTTGGAAAATAGGAAACCGTTTAAAGTTACTGTAAAGAAAGAACCGTAAAAAGAAAATATTTGTTTAGCAAATGATTTCCACCCCCCCCCCCCCCTCCCCGAATATATATCAGCAATATAACATTAATAATTTACTATCAATGGAATGTCAACATTGTATTCCTATCAAGTTGAAATCACCTGTGTGTGTGTGTATGTTCCTGCTAAATTGTGGGAACAAAATACCCGTATAATACCAGCTGGGGACATTTTTTTTGGACAATTTTCTGTGAGGGAAAATAAATCCTGTTTGTTTACATGAACTGAGCGAACAAAATAATGAAGTCATTTTCCAACCTGTAAGACAGGCTCAATCCCGACTGGCACACTTCGCTCACAGAGTCTGAAGTTTTCCACTAATGATCTCATTGAGGGAACAGTGATCTTGAGGCTAACCCGAACCCTTCAGGAGTCCTGACCAGGCAGAGTGGACCTGCTGTGGGCGAGTGTCTTCAACCCTCTGGAGAGTTCAGCTCACTCCTGATCCAGCACAGATCCAACTCTTCAGGATCAAGTCAGTTTCAGTTATACAGCGCTTTTACCAATATAGCTTGTTTCAAAGTGGCTTTACCGTGACAATAGGAGATTACGGTAACAGAGATTGTTTGGCTTTACAGCAGCTGTAGAATAAAGCTATTGTCCAGCTAAAGTTAGTTTTGATTGATTCATTTCCGTTGCAAAGATCATTCGTTAATGGGTTGCTTACGCAACACCGCTCTAACAGAAAACTTTTAATGTGTTTTTGAAGCAGGTTGGAAAGATTGCAGGGTAGCAGGTCTCGGGGGCAGGACAGAAGATCAGGGGCCTCATTCAGAAAATGTCGAATTGACCGTTCGCAAAGACCCGCCCTCCTTAGTTACGATAAGGAGTCGATATGTCCATCAAGCTACACCGCTCTCAAACGCCACACCATGTTCTCATAACACAGTCTCATCCCAAGAAGTCATATAACTGACGTCTTGGGATGTGTTTTGACCATACGTCAACATCCGCCTTTTTAGGGCCCCCTTAAACGTCGGTTACATGATGATCCCGGGCCGTCATACAACTGACGCTTTACCTTTAATGTCGGTTAGGTGACGGTCTGGGGTAGGGTTAGGATCCAATAACGTCATATAACCGACGTTTAAGGGTACCCTAAAAAGGCGGATGTTGACGTATGGTCACAAAACGTCCCAAGACATCGGTTATATGACGTCTTGGGATGAGACTGCGCTGGTTCTCACGCAGTTAAAAATACATCGCGGAGCAGAGAGTACACTGACAACACACTGACAGACAGGACAGATCAGGGGTGCGTTTCCCGAAAGCATCGTTAGCCAACTATGGTCGTAAGTTCCGTCGTTATCAGTATAGTTCAACGAGTCGGTGTTTCCCGAAACCATCATTCCAACGAACATTCGCAAACAGCATTGCAAAGTTGTGGGTTTGAACGACAGATCTCAACCTGTGGTTAGAGGCATCGTTTCTATATTGCAGCACATTTATCTTGAGCAAAATACGCAAGCTGGCATTCAGTACAACCGGTGCCTTTTATTTAGAATACATACAAATGTAATTTACGTTAATGTAATTTACGCACATGTAATTAACTAAATTAATTTAGTTTTTCAAAAGATTTAAAGTACCATGCTTGAAGTACGCATGTGTGAACGTGCTCTATCCTGTAAGAACGAGCCAAATATTAAGGCTATGTTTACACGGAAACGATTCTGAAGAGAAAACGCAAAAGTGGCGTTGCGTCATCTTTTTTTAAGACGAGCGTTTTTTGTGGGAAATCTGCGTGCAAATGGAGACGCAAAAGTGTATGAAATTCAATGTACTGTAGTATGCACTTCAGGCGGCTAGGAGTGCATACTACAACAACACCAAGTCCACGCGCCTGCGAACAACCTTCACTGTCAAGCAGACTTTTGCGTTTTTACCGTTTACACGGGAACACTCCGGTGGAGCGTTTTTAAGATTTCCACTCTGGAGGGTGGTTTCACTTTTTTACGTATTTGAGCCACAAACACGCCGTCGCCGTGTAAACGAAAGGCACATCCGATAAAATGTTTTTACGTTTTCACCCGCGAGCGTTCTCGTGTAAACAGGGCCTGAGTCTGATAATAAAGCAAAATAACTGAGAACAATTAGAAATAGCCGTCAGATGACTTGTCTATAATTTATATACAAACATTTTAGTGTTAATTGGATCTCAAACAGTTTCATTAAAAGTAGTTATTACTCCACCACGTGCGAAACCAACGTGGTTGAACGATACTTTGCGACAGTGGGTTTCGGGAAACAGTCGCGACTAGCTAGTGAGCTACATTATTGTACAGGAAGCACACCCCAGGTTACTAGTCAGTTACTTTTGATATTAAACAAAGTCTCAACTTTTAAATGTGGTAATTTAAAAAAAATTTTTTTTAACAATAAATACCGTTTTGTGGCCCTTTAATGTGTTTTGACAGATCACTGTAGAGCATCAGTTAAAGCTACTCGTGATCCGATCATCTCTTCCTTCTAGTTCATTTATAGCATCAAATAAACATGAATATTACATCAGAAGGAATGTTGTTTTATCCGCGGAAAGGCGTCAGTACACGTTCACGTTCTCAAGTTCAAATCCTCCCATGTTAATCTACTATCTCTCCTGACTCCTTTGTCGTACAAAATGGCGGATGGCGAAGTATGATTGGTCAGATCACCTGTCAATCAAGCTCCCTGCGAAGGGTCAATTGAAACCGTCCTACTTTTGATCTTACCATCCAGCCCGTTGTCATCCCAAGGCGTCCTATACTGACGCTTTTGACAATACGTACATCCAACGCACATGGCACCCTTTAGCGTCAATATAAGACGCAGATATATGGGCCAGAAGGCGCCCCCTAGTGGTCTAACCCTAACCCTACTCCAGACCTAAATCTACCCATAATCGAAGTGTGTTATATTGAGGCTAAAGGGTGCCATGTCCGTTGGATGTATACGCATTGTCAAAAGCGTCACTATATGACTATAAGCGTCACTATAGTGTGTAGGTTTGCTCAGACACTAACACTGTTGAGCTCTTTTCCACATCAAAAACTGGTTTTATAAAAATGAACATTGATGTGGAGTTTAGCAATCTCTATGTAATCTCTAGCGTTGTGAACTCTGTTCAAATCAGTGTGTTCGCGTGTTAAAACGTGCTTAATAAGGTCCCTATAGGTTAGTGCACTATACAGATGTGTGAAAGTCAAGTCAAGTCAACTGTGTTTATTTATAAAGCGCTTTATACAATAGAGTTTCAAAGCCGCTTTACAGAGATAATGCCATCCAGGTGTTGTTAAGCTGTTCAGTGTGAAGTCGTTCTGTGTTGATTCAGACTTTCTGCTGTAAAGATGAAGGACGAAGAATGCAAAGGCCATAATTTGGATTGTGTGATTTAGGACAGAGCACGTCACCTAGAAAGAATCTGTAGTGTTTAAACATCTGAAAACTGAAGACGTATTTCGGATTTCCTCTTCCTTACGAAAACAGTAGAGTCCTTGCTGTAAACATGTTTGCACAATACAATGTGACAGAGACAGATGGAGAGATATAAATAAAGCGCAGAAGAAACTACGAGCATTCAACGTCATTGTTCTGTCGTTAATTAAGTCGTGAAATAAGCAAGAAGGCGATTAAAGCGGATGTAATACATGCGTCACATGTAAGAATGTCTCTATGGACTGAAATATCACGCAATGTGAGATCACAATATAAGGGACAAGCTGTAAATAAATTATATTTAATTGCACAAAATAACTAATTTTACATTGACTTCGGCCCTTATTCACATTCTTGCACATTTTTCCCTCACGTTGCGATAAAGTTTGCAGTGGCTTCATATATTAATTAAAAACATTAAAAAAGTACACCGAATGCACATTTCTTTGTTCTTCATTTTTTAGAACTAAAGTTTAAGATATGTTCGTGTAAAATAAACACGACTCCCCACTTCGTGAGTACGAACTTCCCAGGACGACTTGAACACACCAAATCATGCAGATGAGATTTGCTACATAGTTAGCTTATTAACATGCTAATGCTAAACAATCAATTGTGAGACTTAAGACTTATGGGCAAAATTTTCATATGCGTTTTTTCGTATTTGTGATTCGGTGGCTCGGAATTGTCAAAACACCATTTAACTGCGTATCTACTAATTGCGTATCTACACCATTTAACTGCGTAGCTGCTTGCTACGGATGCGGAAATGCAGGAAATCAAACCCGATCCGATTTCTTTTTCTTTTTTACCACGGACGAAAGTTTCGAAGGCAGTGTGCAAGCGTGATTGACATAATGTGGTCGTGTACATTTTTTAACGTGCAAAAATTTTCTACGCGAATTTCGAAATCGGTGTGCAAGGGCCTTTAGGATACATTTACACGACAACAATGTGCTTAAAACGGAGAAGTGTTTCCTTTGAGTTTTCCGCGACACCATCGACACCATCGTCAAAACGATCCCGATTCACACGGATCCGCGAAAAGGCTAAAAGCGCTGTATTCTGCTCCAGGCCAGTAGATGATGATGAAACACTACAGTTAAACACGTAATACGCATGATGTCATCGTCTTCAGAGATTCGCGTTTTTTTTGTTTACACAGAGACCGTTGTCAAAACTTTGCATTTTCAGGCGCCCAAAATGCCGTTGTCGTGTAAACGAATGGCCAAAACGCATACAATTTTTCACGTTTTTATGTGGAAACGGTGTGGCGTGACAGGCCCTTGGGGAGCAGTATTAGGTTTCGGCAGATGCCCTGGTGGTCTGAGACTCTCAGAGGTGCGACTGTTCCCTGCTGGACTCTGAACTACTTCTCATCCCATGGTTTCTGTTTGCACTTCCTCCAGCATGCTTCTCTTCTCAGCCAGTGAGAGTTAACAGTACTACAGTGTTCAACAAAAAGGAATCTGATTGTTACCCCGCTCACTCTTACTGCCCTGCCTGGCCCTTTTATTTTCTGAAGATATTTTTAGCCCAAATACCAGAGAACTGAAGCAGGCTGAGGCCTGCTATCTCGGGACACTTCCCTGTTCCCTTCACATGAAAGAGTTTTCCGGCTGGAAACACGCCAAGTCTCTCAGTTGTGAAAAACAGAACAATCTGTTCCAGCGATACCAGCTCTGCTTGGCCTTTTCTCTTGGTCACCTTTGTTGGAGTTGAGAGAAAGTATTTACTTTTACAGTCCTAAAAGAAGCATTCAATTCTCATTTTGCCACTTTTTTTTTTTTGCTAAATAAAGGGGACTTGACTTTTAATCAGTTTTTATTTTATTTTTTATTTTACAATATTAACAAAAACTCATACCTTTATTCAGAGACAGAAGTAAGTATAGGTAGGTTAATTGTCCCTCAATATAATAGAGGAATTTCACTTGTGTTTCAGGCCTTACAGGTGTGCACTCTAAAAAATGCTGGGTTGTTTTAACCCAATTTTGGGTAAAAAATGGACAAAACCAAACTTTGGGTTAAAAATGTCATTTAAAATGTTAACCCAATTACTGGGTTTGTCAAAAATTGATCAAAATTTCGGTTGAAATCCGACTTCAGACCTTCTTCCGTGCGTGACGTCTGAGGCTGAGACTATGTGATAACTGCAAAGATACTGTATCCCTGTATCTCTCAATAAAACATTTGTTTACATATTTTTACCATGTTTACAGGATTTAAAGTTTGATCATAGAATGAGGATCTGAGATATATCAATATCAAATAGCTCTCAGTAAACCTGGAAAAGTTGTGCATGATGCAACTAAAACAATTTTATCTATTACTTGTAAACAAAAGCAGCAACAACAACAAAACATCTTTCTGGACCATTAGCCTACTATTGTATTTAATCCACAAAATATCCACACGTGTTTCTTCACATATTTTTACTGCTGAATGATCTCAACTGTTTTTATTGGTTTTATAAGTCGTTACTTAGATGTTCAAGTATAGCCTATATTTTGGATTCATTGGGCTTTAATGGCTCCACGCTAACTTCCGATTATAGGTTTATGTTGCTCAAAACTAGGGCTGCAACAACTAATCGATAAAATCGATTATAATCGATTATGAAAATCGTTGTCAACGAATGTCATTATCGATTAGTTGGTCTGATTACGTCACGGGGATTGTTTACATGCTACATGCGCTTCTTACATGCGCTTCATGAGGCACACACGCAGTCTCTCTCCCTCGCCGGTCTGTGCGCAACACGGACGGTTTGGAGCACATTATCTTCTGTCTCGCATGCGCACTCTTGATTCCGTGAGTTTGAACAAATTTGCGGGCATCAGGAAACCGCTATCAATATGCAGCATACACGAAAATCATTCACCTTTCGGCAAATTCGCCGTTTTGAAACCAAAATAGGTGACCTACGTTAATCGTGTATACTTTATGAAGCCATACTGTAGTATAATGTGAGATAGAAATGTATATTTAAGTCATTAAATTCAAGTTAACGTAAGCTTTTCCCTCCACTGCGGCTGTCAGTCATTCTCTATTCGGTGTTCAAACAGCTCGTCGCGTTACAACAGTTAACATGATGAAACTCTTTCCAAGATGATTCAATGTTATTATTATAATTGAGCCGTAGATAAAGGTCTATGGTTTCGTAATATAATGACTATCTTGCTAGACTTTTATTGCTGTAACTTAATCACTTTCTACTGAGTGTCTAGAGAACACTAGAGTAGACTCGGCGCACTATAATTGTTCTTCACGTGCACAGTAGCCTAACTGAAATTTAAAACTGCTAAAAGAAAAGGCTTAATAAACTATTGCAAAGATACTGTATAATACACAGTCAATTTTACGATGTTTTTCATGAATGTATAACAACAATACAAAGAGCAGTGTGTAACGTTTTACCAGAGTTAGTGCTACACTTATTGTCTCTTATTTTTTCCCCACTAAGGAATGTTTTTTTCACTGAATGTTCAGATTTTATAAAATTATTGTGCACTTGTGATTTTTCTAGGCTAAGTTTTTCTGAGTTATCCACTAATCTAGTTTACAATAGCATTTTTGTCATAGGTTATGGTCATATATATTTTTTTTATTTGTTGTTTTTCTATATAATGAAGTTGTCTGTATTAAGAAGATTGTTTAACACACAAAAGAGTGTGGTTTTTAGGGTTTTAGGGTTTTATTTAGTTATAATAAACAAAAAAAAGAAATAAAATTTTTATCCGAATAATCGATTAATCGAAAAAATAATCGTCCGATTAATCGATTATCAAAATAATCGTTAGTTGCAGCCCTACTCAAAACAGAGCAATAATTCTTGCCATGAAGTCATTTCTCATTATAAACATGAAGTAGGTGCATTAAGGATGCAATAAAGATATCAACTTTTACATTTAACTCCAAAAAGTATTTTTGCTGATACCATTAAAAAGAAATATGCAGTGCACACACAAATAACATATACATATCAAATACTTTATTACATTGTATTAGATGTTTTTCAAGTTATGTGAGTTCCTGCCATGTGGTGAGTTAGCATGAGCAGCATTGAGATGAATGTTAATGCTAACGGCTAACGGCTAACGCTCTCGCCAGGTATCGTAAACCTCCTCACAGCGAACTTTTATGTCCTGGGTTTCCAAGAAACTCTGGCTGTGGCTGCCTGCATCTTTATTGTTATTCACACAATGCATCCAGTGTATAATGACACACGATCTTTCTTGTGAGTTCAGCCTACTATCTCTACAGTCTCTCTCTCTCTCTCTCTGGTATGATCGGCTGTTCCTGAATCAGGCAGGAGTGTGTGTGTGAGAGTGTGTGAGAGCGCGAGGCAGGGAGGAGCTCTCTATTCTGGGAAACGGGCTGTTTAACTGGCAGTCTGTGAGTTTACACATGGATCTGTTTAGGAGAGGGGACGAGGAATCCCGCAAGCTCACAGATATCTGTCTTCACTCTAAACTCACGCTAGTGTAGCTAAGTGACTGCCCGGTGTTTCCAGTATGCTGGCACACGTGTAATAATGTGTGCTGGATGCAGCCCAGTTTCCCATCCAGGACAAGGAAACCCTCACACTGAGTTCGGGCACTGATGATGCATATTTAAGTGAGCTGGATATACCGCATGTACTTGTTTTACACCACCCTCCATTAGTGCTGCTTGTTCAATATGCTAACTTTACTGTAAAGTCTCATTTATTAATTAACGCAGGCTATATAAATATTAGCCTATACAATGTGTGTAGTGTGTGTATTTATCCATTGTAAAACTTTTTGTTGATATTATAGACATAAAAATTGCACGTATGTTAAAAATAATGATATGCAATAATTATGCATACAGTTTTTTCTTTTTCTGTGTTGTTTTCGTAAACATGCATGGTCGGTAGGCTACATATATTTAAAAAAAAAAATCATATTAACTTGGTTTAGTATACAAATATTGAGTTCTGTTCCCGAAACAGGTACAATGAACTCACCGATGAACTCACAAGATCATTATACACTGGATGCATTGTGGGAACAGTCCTGTTCCCGATACGGTTCGTACTTTACAGTAATTACACTAATAAGGTAATAACCAGTTACTGAACCTATTTACCCATTTAGTTACCTTAAATGTTACCCTGCACTTTCTAAGGTAAGTGCACAATGTAAAATATAGTGCAACCCGTGTGCATTTTAATTGTTATATGAATATACACTCACCGGCCACTTTATCAGGTACCCCATGCTAGTAACGGGTTGGACCCCCTTTTGCCTTCAGAACTGCCTCAATTCTTCGTGGCATAGATTCAACAAGGTGCTGGAAGCATTCCTCAGGGAGTTTGGTCCATATTGACATGATGGCATCACACAGTTGCCGCAGATTTGTCGGCTGCACATCCATGATGCGAATCTCCCGTTCCACCACATCCCAAAGATGCTCTATTGGATTGAGATCTGGTGACTGTGGAGGCCATTTGAGTACAGCGAACTCATTGTCATGTTCAAGAAACCAGTCTGAGATGATTCCAGCTTTATGACATGGCGCATTATCCTGCTGAAAGTAGCCATCAGAAGTTGGGTACATTGTGGTCATAAAGGGATGGACATGGTCAGCAACAATACTCAGGTAGGCTGTGGCGTTGCAGCGATGCTCAATTGGTACCAAGGGGCCCAAAGAGTGCCAAGAAAATATTCCCCACACCATGACACCACCACCACCAGCCTGAACCGTTGATACAAGGCAGGATGGATCCATGCTTTCATGTTGTAGACGCCAAATTCTGACCCTACCATCCGAATGTCGCAGCAGAAATCGAGACTCATCAGACCAGGCAACGTTTTTCCAATCTTCTATTGTCCAATTTCGATGAGCTTGTGCAAATTGTAGCCTCAGTTTCCTGTTCTTAGCTGAAAGGAGTGGCACCCGGTGTGGTCTTCTGCTGCTGTAGCCCATCTGCCTCAAAGTTCGACGTACTGTGCGTTCAGAGATGCTCTTCTGCCCACCTTGGTTGTAACGGGTGGTTATTTGAGTCACTGTTGCCCTTCTATCAGCTCGAACCAGTCTGGCCATTCTCCTCTGACCTCTGGCATCAACAAGGCATTTCCGCCCACAGAACTGCCGCTCACTGGATGTTTTTTTCTTTTTCGGACCATTCTCTGTAAACCCTAGAGATGGTTGTGCGTGAAAATCCCAGTAGATTAGCAGTTTCTGAAATACTCAGACCAGCCCTTCTGGCACCAACAATCATGCCACGTTCAAAGTCACTCAAATCACCTTTCTTCCCCATACTGATGCTCGGTTTGAACTGCAGGAGATTGTCTTGACCATGTCTACATGCCTAAATGCACTGAGTTGCCGCCATGTGATTGGCTGCTTAGAAATTAAGTGTTAACGAGCAGTTGGACAGGTGTACCTAATAAAGTGGCCGGTGAGTGAATCTTCATAATATTACCAGAGAATAGGTAAGACATACAGCAGTCACTATGGAATATGTTTCTGAATGGGATTAGTCATTAAATCCTCAGTAAACACTGATGATGACAGCTTGAATTTATTTCCTGAGCTTTTAATCCATGAAATTCAAGTCATTTCTATTTGGAAGTGACCATAAGTGATTGTCAGAGGGTCAGATGTTTCTTTATGCTAGTCTGACCTGTCAGGATGCTGCAAACCTGATCATAGACAGCGATTACATATAGTAAGCTACCACTGACAGAGTGATCATCCAATCACAGCCCAGTGAAGGCCCTGTAACCTATCATGTGACTCTTTACCTGAGGCTCAGGTTCAGCTCAGTGAGAACACAATGTTCTGAAGGGAAGCAAGAGCTGAATTAAGAAACACATACTACTCATACTCCATGATTTGTTTTCCCGCAGAGTTTAGTAGTATGTGGTTTCAAATTCAGCAAATGATCTCATGGGAAGCAAAAGAAAAGTATTAGCCTACTGTTAACTATTTCTGCCATAGAAAATATGGCATAAGAATAGTAAGTTTCTGAATTCAGCAACTGCCTTCCTTTGAAGCTTAAAAAAAGTCATTATTGTGTACATTAATAGAACTCCCCTTTCATACGACTAGTGTTTTTTTTAAGAATGAACTTTTGCCTTAACATAATATGAGATGATGTCCAATGATCCAGTTTCACAACAGAAAAACGAGCCAGTGTCCCAGCACATCTAGGCTATTGTTCACTTGTCCGGTTTGATAAAAGGCCCTTGGCTGAAGACACAGTGTTCTCATGTGTTCACGCTTCCCAAAACTAGGCGTAAAATTACCAAAACAAATAGCATTCCTTCTGGTTTCATTGCATTGCCATGTTGTGCTTTCTCTCGTTTCTGGAAAATGTCAGATTTCAACAAAGCACATCAAACACCCCACTGTTCCTCGAGTGTGTTATCAGGAAAGCTGACAGAGAGTGTGTCTGTGTGTGTTTACAATAAGTGTGTCATGAGGAAATATCTCAGTTGGCTGACTGACCGTTGAGAGTATTGATAAGAAGAAGTCCATAAAAGTCTTTAAATATATATGACAGTTTTCTGTAAACTGAGTCACAACTGCTTTGAGCCCAGGAAGTAAGAGAAGACAAGGAAATATATAGCTCTTCCCAAACAACATTTCCCCCCATAACAGTAAATCTTTCATAATGTTATGCAACTAACAACATGTCCTAACAATAAGGTTAGGAAAAGGGTTTGGTTAATGGTTAATCAACATTACTCAGTACTTACCCAGATAGCAAACTGACATTGAATCAACGTGGAAATATGACATCGAAACAACGTTGATCTGCCATTGTTTTGCTCATCGAATTAACGTTGAACCAACGTCAGACGCGTCATTCTTTCAAAACTAACGGAAAATCAACTTGAAATCAACGCGTTGTTTCAACGTTATGAAAGCAAACCAATTTTCGATTTTCATTTAGCTTTGAAGAATGCCGCGTCTGACGTTGGTTCAACGTTAATTCGATGAGCAAAATCAACGTTGTTTCAATGTCATGAGAGACGTCGTTTCCACGTTGATTCAATAATACATGTAAAATAACACTGTAACAATTAAATCTTAAAATAGTCTAACCCTTCATCGTTGATGCAATGTGTAACAAGGACACTTTGTTACCAAATAAAGTGTAACAAAAACTCGCTGAATCCCCTAATCCAGTGGTTCTCAAAGTGGGGTCCGCGGACCCCTGGGGGTCCGCGAGCTAAAGCCAGGGGGTCCGCGAAATAATTTACAACCTAACGTTTTTTTCCATGCTATGAGTCATGTTTTCTTTATCATCTGAAAACATGCTGTTTATTCCTAAGTAACTTATATAAAGCATTTAACATAAAACAATACAAAGTAGACACTTAAAGTTTTCTATAGATAGATAATCTATGTCTTTGCGTCAAGTAGATTCGCTGCTGTTGATTTTGCGGGACGTGCGCCAGAAAGGAGACAGAGAGACGGCATGAACCCGCATCCGGTTCTTTTCTGTATTTTTAAAAGGCATGACATTTTGTAGTCATTTATAATGTAGCCTATACACAAATAAAAAATGGACACTTTACCGTTTCGGATGATGCACTCTTGTCTTATCTATGACCATAAATAAGAGTATTCCTGTTTCCACTGCTGAGGAAAAATTCCCATGTAATTGCGCGCCGGCGTCTCGCGTGCGCGCACAATAGTCAGTTCTAGCACTGCTACTGTAGATTTGACATTAGAAGTCTGATCATTATCAAAATAAAAGTGCATAGTGACAGGGCCGTACCCACAACTAAGGTTGCAAGGATGCACATCGCGATGATACTGACCTTCTCGTCTGAGGTGCTTCAGCAGACTAACAACGATAGCTCGTCAATGTCAAAATGTTTGAGTCGGAGTGAACTCAAAGTTCCCCGCACGACGTTTCAGTCAACGGTCATAAAGTGCGAGATAAGATGTAGGCCTTAATTAACATAAACTAAACAGCTGTTTTAGATAAAAGTTTTAAAAAACGACTGAAACAATCAGTTTGCAAAAGTATTAATCAAGCTCAACTTTAAAAAAGGAAAAAGCAGGTCAATAGAAACATACTGTGCCCATGAGATTAACATTATGGATTCATATATTTAACATATACTGTATGTTTTTTTTAGCTAATTACAGTAGCTCAAATTAACAACGCACGCACCTATTAAACATAATGCCATTATCATTGTATTTATAGGCTTATGGGCTTTATTTGTGTGCAGAATAGGCCTAATTATTGAAACATTTCTCTTTTAAGGCCATTCCTGATTGGAATATGTGATTGTGTTTCGTGACATCTTGACAAAAAAAAAAAAATGTATGCCACTGACTGACATGCTTCTACTAAATCTATAGTTATCCAATTGTGGGGCCTTAAAACACCTTAAAATGCACATGTGTAGATCAAGAACATCAAAAATTCCTAAGTGAGGGATCCTAACTAAGTGATTCCTAGCAAGATCACTTTCGTTACCTCAGTAGGCTATTTAGAAATTCCTGCATAGTACCCTGGGTGGAGACCATTCATTTTGTGCAAAAATATTTCATTTGCCGCTCACACATTAACTTTGTGCTCAATAACTGTTATAAATATGAGGGGGGTCCTTGGAATTTTTTTTCCCCTGAAAGGGGTCCCTGGCACCAAAATGTTTGAGAACCCCTGCCCTAATCTCTCCTTCTGAGACGGAACAGTAGCACAGATGTGTCATAATGCCGCCCCCTGCTGGTATTCATCATCCACTGCGTATGAATTGCGTTCATGTTTTCATTGAGCACCAGCGTGTGTGACTGAATCAGATGAAGACAAAAAAGGAAAACACAACCACATCTGCTATAATATCTTTATTTCAGCATGATCTGGCTACCACTACAATGGTATCGACCTCCAGAAAATCAAAAAAGAAAGAAAATGGCACTCGACTAGTACAATACTGCTACACACAGTACACATTTATAAAATGGAAACCAATATTCTCTATACACTAAAGTATGTACATCTTTGATAAATTAAACCAATACTGCTTAGATTGAATATTTAGCGTGTAGAATAATTGCTAGACTGATAAAGAAGGGGTGACTGGAGAAACGCGAGCAGGCACTGGAGCATCCCGAGGACTTTCAGCTGTTGTTAGGCACAGAAGCGTTTTATTGGAGACCTCATGGAAAATACAAACATTCCCATCTGTTGATTACCGTCCCGTCTGTCTGAGAGGTAGTACCATTGCGTGACATCCTTGTAATGACGATATCCCAGAATCCTTAGCTGGCCACCATTCATCCGTTCTGCTTATGTCTGTGAACGCTGCCAATATACAAGTCAGCTTCACACAACACACACGCTATACGCTGGCGTCTGCCAAAAAAAACCGAGCAAACGCCCGTGGAGCCGTTTTCTGTTGCAAATAATAGACGTGTCTTTTTTTGTACAATTAAATACACAAATAAACCTCTGAGGACTAAGCCGCTTTTGTGCACGATACAAAATGTAAAAATACACTTATTTCCTGTACATTTCATAGCACAAAGGAAATCTTCCTTTTTCTGGCGCACGAAGCAACTTTCGTTTGGTTTTCCACATTCTGTCAGACCTGCTGATTTCAGATAATGCAAGTGCGCGCCTGTGCAAAGAGACGAGAGGGATAGAGAGAGAGAGAGAGAGAGAAACAGAAAGAGCGTATTTTGGTTAAGCATGAGGAAAAATGTTCTCTTTGGGGGTTTCAAGGAAGCATTAGAGTTAAAAATCCCATTGACTTCCTTCTAACACACATGCACACACCCGCACACACACACACACACGCTTGAACTGAGCAAGAAGACGTTTAAAAAGAGTGGCGCAGGTCTTGGTGAAGTTGGGGTTGTGTTCGACTCTTCACAGCTCAACTGTCTCCAGTAGTCCTGAATGTGTAACACCTGAGCGTCTCTAGTGTCTCTTCACAGAGGACACCTTCTTCTTCCTCGCTGCCAGCATCTCGTAGAAAGGGTCTCTGCTGATGGCCGCTCTGGAGAGGAAGAGGACGATTATTATGAAAAACTGCTCAATTATGCTTTTTCCACATGTTCTCTTTCATGCAGTGTGTAATACAGCTGTTTGTGCAAGGTTTTAAAGTTCAAATTGTACGGCAAATAAAAATAGCGTCCTAAAAGAAAGAATCTATTCTGAACTGCTGAAAAGAGTCATCAGTAACTCCAGTCTTACTTACTGCATTGGCTTATGAGAAATTAGCATAAAGACAGTCTACGTTCTTCGTTGGATGCTGGTGAACAACATCTGCTTTAATTGTCAAAGACTGCATTTGTAGCTGAGGCCTGAATGACTTTGGTTCACACCAGGCCAATCACAACAGACTGATCCATCTGACCAATCAGAGCAGAGCAGAGTAGACCAATCCCAACAGACTGGGCCATCTGACCAATCAGAGTAGACCAATCACAACAGACTGGGTCATCTGACAAATCAGAGCAGAGTAGACCAATCCCAACAGACTGGGTCATCTGACCAATCAGAGCAGAGCAGAGTAGACCAATCCCAACAGACTGGGCCATCTGACCAATCAGAGTAGACCAATCACAACAGACTGGGTCATCTGACCAATCAGAGCAGAGTAGACCAATCACAACAGACTGGGTCATTTGACCAATCACAGCAGACCAATCCCAACAGACTGGGCCATTTGACCAATCAGAGCAGAGTAGACCAATCACAACAGACTGGGTCATCTGACAAATCAGAGCAGAGCAGACCAATCCCAACAGACTGGGTCATCTGACCAATCAGAGCAGAGTAGACCAATCCCAACAGACTGGGTCATCTGACCAATCAGAGCAGAGCAGAGTAGACCAATCCCAACAGACTGGGCCATCTGACCAATCAGAGTAGACCAATCACAACAGACTGGGTCATCTGACCAATCGGAGCAGAGTAGACCAATCACAACAGACTGGGTCATTTGACCAATCAGAGCAGAGTAGACCAATCCCAACAGACTGGGCATCTGACCAATCAGAGTAGACCAATCACAACAGACTGGGTCATCTGACCAATCAGAGCAGAGTAGACCAATCACAACAGACTGGGTCATTTGACCAATCACAGCAGACCAATCCCAACAGACTGGGCCATTTGACCAATCAGAGCAGAGTAGACCAATCACAACAGACTGGGTCATCTGACAAATCAGAGCAGAGCAGACCAATCCCAACAGACTGGGTCATCTGACCAATCAGAGCAGAGTAGACCAATCCCAACAGACTGGGTCATCTGACCAATCAGAGCAGAGCAGAGTAGACCAATCCCAACAGACTGGGCCATCTGACCAATCAGAGTAGACCAATCACAACAGACTGGGTCATCTGACCAATCAGAGCAGAGTAGACCAATCACAACAGACTGGGTCATTTGACCAATCAGAGCAGAGTAGACCAATCCCAACAGACTGGGTCATCTGACCAATCAGAGCAGAGTAGACCAATCACAACAGACTGGGTCATTTGACCAATCACAACAGACCAATCCCAACAGACTGGGCCATTTGACCAATCAGAGCAGAGTAGACCAATCACAACAGACTGGGTCATCTGACAAATCAGAGCAGAGCAGACCAATCCCAACAGACTGGGTCATCTGACCAATCAGAGCAGAGTAGACCAATCCCAACAGACTGGGTCATCTGACCAATCAGAGCAGAGCAGAGTAGACCAATCCCAACAGACTGGGCCATCTGACCAATCAGAGTAGACCAATCACAACAGACTGGGTCATCTGACCAATCAGAGCAGAGTAGACCAATCACAACAGACTGGGTCATCTGACCAATCAGAGCAGAGTAGACCAATCACAACAGACTGGGTCATTTGACCAATCAGAGCAGAGTGGACCAATCACAACAGACTGGGCATCTGACCAATCAGAGGAGAGTACTATCAATCATTACAAGTAAACCTCTTGTAGGAGACCTCCAAAACAAAATTAGGAACCTTGAAAATACATAATAAAAGGTTGGAGTTTAAAAGACACTTACTGTAAAATCCAATATTGTTATTGATTTAACTTCACTAACAGATTCAAACTAAACTGCTCTGTATTGTATGAAGCGCTATAGAAATAAATATGTCTTGAAATAAGGCATAATGTACAGTTCAACTCAGGAATAACGTACCGTCAGATGGTCATAGTTACAAAATAAACGTACTAGCACAGCCATGTAGGAAATCACTTGAATGGTACGCTGCTCAAATTATACAGTTCTGTGTCAATATGTGCCTCCACAATGTTGCAACTGACCAATCAGAAACAAGAGAGAGACTCCAGTGGAAACAGGGATATTTAACCATTATACGGACCCGACCCAAAATAACTGTCTGCATGTAGAGCTCACTATCACTGTTCAGACGAGCGACACTCACTTGATGCTGTTCATCCACTCGTCCTTCTCCTCGGTGGTGGGAGCAGAGATGCGGTAGAACGTGTGATTGCCCTCCACCACGCGTCCGTCCGCCTCCGTCTTGCACGCCTTGATCACCTGGTCCTTATTATCCGGGATGAAGAGCTCAAAGCAGTTCTGAGAAGCAAACACAAGCGGGCCGTCACATATCTGACCACAAGATGGAGACACTAGCTGAAGTGTAGAAGAGTGAGTAACACTTTACTTGAAGGGGTGTGCATAAGACAGGACACATTTTTCATGAGGGGTTATAAATGTTTATGAGAACTGTCATTTAAGGAGTAGTTCACTTTTAGAAAAACTTTTGATTAGAATTTACTCACCCCCATGTCATCCAAGATGTCCATGTCATTAAAAGAAATTAAGGTTTCTGATGAAAACATTCCAGGATTTTTCTCCATATAATGGACTTCATTGGGAACCAAACGGTTCAAGGTCCAAAAGACAGTTTCAGTGCAAACTACAAACTGTTCAAAGGGCTTTAAACGATTCCAGACGATGAAAAAGGGTCTTATCAAGTGAAACGATCGCTCATTTAATAAATAAATTACAAAGTTTAAGTTTTATAAGCTCAAATGCTCGCCTTGCTCTGTTCTGTGATGCGCGTTCGTGACTCTCCTGTTCGAACTCGTTCATCAAAATGAACAAATCTTTTTCTGAGTCAATTCGTTCATTTTGTTTGTTGAATGAACCAAACGACTCGGAAAAAGATTCGTTCATTTTGATAAACGAGTTCGAACAGGAGAGTCACAAACGCGCATCACAGAACAGAGCAAGACGAGCATTTGAGCTTATAAAACTTTTTATTTTTGAAATGAGCGATCGTTTCGCTTGATAAGACCCTTATTCATCATCTGGAATCGTTTAAAGCCCTTTTAACACTTTGCAGTTTGCACTGAAACTGTCTTTTGGACCTTGAACCGTTTGGTTCCCAATGAAGTCCATTATATGGAATGTTTTCATCAAAAACCTTAATTTCTTTTCGACTGAAGAAAGAAAGACATGGAGATCTTGGCTGACATGGGGGTGAGTAAATTATCAGCTCAAGTTTTTTTTAAAAGTGAACTACTCCTTTAAGTGTCATTCACTCAGTTGTGACATTTTTAATGCAAATATAGATATGTAGATATGAATAGATGTGTTTGTTATGACACCTTGACAAACCAATACATCATAACCTGTCAGTGTCTTTGTCATGATAACTTGACAACACAACCTGTCATAAACATGACATAGCAGACTAATTATCAAACTTAAGAAACCACCTTTATTGGTTAACATTACATTAAACTGTCATGTGGTTGGTTTTGACAATGTCAAAACCAACCACCTGTGTTAGAATCCAGCAAAATCCATTACTTTTTACAATGTCTGGACACCTTTGTGACCCTATTCCCAATATTATATGATTTGGGACGCACTATAGTATTGGGATGCAGCCAAAGTGCTGAATTCTCTCAAGGTAACGGATCATAATGTAAACATAGGGAGCGCTTCTGCATGTTTCCTCCACACACCGGATCAGAGGAAACATGAACTGTCTCCAGATAATCAGGAAAAGAGTCGGAGTTTACCGGTTTCTTGTCCTCCACTTCACGGATGCTGAGGTTTTCCAGAGGGATGATGCCTCTTGGTTCCTTATCCTACATGAAGAGAGACACTCTAGTTTATGTTTAGCATAATATATTAGACCAGCATGTTTCTGGATACATTAAGAAGTATGATCATTTTTGTTTCAAACACAGATCACAATTCTGAATAGACAACTGAACAAAATAACACGTCATTTTCTAGAGGTTCTGATAAAATGTTAATCGCTGCAATCAATTTCAAAACGATTAATTGGTTTGATTAAAAGATTATTCAATGTCTTATAAAAACGTGACTGGATGAACTGTAGTTTTAAAACAAATCTTTTGAATGAATGATTCAATGGTGAACACATTGTTTCAACGATCACTCGTCGCCACCAACTTGTGTAAAATTATAATCGATATAATCTTATTTTAATGCGTTATGTTACTTTCAAAAGGCGATTTGATCTATTTTGATCACTACTGTAGACATCAGCGTTTATAACCGAACTATAACTTTTACCCCAGTACTACTGTGATAATATTAATATTTGTAGAACAGAAATACTGATACTATGTGTTATTAAAGAGTGTTTATGAAGCGGTGTCATATCTATACAGGTTAGACAGGAGCATCACTGTCATTTAGGACTAAGATCACGTGGGTGTTAGAATTTGAATCGAGATCGTGATCTTTTAACAATTAATCATGCAGCTCTAATATGTCTAATATATATGTGTATGTATATATATAAATATATATATATTTATATTTATATATATATATATATATATATATATATATATATATTTATATATATATATTTATATATATATATATACTAATGTACACGCACTGCCATTGAAAAGTTTTGGGATCATTACAATTGTTAATGTTTTTAAAAAAAAAATCTCTTCTGCCATCCAAGGCTACATTTATTTGATAAAAAATAAATAAATAAATAATAATAATAATAATAATGCTGAAAATTCAGCTTTGATTACAGGAAATTACACTTCACTATATATTCACATAGAAAACCGCTGTTTTAAATTGTAATAATATTTAACAATATTACTGTTTTTACTGTATTTTTAATCAAATAAATACAGCCTTGGTCAGCAGAAGAGACTAAATAAATATAATTTATATATACAAATATATAATAATATTATTATTATAAAAAAATCATTATATATATATATATATATATATATATAATAATTTTTTTTTTTCTGAAGACTATATATATATATATATATATATACACACACACACACACACATATATATATATATATACATTCATATATATATATATACACACACACACACACGCACAAAATCTTCTTTATATATATATATATATATATTTATATTTATATTTATATATATATATATATATATATATATATATATTTGGGCTGTCAGTTAAGCGTGTTATTACCGGCGTTAACGCAAAACCCATTTTAACGTGATTAATTTTTTTATTGCGAGATTAAGGGTCTTTTTGGCCTAGCAAACTTTGTCGTTTTTTTGTGATTGGTCGTTTTTTTCCACTTTTGCAACAGGATGCGGGCGCGGCGTTGCGTTATGAAACCCATTAATTTCAATAGCTAAACCGTACACCGCGGTCTAAATTCGAAATAGTTCAAATTTTGCCGCTGTGACGATTACCAGCGTGGCCTATAGAAACTTTTTGGCATCCGAAAACTGGCGTAGCGCCGCGCATTCCGCGTCCTGTCTGAAAGCACCGAAACTAGCTAAACCGCAAACACACTTTTTGTGAGCCGGCCAAATAGTAGATTAACGTTACATTTTGAGTGGATGGCGAGCGCGAGACGCCGAAATGGATGTCAATAAGATTCTGAATTTAAAGTTAATCTTTTTAAAAAGTTGCCAAATTATTTTTTTCTTTGTCATTGTGAACTGAGCTATCATTGATGGCCAAGCACACACAAAGCTGACGCGAAGTTGTCAATGTTGTTTTCAATAAAAAAAAAAAACATTTGCACAAAGCAAGCCGATCCACTTTTTCATGTTGATAAGAGCATTATAATTAGAAAAAAATAACGGGACAAAAAGAAATCAAGAGACATTTAGAATAGATAAAAATGTGCATTTAATTGCGATTAATCGCGAGTTAACTATGTCATCAATGCGATTAATCGCGATTAAATATTTGAATCGTTTGACAGCACTAATATATATTAGGGCTGTTGGAACGAATTCCGAAATTCGAATATAATTCGAATATTAAAAAAAATCAATACTATTCGAATGCTTAAGTTACTATTCGAATGTTGCTTTTATATATATTTAAAAATAAATATATACTTCCGAAGTGACCAGGTGTAAACGGCCCCTTAGATCGCTTTCTTATTAACAAGAGGAGAGCGCGGGACTAGCTTTCGCGTGGCACATTCGCAAGGTCTCGTTCACTCCCTCTCTGCCATACACGCGCCGCGTGCTATGTATGTTATGCACGGATTCCGGGAGATTTTAACTAATTTGCGACTCCCAGAACTTCCGACGCGATATGACGATCACATCACCTCAGATCTGAGCCCCTATTCATCAAGCCAACGCGCCGCAATCTATCGCAAATCAAAGTAAAAGTAAGTCGCAGACGCTTAACACTACCATCTTCATTAAAGTAAAGGAATGAAATGATCTTACCAGGGCTGTTGCCGTTCTCCCTTATTGCTGTCTTTTCTGATTTTGAAATTAGCCGATGATCAACAAAATGCAGCTCAAATCTGTTGCTTTCGGTGACGTGCACTTCATTAAATCTGTTTATAGTGCGGGAATTGAAGATCGGATTTATATCCGTTTTGCAAAAACACATTTATGTGACCAGGTGTAAATGGAATCGTTTTGATAAATCAGAGCTATCCGATCTGAGAAAACGCATGAAGTGGCCAAAATGTTTATTGTAGTAATGTTAGATGTCCCTCTAGTGGGCCGAAAGTGTAACAACAACCACAGGCTATAGTGGCATTGACGATCCATAGGAATGTGTAAATGTCGTAAATATTAATAATAGGATCAATTTGAGCATTTAATATTCGAATAAATAAGGAATGGAATTCGAATAGTATTATAGAGGAAGATTGACAGCCCTAATATATATATATAATGTATATATATATATAAATCCCGTACAGCAGCATGCCATGTGTTGTCAGTACTTACAGTAGTGTACTCAAAGTAGTAAAGGCAGTTATCAGTGAGGATGAACCACCGCCTCTTCCAGGTTTTGACACGTCCTCCTGAGGAGCAACAGAGGAGCGTTAGTCTCCCGCACACGAGCGTCAGACGAGCAGCTGAAGAGTTGAGCGGCAGAGGAGCAGACAGACAGACGGACAGACAGACGGATGAACAGACATGAGCTCTTCTACAGCCACTCCACGTCGGTGAGCATTCCTTACCAGCAGCACACCATGCTCACACCAGTCCAGCAGTGACCCTCCACAACGATCACACACACCTGACCTCTGCTGGGAAACCTGAGGTCGCAGTGGCACAAGTGTACAACTATTGGACACTATAGTGCAACCAAATACACTTATCTAAGTGTGTGTCAGGGCAGTTGAGGCATAACATGCCCATAGGCATTTGTTTAATATTTAATATGAAACTTCAGTCACATTTTGCACATTTAAATTTCAGCAAAAAATATTCAAAATATTATTCTGAAGGATCATGTGACCGGCTGCTGAAAATTCAGCGTTGGCATTACAGGAATTAACTACATTTTAAAAGATATTAAAATAGAAAATACACCATTTTAAATTATAATAACATTTTATTATTTTGATTAAATAAATACAGCCTTCTTTCAAAAACATAAAAAGTTGATTATTTTAAAAGTTTATATTTATAGAAGTTATATTATATTTTGAGAAATCAGCAGTAAAGAAAATGATCTGTGCCTATTTAATGATGTGTTTCCAAGTAAGATATTTGAGCTCAAAACTGATGACCGGGACAGGCCTAATGTTATTAAAGTGATTAAAGGCATTGTCCACCCCCCTAAATCTTTCCTGATCCCGATCCTCCTGCACTGTATTCGAGTCCGGACACACGGACACGCATCTGAGTCTCTGAGCAAGCTGATTGGCTGAGACTGTGGAGGAGGGAGCGAGGACTGTCACGGATACAGGGCCTTCAGTCACATCTCTCACCGCACAACAGAAAATCACACATGTTTGGATTTTAACTGTGTTTATATTATAATCACACTTTACATTAGGGTGCAATTCTAACTATTAATCACAACTTTTGCCTCAATAACTCCCAATTACTGCTTATTAATAGTTAGTAATGTAGTTAAGTTCAGGTTTTGGGTGATTGAGGGATGTAGAATATGATCATGCAGGATAAGTGCTTTATAAGTACTAATACACAGCCAATATCCTAGTAAATATGCAACTAGTTAATAGGGAGAATTGGACCCTAAACTAAAGTGTGACTGGATTTATTACATGATTGCTGACGTAAATTAAACACTTTAGATTTGGTTTCAGCCTTTGTGATGTCAGTCTGATCCATCATTTGAAACCCACCCTCACCCAGCATCATAGTGGTGAGTCCGATCTGACAACACACACACACTTTCCTTAGCGCTGCAGTCCAGCATCACACACACACTTTACGTAGAGCATGACGAGTAGCGGTCTTTGGTCCAGGTGCAGTTTTCTGACTCAGTCTAAACGGATCAAACACATCTCGAAATGTTCACTCGTCCAGCCATTCAACCAATAGCAGTGTAACGACTGAACGCCATCTTCAAAGCGAGAGTTCACAGAGAAATGAAAACCCTGTCATCATTTTTCCCCGAGTACGAGTAAACTCAAAAGAAGAAGTTTTGAAGAAAGTCCGAGCTGCTCGTTTCCATATAAGTTGCGGTGGGCGATATGAGCACAAACCTGTGTAACGATATTATTTTATTTCACTATAACAATAAAATAAATAAAGATACAGTTATTGTGCCTGAAATAAGCTTGTGTCATCAAAACTTTAGACACAATTGAAATAGCATAATTATCGACAATTAATACTAAAACTAGTCTAATGTGAGTGAACACAAGTAAACAATGGTCAGTAAGAAAATATTAACAGAGCAGCTACACAGCAAAAACTCCACTGTTAATTAACTCTCCTGGGAGTTTATTTGGCTCCAGACTCAGGAGTGTTAAAGTGTTAAACTATTAACGTTAGATTTAGTTTGGATGTTGTAATTGAGTAGTAACTGCCAGATGAACTAAGAGAAAAGGTGATTAAGTGGTGTTGGTTATGGTTTGACTTAATCATCGTTTGACCAGAATCACAAAACTCATTTAGAGCATTAAGTTTACCTTGTTGATTACAGCAACACTATAATTCTATAGCAAACATTTTTCAGCACTTTCAATATAATCAAAAATATTATGTAAAATTAGTTCTGATCAAAAGAGTTTGAAAATTATTTTATTTAGACTCACTGACATCAATAATCAGCCTGTGAATCTCAACAATGGTGACAATAATAAAGCATGTTGATGTGCATTATGGGCTCCACCAATCAAAACTCATTCATAGCTCCCATCATGCATTGCAGTATGAATAAATTATGATCTGAATTGTCTTAGTAATTTTCTTTTCCAAATTGAATATTCTGTTTGTCACCATTGTTGAGATTCATACACTGATTCTTGATGTCTGTGAGTGTCTAAAAGAAAGATTTTTTTATCAGAACAAAGAAAGAATTTGAATTGTATCAAAAATTATGGTTCTTACATTGTAGAATCACTGTGAGGCTGTAATCAACAATATACATTTAAGTCAGATATTAAACTCTAAATTAGTTCAGTGATTCAGGTCAACTGATGATTTTGTTAAAACATAACCAACACCATCAGATCATCGTTTTTCTTTATTCATCTGGCAGTTATAACACTGTTACAACAGCCAGACAAAATCTAAAGTATAAAATGTAAGGGTTAACTGCCCAACCGAAGCAAACACTGATCTCCATAATGGTGACTTTAAATTGTGATTTTCCACCTTCAGTGATTCTACTTGTTGACATCAGGAGTCTTCAATGTTGGTCAATCATCACTCAATTATTCACTTAATTATCTCATTAACTTTAACACTGCTTCAGTGTTAATTTAACGCTCTTGAGTGTGGAGTCATATAAACTCCCAGGAGAGTTCATTTAACACTGGAGTTTTTGCTGTATAATTACGAAAAAAGAAAAAAAGATAGAGTTAAATAAATAGTGTTTGAAGTTTTTCAGGTCTACAAATCAAATGTAAAAAAAAAGAAAAAGTATTTTCTGTATGAATTAAAGCTAAAAATCATTCAGTCAAGAACAGTGGGTGATTTTCTCTTTGTATTATTATTTTGTGTTTAATTAACATAGACAGGCATGAGGTTTATTAGGCGGCTGTCACTTTAAGACCGAATGCACAGATCTAATGAATTGACACAGTATATATGTTTATGTTTATTCAAGAAATAACTGACTGTGTTTACAAGGACACTCGCCAAGATGGGCATTTTGTGTGTGTGTGTGTGTATCTGGCCGTTCAAGAACGATAAGACGCACACGAGCTGACAAGTGCCAAACTGAGCTCTCTGTCAAGGCTGATGGTTTAAAATCGCTTGAATATTTAAACCGGCGAGACTTAAAACCTTCAGGACGGCACATTAATCTGAATAAGGCCAGACGCTGTTCATCGGGAGAAAGTCGTATGAGTATGCTGAGGAAACAATGACAGGTTTTTCGTTTTTAGGTGAACTATCCTTCAATCTTATGCGTTTAAATTTCTCCAGTTGCTGTTTTCATTGGTGTTTGTAGGGCTCCGTTCAGACTGAGAGGAAGCAGAAAACACTGCAGCTCCCAAAGTGGAAATGACATAGAGAGAGAGAGACAGAGAGAGACAGAGAGAGAGAGAGAGAGAGAGAGAGAGAGAGAGAGAGAGAGAGAGAGAGAGAGAGAGAGAGAGAGAGCATTTCGAACACCACAGCAAACAGAGAGAGGTGCTGTTCAATACACTGGCCACAAAAATCAAACCCCAAGCACCCGCCACCATACAGAGACAGGGCGGCACGTGGACGAGTCGCTGATTCGATGGATAAAACGAGCCGTCAGACAAACAAATGAAGGAACATGTAAAAACTAGAGTAAACTCATGGAAATGATGACCCTACAGTGGCTGACAACAGAAACAGGGGACAGGAAGCAAGGCTTGATCACCAAAAGCACCTGAGAGCGGAGAGATGAGCGATTGTTTGGGAAGAACAGGTGTACATACCTCCTGAGGGAAAGACAACAGCCAAAATCATGGGAACAAACAAACAAATGAGGAAGAAAAGGAAACAAAAATAATTAAATTAAATCGGAAATCATCCTCCCCCACACACGCGCTTGCCTCTCTGATCAAAAGAAAAGTACTGTGGATCACAGAGGAACGCCGTTCCCAAAAATAAAACAGGGAATCAAAGTACAAGTGGAATCAGCAGACATTCAATTCACAATTACACTTTCCCTGTCCGTTTCTGCGGAGGTGAAGAAGCTATAATAATAATAATAAGCATGTAGTACATCAATAAATAATCTACTCAGTTATGATCCTTATTCAGTAAATCCTGAGAACTGCTGCTCTATATCGCGTTCATAAGACTACTTGAACAATCTCAATAAAGGTTATTCCAGCGATAAGGCTTTCCTCGTGATAACAATCAGTGTAGCAGATGCTAATCTTCAACCGATTATTACACGAACGAATCAAAATCATTCAAATAACTATGGCTGTGAAACGATTAATCGCGATGAATCGCATCCAAAATAAATATTTGTTACACGAACGAATCAGAATCATTCAAATAACTATGGCTGTGAAACGATTAATCGCGATTAATCGCATCCAAAATAAATATTGGTTACACGAACGAATCAGAATCATTCAAATAGTAGTGTGTATAATTATTTTGTATATATAAATACACACATATGCATGTATATATTTAAGAAAAATGTGTTAATATATCAAATATTTATATTTATGTATAATTTTAATTTTGTATATATATATATATATATATATATATATATATATATATATATAAAGTATACATGCAAATATTTCTTAAATATATACATGCATGTGTGTGTATTTATATACAAAATAATTATACACACTACACACACACATATTATGTAAACACAAACATTTATTTTGGATGCGATTAATCGTGATTAATCGTTTCACAGCCCTATAAATAACTACACTAAAACATGCTGGGTTGTTTTAACCCAAATCTGGGTGAATATGGACAAACCCAGATGTTGGGTTAAAAATGTAATTTAAACATTTAACCCAATGGCTGGGTTTGTCCATATTTGACCCAAAGATGGGTTAAAACAGCCCAGCATGTTTTAGAGTGTAGTATGTGTACGGTTGCTAAGCAACGCACCAACTTGGCACATGAACATAGAAAGATTGTGGCATTTTATGAGCATCATAATTCAAGACGTTAAAATATATACTCGTTAGCAGCGTAACCATAAACATTAAAGGGGTAGTTCACTTTTAGAAAAAACTTTTGCTGATAATTTACTCACCCCCATGTCATCCAAGATGTCCATGTCTTTCTTTCTTCAGTCGAAAAGAAATTAAGGTTTTTGATGAAAACATTCCAGGATTTTCTCCATATAATGGACTTTAATGGGAACCAAACGGTTCAAGGTCCAAAAGATTAATAAAGCGAAACGATCGCTCATTTAATAAATAAACAACAAAATTTAAGTTTTATAAGCTCAAATGCTCGTCTTGCTCTGTTCTGTGTGACTCTCCTGTTCGAACTCGTTCATCAAAATGAACGAATCTTTTCCCGAGTCATTTGGTTCATTCAACGAACAAAACGAACAAACTGACTCGGAAAAAGATTTGTTCATTTTGATAAACGAGTTCGAACAGGACAGTCACGAACACGCATCACAGAACAGAGCAAGGCGAGCATTTGAGCTTATAAAACTTGAGCGATCGTTTCGCTTGATAAGACCCTTATTCATCGTCTGGAATCGTTTAAAGCCCTTTGAACAGTTTGTAGTTTACACTGAAACTGTCTTTTAGACCTTGAACCGTTTGGTTCCCATTGAAATCCATTATATGGAGAAAAATCCTGGAATGTTTTCATCAAAAACCTTAATTTCTTTTCGACTGAAGAAAAGAAAGACACGGACATCTTGGATGACATGGGGGTGAGTAAATTATCAGCAAAAGTTTTTTTAAAAGTGAACTACTCCTTTAAGTATTATACAGAAATTCCTGAAACCTGTTTGTGACAATATTGCAGATTACAAAGGGGAACTGGAGTATTACGAACAAGTTTAGGAATAGACTTATAATGCTTCATCTCAGAGTGCAGTTTCTCCTTGAGAAATTGATTCCCAGCATCCAACTGTGAACTCGTGCGGCTGAATCACTGCGATCATGACGTATTACCTTCATATGATGGTAGAAGAGACACTGATCCATCAAGAGTGCAGATGTGCGACTGTATAATGTGTGAGGATCATCAGACGAGCTTATAGAAGTGTACAGTGTGTGTGTGACGGCCTTACATCTCACTCGTGTGTTTGTACCGGACACTTGTTACTCAGACGTACTCATGTAGTCCCACTCACCCAGTTTGAGCAGCCAGCCCTCTCTGTCCGGGTTGAAGAAAGTGTGTGTCAAGTCGTTGCCGTCATCCTCTGGGATTTTGAAGGGCTCGTTCTTGATGCTGTCATACAGGTTCTGTAGGAGTCAAAAGCATGACTATGAACGAACACACACACTCCACCTACAAAACGGCCTCGAATATCCTTACAAAGAGAGACACAAAACTATATAGTGCCTGCACTAGCTGGATAATATCATCTAGTCTAGAACGCGGTTTCCCACTTCCTGCCCATATATACACACACACACAGTCAAATTAATATGTTAATGTCACTATAGAAACATTCATCATTCACACAATTTATTGGACTATTCCTAAACAAAGTAATCAACGCTCTATTCTGAACATGTTTCATTTCGTGCTCATTCATTCACCATTTATTACTCTGTATTTTAGTAATTTAATCACGTAATGTATTTTCATACATTGAAAATGGTGGGCGAACAAAAACAGATGAGAGAAAGACAAATTAGAAAAAGTAGACCAACAATCCCTTTGAGCGTCAGACTGTTTTTCTTAAAGGTGTGTGTAACGCTTTACAACAGACATTTCTTGGTTTTTGGTTACATTATCAATTACATTATCCAATATTCCTTTAGCTAAATTGTGAGTTCAGACAAAAAACAAACATTTGACTAAATTAAATCTAAACGATTTTCCACAAGTGTCAATAATGTAAACTCTGAGCAGAGTGTTAAATGAACACTGAAGCAGTGTCAAAGTTAATGAGATAAAACCGCACGTATCATATTTGATACACGAGTTTCTAAGACATATATTGAATCGGTGAGAGCAATACTTTCTTTTAAAACCTGTTGTATCTATTTTGATACGTGTATTCTGCCATCTTGTGGAATTTCACTGTACTGCAGGCAGGTACTTTTAGCTTTTCAAAATGGCGGCTGCGATTGGATCAAGCCAGACGTTTTCGGCAGGAAAATAAAGGCTAATTTCAAGTTGATAAGTTAAAAAATAATATTGGATTGCGCCTGATATAATTAATTTAACACTTTCTGAATTGAAATAATGCATAATTACTTAATAATTTAATCGTGTATCGAATTTGATACTGCAGGTATTAATGGTGCTTTATGTCTAAACAGTAATGTCAAATTGTAGTAATGTTATCTACTTTATGACTACCACAAAGTAAAATAAAAGGACTGGAAAAAATATCTATGTAAAAAAAAAAAAAAAAAAGAGAGAGAGAAAAACTACCTAAAATGTTCTATGTTTTCAAACTGTTAAAGGCATAATAGATTTTTTGTATCTAAAATCTACACTGTTGTAAGCAAAACGTTCCCAAGAAGCCTGATGTATCAAATGTGATACAAAAAATATATCAAACACAATTTTATTTTTTTTGATTCAAGGCTTAATAAACATCTAATTTCCAAAAATATATAATTTTCTGCCATTTCTTTAATGTGTCAGGCTTTAAAGTGTTAAGTGAATAATTGAGTGATGATTGAGCATTATTGAAGACGCCTGATGTTAACAAGCAGAATCTCTGAAGGTGAAAAACGTAATTTTTAAGTCACCATTATGGTGATCAGTATTTGGTTTAGTTGGGCTCTTGACCCTTAAATCATTAACTTATAACAGCCTCTGCAGACTTAAGAGGAGACCCACCCTGAGCAGGTCCTCCGGCAGGTCTCCGCCCTCATTGATGCCTCTGTTCATGGAGATGAAGCGCTCCACTGGGGGCTTGTCCTTCACGTTTGGGTTGTGAAGGCTGGTGTTCAACATGATGATGGCGAATGACAAAATGTAGCATGTGTCTGCAAAAAAAACAAGCGTTACAACTAGGGATGAGCGAGTACAGCATTATCTGTATCTGTATCTGTATCTGTTAACCATATGAATTATCTGTATCTGTATCTGTACTCGGACTGGGCGGGGCCTAAACCCGGAAGTGGGTCGGGTAGTCTTGAAATGGGCGGGGCTTTAACCGGTATGTTATTTTAAGCATGCAATTGATATGGGTTGATCTGAAATTGCTATATTTTTTGCTGATAAGAAATAAAACTATTTACATGACAGCATCAGCATTGAGCTTCAGATGAACAAACGAACTACAGAACAAGTTTTGCAACAATGAATACAACACAAGTGGCTGCAATTATGAAGTAAAATGTAATGAACAAGAGTTTTCATCTCAACTACGGCTGGGTGATATGGACCAAAAGTCATATCCCGATATATTTAGGCTGAATTTCGATATACAAAATATATCCCGATATTTTTTCTGCAAAGTGAGAGCAAATGTTCAGTCAAAGCCAAATATGACATGTCACAAGTAGTTTTATTGAAACTTGAACATTTGCCAAACCAAATGAATAAATAATAATCAGGTTTCTTCACCTTAGGGCTGCATGATTAGCTATGACAAACATCTTCATTGCAGATTATTCCCTTGGAATTGTAATTGTGATTTATTAATTGGTTTATTTATTTTGTTAATACAACGTTGGTATGAGCCATTACAGTCATTTAAAAAAATATAAAAAATAACACAAAGAAAAATAGGGGCATTAAGGGGTTAATATAGAAACGACAGTTACTATGGTGAATAGTGAATACACAATACTAACAAGAACTGTTTATGAAACATGGAAACTGCTCTGGTGAATAGAATGAAAATCATAACTGCATTGCTTTTATTTCGTGTAATTTACAACGTAACAGTGTTGCATGCTCGTATAGTTTCTTTTGCACTTTATATACAGAGGCGGTCCAGCGCGCGCCGCCGCATTTGCGCGTGCAATTGAGTGTGCAATTGAGTGTGCGTTAAGACTAACGTTACAGTATAACGGGTGACAGGACAGAAAGTCCGTTTTGCTGAGGTGAAAGACTTTATTTCATAACATAACATGCTTTAATCAAGCACGCAAAGTGGAAAAGGAGTGGCTGTGGCGCGGGGAGCAGTGCAGAGAGCTCAGCACTCAGCAGCTTGCTTGGAAGGATCACAACGCAAACCTGAATAGCCTATATCGATATGCAATATGGTTTAATTACATATCACATTTAAAAATATATATATTCTTTATATTGACATATCGCTCAGCCTTAATCTCAACATAACTTTTTTTTTATTTATTTTTTTTTTATCCGAGCACAGATATTGACTCGTATTACTCGTATAATATTCGTACTCGACAAAAGTGCTTTATCCGTACCGGATACTCGTTTCAGCCGAGTATCCGGCTCAACTCTAGTTACAACCATCCACGCTGACATTGCTTCTGATTCAGCCTTTTCAGAGGCACACTGGCTACTTAAAAAAAGTCACGCTCATAACTCGATTTAATGTTAATGAGGACGACTGTAAAGATCTACAGCAAAAAGGCCAGTAAGAACTTAAAGAGTTGTGCGTGTGTGTGGGATTTTTTACACACTCCTAGCATTACACAATACAAGTTGATGCCATTAGCCAGGAAACTTTTATTTAACTATATTTACATGTGTTTTAAATCTCAGCTACTGGTAAATGGCATTTATTTTAAGATAAATGCATTGTTTGAGTGCGTCTAATTCGATATTTCCAGCTCTCAATTTGTGAGAATTGCTAGGGAAAGCAGTATTGGTGGAACACTGCTCATGTTTCTTGGATATATTATAAATGCAGGTTTAAAGGTGCAAGAATGACAGCTAGTGGTCGAAATAGGTACTGCAGTCGGATAAAAATATTGGAGATCGTCGTACTTTTGTTCCTCATGGTACGTTCACACCGGACGCGAATAGCACGTCAGGCGCATGCGTTACGCATGTAAAAAATTCCTGCGGCGCGGAAGACGCGAATACGGCTCGTTCGCGTGAATTTAGCGTCTGGCGCGTTAAGCACGAATGATTAAGTTAGTGGACACAAATACGGCGACGATGATCCCCACAACGCTGCTCTAGCTCTCCAGAGCAAATCCAGTGCGGTAAATCTCTCGATGAATGCTCGATTACCATAAACAAAGATGGCCGTCAACGGATTTCGATTCTGACGTGCGTAAATTTCGCTTCAAACTTTTTATTTTACCTGGGTCAGTTTCACTTTTGACACGCGAATTAACACAAAGTGGTCAAGCGTCAAACTAGGCGCGTCAGGCGCGAATTTGACGCGCTATTCGCACCCGGTGTGAACGCACAGTCAGACGGGACGGCGCTCATACGGGTCGCCAGTTTGAACACACGCAACAGGAACGAGTGCAACGGAAAATGGAAATCGGCAGGGCTCAGTATCACAGACCAAAACTAGCAAACATCCCAGCCTGGAAACGAACTTCACAGTAAAAGAACCGGAGAATCCAGTATGTGAACTTAGAATGTTTCCTAAATTTATCTAAACATATTAAGGTATTTTTAAGATTTAGTAAAGTGCCATACCACACCTTTAAACAGCGAACACAGACTACCGTGTACCGTAGACCCACCTGTGGACTGAAAGACTCCCGGGTTGCATTGGCAGTAGCGCTGGGCAAACGCCTCCATCATTCGGTCAATCTTCTGTGCCTCGCCAGGAAGCCTGAAACTCCAGAGGAACTGCCTGTGCAGAGACCAACATCAATGATATCAGTGAGACGGACATTTCAAATCACAGCTGAACATTGTGGAAAATGTATTAAACCATGTACATATTATTTACAGTTATAAACACAACTTTTACCTGAGAGCCTGAACCAGGTTCAAATCAGTGAACTCGTGCAGCTCCACAAAAGCATGAAGGACCTGGAGATTCAACTCATCCCTGTTGAACAATGTGGAAATGAGAGCAAGTGGTAAGTATTATTCAGACGACACTTTCATCCAGAGCATCTTAATGCCCGTTCACACCGAGAATGAGAACTACAACGATAATTATAATAGCATTCACACCAATGGACGAGGACGTTCTGTTTATTATAAGCGCAAGCTGAAGTTTTGGTGACTGTCGCTTTAAATGCTCGAGCCCTAGCAAGATGGATTCTGATTGGCTGTCAATGTGTTATTGTTCATCTGCTGGGGGGAAATCAATCTAAAGTGGTTCCAATGATATAGTTTCTCTGTCCCATTATGTGGTGTGGATGATCTATAGATTATTTATCTTCATCATTATCGCTAATGCTATCAATGGGCCTTTGTTGGAGTAACAGAAGTTTAAAGGGACAGTTCACTCAAAAAATGCTGCCATCAATTACTCAAGTCGTTCCAAACCCACAAGACTTTAGTGCATCATTTATTCACCATACTGATCTGCTCTATTTATATATGTATATATCTGTGTGTGTACAAATGCACAAGTTTTACATTAAACCACTCGATTAAGTTTTGAAAATGAAAAGTTTTAAAAGTTTTTTCAAAAATTAAAAGTTTTGGTAAAATTAACAGAAAGCTCTCGTATTTCATTAAAAATATCATCATTTGGGTTTTGAAGATAGGTTCGGAACGACATGAGGGTAACTACATTTTTTAGTGAACTGTCCCTTTAAGGAACAAATAACAAATAAATATTTGTCATTTTTTAACCACACTCATGTCATTGTATGGCTTTCTCTCGTCCAAGGAACACAAAAGGAGACATTTTTCATAATTACTGCACTTTTGCATGCAATAATGATAAGCAAATGTGTCACTAACGTGGTCTTTTGTCTATAGGTGCGTCCCAATTCGCATACTTATGCACTATTCTATGATGTTTAGGGTTGGGTATCGTTTGAATTTGAACGATTCTGATTCCGATTCCGATTTCTTGTTTCGATTCCGGTTCCTAACGATTCTCGATTCCGATTCTTTTAAGAGGCAGGGTCAAAAAAGTTTAGCTAACCTTGCTAACCAACGGCCTTTCTGAAGGAAATAATCCTTTCTGAAGGAAATACTCCTTCTGTAAAAATACTCCTTTTGTCACAAATTTGGCATTTTGCCGAAAATTCGTTATTTTTAGAAAAGTGAAGCCACACTTTGGACCGCCGACGTAAGGTACTCATGTTCGACTCGCGCGGTTATGCCAACACTTCCGGTAGACGCTTCTTCCTTGGTGTTGTTCAGCGGTTTCTTCTTCCGCTCGGCGGACTGTGAACATCGAAACTAGGAATCGAAATTTTAACTTTTGAACGATTCCGGGAAAAACGAAAAGTTAGTCCCGGTTCCAATCGATACTCGATTCTCGAAACCCAACCCTAATGATGTTGTTAGTATAAATAGTGTGAGAGCACTTTAGATATTCGGATGATGCACTAAATTAACAGAAAAAGCGAAGTGTGGAATATCGGACACTTCATGGACTCGACTTTAAGTACGTAGCGGAGGGGGAGGGGCATCAGACTCCAATGTTGAGTGACAATATAACCTTATAAAGTGAACACTACACAGATGAGTACATAGTGCAAACGTGTGTCATTTGGGACGCAGCTTAAGACTCGAGACAAAGTGGGTGTGAGATCATTCAGCACTGCATTATTATTATTCAAAAGCATGACATTTACTCTCAGCAAGCGGAGGATGTGATATCCCACATGGGGAATGAGGGCGATCTCGTCCTCTCTACACCCTTTCCCGGTGATCTGGTGACGGTCCACTCATGGGACACAGCACTGCAGACCCCCTCCCTAACAGACACAATCTGATCTGCTGTCATAGAAAGCTCTGCTCTGTCTCCTGAGCGTTTCAGCAGCCACACCCAGACCGAGGAGGAACAGAAAACAAGGAGGCGGAGGCAACCAAACCCAGGATGAGGTCGAGAGAAAGAGAGAAAAGAAGGAATTCTTGTGTAGACGCAACCATGTCACTACGTGTTGACCAGAATAACAAGCCTGAATTTCAGTCCTGTTTGAGTCAGCATTTCTTAAATATGAAGAGTCTAATGAGCTTGGAGTCCGGATAAAAGGGCAATCAGGGATTTACAGAACAACCCACATTATCCTGTCTCTCCGCAAATTACAGTGGGAAGATGACACTGGTTTCCAGGAATTAACCAGAAGGGCCAGTTGACAGATATTAGGTGGATTTAATGGTGTAGAAGGGATCTAATGCTGCTTTCATCCTCTGAAGTCACATTTTTACATGATATGCATTTCGGTGATTCCAACATAAATGGCCAATTTTTAATATTGTATTGATTCAGATTTTAATTAGCTAATATTTAGGATAGCAATGCAAATATACTGACAAATGAACTTCCCTTGGGAGACCCTTGGGTTTTAAAAGTACAGTTACACTAACCAATGAAAATCCAGTCATTTCAATAGAAATCTTTAAAAAGTTGGAATTTCCCGTAATGGCATTTCTCCACACATATTTCACATCCTGTTTGTGTTTTTCATGCAAACTTCTCTCGTTGACCAACAGAAAGGTGCTTGGTTTGAAAGTGACTTTGGTGTAAGTAGTGTTTTGTGCGTCACTCATCTATTGAAAGTAGATGATAGACCTTTTTATCCGTGATATTCACTGAAATTTCACTAATGTGACCACGCCTAGAACCAAAAGCACTTTGATATCCCTAAAACCTGAAACAATGTGCATGAATTTATCAAATTATGAAATATTTCACTTATTCCTGCAATACAACAATCACTATTTCTACTAGAGCCAAACCGATATATCGGTATCGGCAGTTATAATGGCCGAAAAATCTATATTTCAAAAATAAAATAAAAACGGACGAAACACGCTTTAATCATCTCTCCTTGGCATGTTATATTGAAAATGTATGTTTTACAATTTTCAGTATGACGTTTTCTATTGGTAAATTATGGCTCATCATAGACTAGCTAACCACAAAGCTAGCTAATGCCACTATCATCAGTTGGAAGACCGCTAACGTTAACATTAATGAGCTTGGAAACCACAATGAACTTTTTCTGCCTAAATAAAGTAATGATTACTGTATTTATAACTAGTTACAGTCCCTGCATTGTAAAATGTAAGTTAGACTTGTGAGGAGTGAACATTTAGACATAGAGAAAAAGTATCAAACGTAAGTGATGATTGAAAAGGGTTTGATGTAGCTTGATGGAAAGAATTTAAAAAGTGCAGGTAAAGGGATAAGCAAGCTGACATTGTAATTATAAGGTAGCTTATAAGGCAATGTACGGACTAATTATAATTTTATTTATCAGAACTTTAATATATTTTGATGTTCCTCTGTTCTGTTGTGACAATAAAAGAAACAAGTTTATTTTTAAAATGCTTTATCATACTATTTTAGTTAAAACTCATAAATAACTACGTTAGGGCAATCTGTAAATGTTTTGTTGCGCGTTTCTGAAAAAAATCCAAATAAATAAAATATCGGCCGATATATCGGATTTTAAAACCCAAAAATATTTGTATCGGTCTTCAAAATCCTTTATCGGTCGGGCTCTAATTTCTACTGTTTTCTGTCCGTTCATTTTCTATTTTAAAGGCTTGTGAACCCCATCACTGATAGTGGCGCCACTAAATCACCAAATGTTTATAACGGCCCATTATCTGGCCCAACCACACACACCTCTCTCCGAGGTAGTCTCCTATTGCCGTCTTGTTAAGACCTTCCCCCTTGTAGAGGAACCGTGCGATGTCTTCACTGGTGTTCTTCAGAAGGTCGTTTTCAATGAGGAACTGGATCCCCTGCAAACACACACGGTCAAGGTGTTCAGCCTCCAAGACGAATCACAAAAATCAAATTAATTCAGCTTTAATAGACCGCTTAATCACCTTTTTGGGGTCCATGTTGAATTTCTTACGCCCCATTGCCACTTGTTTGTTCCTTTGCATGTTTTTCCTGCAGGGACAATGATCAGTAGTTTATAAATTGAACTCGTGACATCACAAACAAAAGATGTCACAAGGTTTATTTAATTAACTTCATAATCTTGTGGAAACCACATGGGATTGGGAATCACAATTTGGTTCTCATTTTGAACAACACTTATTAAAAAGCACTGGCAGTGTTTGCTCAGCAAGATCTCTGAAACTTCCCAACTGTGACTTACATTTACTTGAATAGTTTAACAGATTCCACTAAAATAGGATGAGTTGACATTCAAGAAGATGGTGTAGCTATGATGCGAAGGCAGACTTGACCTCACGCATGACTCACTGAGTGACACATCAGTGTAATTGAAGTGTGAATGAGTAAGTGTGTGACGGGACGTCCACTCACCTCTCCTCGGTGGAGCCCAGGTTCTCAATCTCACTGGTCACTTCGGCTATCTCATCCTTCAGACGCTGTGGTGACAGGGCATGAGAGGGTTCAAATAATAACGCCACACCATCGTGGGCAATACAGATGAGAAATTAAACACACACACACACACGTGTCTGTGAGTGAAACAGTAAACCAAACAAGAAACATGGTGTCCTAAAATGGAATTTTCCATCAGCAAGGACTTTTAAGCAAATCTGTAAATAGAGCAAAGTAGATCCGGCTACTTTTACGCGTGTGGGAGTGTCAAAAAGAGAGAAAGTTTGAGCTACTTAATCTCGAACCTCCAGGAATCACCCGTTTAAAAAGAAAGAAACGCTGAACAGAGGAGAGTCTGCTGCGAAAAAAAGATCGACAGAGCTCGTAATAAAACAAGAACCAACATAAGCTTGGCTTTTCAGAGATGGCGAGAGTAGCGCGGACGCAAGGAAGTGCAATGTTAGGGCCCTATGAAATCTGTTTCACAAATACAGTTTTTTCCATTTAAATTCCATTTAAATTTTAACACAAATTGTGTGTGTGTGTGAGTGACAGAGCGGGGAAAGGAAATACAACTGAAATAATACGCTGCAAGTGTTAAAGAAATGAACGAAATGCAATATGTGGCGGCGAATTAGTCTGTGTGGGAAACACTGACCCCTAAAATCCACTGGATCTATCAACGGCGCGGAATGTCAGCGTCGCGGATGCCGGAGCTATTTGCGGCCATTATAGTCAATCCTCTTAAGTCCACCAGCTGCGAACGCAGCGCGTCTCAGAAGCGTCTCTTCGCTCCGCAGAGAATAGGTAGCAGGTCTATTTTCGCTTTTTAAACAAATTTGTAATTTTTAAAATAATTTTCTATTTCAAACAGCACAGAGCACATCCGGGCAGGAAGTCAGACACAGAACGGCATAGAGGATCAGAGACTTCCTTAGATTTCCACGACGCATGCGCGAGAATTGCGATCTGCTTACACCAGCTTACACTACTTCAGATCGCAATTCTCGCGCATGCGTCGTGGAAATCTAAGGAAGTCTCGTTTCTGGCCTACAAGGAAGAAAAGAAATAGTCGAATAAACTCGTTATTTTTGTTTGTTTTTTCGCACAAAAAGTATTCGCGTCGCTTGATAAACATATAGTTGAGCCACGGTAGTCACTTGGGATATTTAAACATTTTCTTCATTGACTTTCTGGGCCGTCAAGAGACAGTCCCTTAGGAGCCAATGTGGTAGTTATACAGCTCTCAAATTTAATCAAAAATATCTTCATTTGTGTTCCGAAGACGAACTAAGGTCTTACGGGGTTGGTACAGCATGGGGGTGAGTAATTAATGACTTAATTTTCATTTTTGGGTGAACTAACCCTTTAACCTTTTGCCGACGAAACCAGAGCCGTGGAGAGCCGCTTCGCTAGCTTTCATTGTTTTGATTTCGTCATTGGAGCTGAAATGACAGGGTGGGGGGGTTGGGGAGGGGTCGTGTCGCCCAGATTTGCTTCCCCCGATCTGTATTTTCACCAGACATACGTTCTTCTCCCACACAAAAACAGAATTTCAAACCAAATATATAAAATTCCATGAAATTCCGTGTTAATTTGCCAATTCCACAATTCCGTCCATAATTCCGTGATCGCGGAAATCATAGGGTCTTTGATGGGTTTAGCTAAAGTAAATCTTCAGCTAGTCAGTTTGAGATCCATCTAAACTGGTTATATCTTTTAAACCTAGTAGTGGATGAAGTCCTTTCAGGCAAGTCATGCCACTCGGCCGCCATCTTGGCAACGCCTCCGGGCAGCTATTTCGGACTTAACAAGACCAGGCTCCTATCTAAATGAATGGGCAGAGAGTCAGAACTGCACTTTCACTGGTCACTGAGACATAAAAACTGCATGTATAGACACAGCAGTAAAATATGATAAAAATCGCTGAAAAAGTTTGATGACTTTGCACTAAAATGAGGTTTAAAACGCCGTTTTCCCACAGGTTATACTTTTACTGTGCATGCGCAAGGGTTCTCTCGCTCTCTCTCTCGCGCGCTGCACGGTTTGAAATGCGCACTCTTGCTCGCTCGCTCTAGATTCCGGGAGATTTGAACTAATTTGCGGGCATAAGCGAGCCTCTATCAATCTGCGGGAGACACCCGGAACTTCTGAGAGACTTGGTATGTCTGATATTTACACAACTGCATATCTAAACTGCCGCCTTTTCAAACAGTAACGTATTTAAACGTTTCCCGGCTTGACCGTTAAAAGCAGACGATTGGCTGTCCAGTGGGAGGGGCGGGGCATTTACATACAACCGCCATCTTTGGTGTTACGGGTTTTCCCTATACATTTGTATTAAGGATTGAGGAAGTGGCATGTCTCTATATAAATTGTCTCTGGAAAGAAGCAAGAGAGAGTAAGTTGGCCCTCTCTGCATGCGTCCTGTCCCACCCCACGAGGCCTGACATTAACGGCTCAAATCTAATTCCAGCGGATGAATCGTTTGCTCTAGACTGCTCTGCTTGATACATGACATTACAGGAGGACAACTGGAGAATGGCCCCGAAGTAAAGACTACAGACATCAAAATTGGATTATTTGACCATGTCTTTGGAAAGATTAATGGTTTTAGGACACAGGCCTGTCTCTTCTGCCAAGAGTTGATGATGGTGCTGAAATCCGCTCTCAAGTGTTTGTCAAGCTCAAGTTATTTTTCCTGTTTGTAAATCACTAGCAAAGAAAAGCCTGTTTTTGTTTTCCCAAAACCAGAGAAACCCCACATTCCTCAGACGTTTGTCCTCCCAAAGGAAAACTGCCTCAAGAACAGAACCACTTTTGTCAGAAGACCTCAAGATGTAGAAATTCGGTTTGCAAAGGGGAGGGAAGTTGTCTTAGTTTTGTTAACAATATAAACGGAGTGTGCTAGGAAACTATAGTCCCATGGATATTGTGAGTAAGTATATAGTATAGTGGAGGTGTTGTAGTAGTAAATCTGAAAGTGATCAGTGTGTGGCTCATGTATGAGAGTCCTTTTCTAAACATTTCCACCCTGTTCCTGTCCGCTTGAGTCATTTCCTATGTGTTCATACTTCACACTTATTTGAATTACAAGTCAAATTCTTATTCCACAAATACTGTCAGATTCCTGAAGTTACTATTCACCCTAAACAATGGTGGGTTGTTTTAACCCAAATTTGGGTCAAATATGGACCAACCCAAATGTTGGGTTTAAAATTTCATTTAACCCAACTTCAACTGTAATTTTTTTAATTACATTGTAGCCCTCAAACCGTATTCACTTTAAAGCCCTTAATCCTGTAATTGTGGACAAATGTGGGCACAGAGGACTCAGGTGTGATGCTAATTTTTATTTATTATAAATGCTACATCACTGTCTTCGATAAAGTTTTGTCTATCCATTTATGGTGATTTTTTTTATTTTGAGGGTATTTTTGAATTTATTTACTTCAAAAAGTACCATATTTTCTATGTAAATTATGCTTATTTTTATGTTTTCTTTTTTCTTTTTTTAACTACATTAAAATATCATTCCAATAAGTTCTTAGAGCTAAAACCTAAAGATGAAGTGACTTTTCTGTCACCTGGCGTCTTATTTTGGCTTATTTTAGAATGCTCAAAATTACAGTTTTTCCCATTCATTTCTATGGGTGCCCATTTTTGACCCAAATACAAGATTAAGGAGTTTTTTTTCACCCACTTAACATTGTAGAATTGAGTCAAAAAAATAGTGTGTGTTCAGGAGGCAAACTTAGGAAAAGTAGCCAAGTCTTGTACCGCTCAGATCAAGGGAAGTATTTTTTAAAAATAAATCAAAACTATTTGTCCAGAATACGGTTTTAGGGTTAACCCAACATTTGGGTTTGTCCATATTTGACCCAAATTTGGGTTTAAACAACCCAGCATTTTTAGAGTGCTATTTCAGAATAAAACATTTTCACATCTTATAGCAGCTGTGGGATAAGATAAAATAATAATATAAACTAATTATTTATTTTATTATTATTTTATATATTTCTTTGTTACTGGATATTTGTTTTATCTACAAATGTGCTTTGCACAAAGTGATTAAATACACAGATTAAATATAGACTTAATACTTGTTTGTTTGGAAATTTGAAAGTAAAGCACTTAAACTTAACTATCATTAATATTAACAACAGAAAATACTCCACTCTTATTAAATGTGCCATTGTTCTTTAATAGCATCACCCCGAACTGGACCGACAGCTTCAGTGATTATAAAATGAATGTAAAATGAGATAAAATTAGTAAATAAGTCACAAATTGACAAAAAAAGTTTTTGTTTTTCTTGAGACTCATTACCTTCTAACAGTGAGTGGAAATGGTGCTCTGCCGCCATATACTGGTCATAGTGGTAATTTCATGTTTTTCTTTTTCAAAATAAAAGTGTTTCATAGCCATGAAAAACTTAAAACTTTAAGTTTTATGAATCAATCACACTACAAAATAATATTAAAATTGGATCATATTTTGAGCTTTGAAGTGTTGGGAAAAAAATGGTAAACCACTTGAAAGTGCTTACATTTCACTCTTTAAAGGTTGTACGAACCCTGAGATTATGTAAAAAAAAAAACCATTCTGCCACAATACCGTGGATCCAGTTAGCATCGCTACATTGCTGGATGATGAATGTTGATGATTTGTGGATTGAAAAGCCTTGTTCACTCATCACACAATGTCTCTTCAGGTCTCCACATCAGTGCCGTTTCATCGGATATCTATGGTTTACAACATAATTGTGCCGAATTTAAATGTTTCCCACTAGATCTCGATGTTATTTATTCTTCGGTGAATTCAAACAGTGTGTAGTTACGGTTGGCCCGCAAGTGAACCTGTTCTAAGCTTGTGCTGCTCTCTCTAATATTGATCCAAACTGATAAACTGTCAGTGCTGTTTATCTCAAACAAGAAGGTTTCCATTTATTTTCTTGCACCAATTCGACCTCTAACAAAATTTAGTCGCACCGGCGGGAAAAAAAGGTAGTGAAATGCTCAATTTGGTCGAAGTCTGGAGCCCTGAACTGTAGATTATTAAATGAATAAGCCAGTCATATCCATGCGTGAAATTGTGATAATATTCAGAAGTCAGTCACGCCTTATATTAGAAGTTAAGAGTTGAAGTTCATTACCTGAATGTCGTCCAGCAGCTCCTGCTTTCGACGGCGGATGTTTTCCAGTTCCTTCTGCTCCTCAGGCGTAAGGTCGTCAGGCACTGAGAATGAAATTAAAAAAAGTTTGTTTTTTATAGCCAGTGACCTAGGCTTACATTGGTCTGATAATATTTTAGTGATGATATAAGAGATGAAATGAAGACAGAATAGTGAACGAAAAGACTGTGAACAGAATCGATAGGACACAATATTACCCAGCAGCATCTTTACAAGCACACAAGCATCAATACCCAACAAATGACTGAAAAGAAACAACCAGGCCAGTTTTCCTTGACACAAATATAGTGAAGCACAATGACATCGGATGATAAAACTACTCCAAATGTGCAAGAGACACCAAGCACGGTGGCACAAGGAAATAAAGAGATTTGAAATACTTGCAGATGTCCTCAAACTGATCCAAAAGATAAAGCACAAATCAATCAAAACCCTTTCGAGTCGCGGTAGACCGACCAACCAGCCTGAACGACGCCTCCAGCATCACACAAATGGGCTTTAGTGCTCTCTAGACAGACGCCTCAATCACAGGCACAAACTTTTATTCACCATGTGACTGTGAGATCTCACTCACAGCATCCTCCAGTAACCATGGCAACCCATCACTGTTTCAAACCCCATCTGTGAGGGTGCCGGGAACAAACGGTCATCACCTCACAGCACAGAATCCCTATGAAAGATGTACACATGCACGCCAAATCAAAGTGAGATTGAATTTTCCTATTGTAACATTCAAAACTCAGTTTTATTAAAGGAGTAGTTCACTTTAAAAAAAAAAAAAAAAAAAAAAAAACTTTTGCTGATAATTTACTCACCCCCATGTCATCCAAGATGTCCATGTCTTTCTTTCTTCAGTCGAAAAGAAATTAAGGTTTTTGATGAAAACATTCCAGTATTTTCTCCATATAATGGACTTCATTGGGAACCAAACGGTTCAAGGTCCAAAAGACAGTTTCAGTGCAGCTTCAAAGGGCTTTAAACGATTCCAGACGATGAATAAGGGTCTCATCTAAGACCTTTCGAGTCATGACTCGAAAAAAGATTTGTTCATTTCGATGAACGAGTTTGAACAGGAGAGTCACGAACGCTCCTCACAGAACAGAGAAAGGCGACCATTTGAGCTTATAAAACTTAAACTTTTTTATTTATCTTTGAAATGAGTGATCGTTTCGTTAGATAAGACCCTTATTCATCGTCTGGAATCGTTTAAAGCCCTTTGAAGCTGCACTGAAACTGTCTTTTGGACAGTTTTAAAAGTTTGGTTCCCAATGAAGTCCATTATAACTTTTAATTTCATTTATTATTTCATTACATGTTAACAATAATCATCAAAAACCTTAATTTCTTTTCGACTGAAGAAAGAAAGACATTGACATCTTGGATGACATGGGGGTGAGTAAATTATCAGCAAAAGTTTTTTTTTTTTAAGTGAACTACTCCTTTAAGTCCCCAGTCAAACCAAAATCTTTGAAAAAAACCTAAACAATAAATTTAACAATTTATCACCACTTATTTACCCCTTTTCCACCTAGTTTCAAATCGGTCACCAAAGCACCAGCTCCGAACCAGTAAAAGTGGTTCTTAAGTAGCACCAAATCATTGCTGGTCTAGAAGTAAGAACCGCTTACATCAGCGGCAGGGGGCGGGGTCACCGTGACCAACAAGACGAACAGAAACTTGTGACCGCCATTTTTTAAATAGCAGCTAATCATGCTAATAACAGCTCGATTGTATGCAAGTTACGGCGAGCTGCACGAATGTGCTGGATTCTCCGTGTTTGGATACCGATGTAGGTTTGCGACGCCATGAGCATTATAGTAACGCAACGACCGCCATTGTTGATGGAAGGCTTGTTCGAGATGCATCGGAGCGGCGTGGACTGATCGGAGCTGCGGGAGTGTTTGGAGAGCATACGACTCTTGCGTTTGGATCGCTCTCGCAGTTCGAGATTCGCAGTGCCAAACCATCTCGAACAAGCCTGGTGCGTTTGTGTGTGTCGCGCTAGCGTTGCTGGGCAACATGAGATGTATACAGTGATGTAAGATCTGTCTCTGTGATGGCTCTCTAGCCTGTGGAAAGGCAAACCGGTTCTTTGAAAGCTCGTCAGTCGAACCAACTCCGAACCGGCAATAGCTCTAGCCCAGAACCAGCACCTGGTTCTTGTTGGTGGAAAGGGGTAATTGAGTATACATTCAGCAGCTTACCCTCCTAGATACATTACAGTGTGTGAACGATGCCAATATGTGGAGGTCAGGGACTCATAACAGGTATTTAGGCCTACAAACATTTCTCTAAACAGTGGTTCTCAACCCTGGTCCTGTTTAACACTTTACAACAAGTGGATTTCAGGGAAAAACTTATAGATTCAAAAATGACTGAAACAGGGACAAAACACCCAGATTTATGGGAACCAAATATTTCCATGAGAAAAATTCCAACCCACATTGGCATTATGCCTATTTTCTCAACATCAGAAGGGAAGTTTATGACCTAAAAAACAATTTAGTCACCGATTATGTAGCAAAACGTAATACTGCACAAAATGAATAAAAGAAACTCTTTATTTACCGCTGTAAAATCCCTTGTAAGTTCTGAGAGTCCGAGGGAGATATGGTGAACTACCTGACGTTTGCTGGAGTTGGGTGATGGAAAACCCCTCGAACACACAGTTCTGCTTCCTCCAGCAGTGAACAATGAAGTGAGGTGAAGAGAGAGAGCTCAGTGTTCACTTTTCTCGAGAAACCCACATGAAGAAAATGAATTCACTGCAATGCCAGAGTAGGATGGCCTCCCCACACAGGTTCTTTCCCGGCACTGCCTAAACATCTTATGGAGTTTTTTCCTTGCCAAAGACTAGCTCTTATGCCGCATTCTAGCGCTGTCAATCTTCCTCTATAATACTATTCGAATTCCATTCCTTATTTTATGTAATATTCGAATAATATTCGAATATTAAATGCTCAAATTTATCCTATTATTAATATTTACGACATTACACATTCTTATGGATCGTCAATGCCACTATAGCCTGTGGTTGTTGTTACACGTTCGGCCCACTAGAGGGACATCTAACATTACTACAATAAACATTTAGGGGCTGTTTACACCTGGCCACTTCATGCGTTCTCTCAGATCGAATAGCTGTCTTATAATATTAAAATGATTCCATTTACACCTGGTCACATAAATGTGTTTTTGCAAAAACACATTTTCCGATTTTCAATTTTCGCGCTATACAGATGTGATGAAGTGCACGTCACTGAAAGCAACAGATTTGAGCTGCATTTTATTGATCATAGGCTAATTTCAAAATCAGCAAAGACAGCAATAAGGGAGAACGGCAACAGCCCTGGTAATATCATTTCATTCCTTTACTTTTAATAAAGATGGTAGTGTTAAGCGTCTGCAACTTACTTTTGACGACTTGCGATAGATTGCGGCGCGTTGGCTTGATGAATAGGGCTCAGATCTGAGGTGATGTGATCGTCATATCGCGTCGGAAGTTCCGCGAGTCTCCCGCATATTGATAGAGTCTCCCTGATGGCCGCAAATTAGTTAAAATCTCCCGGAATCCATGCAACATATAGCGCGCGGCGCGTGTATGGCAGAGGGAGTGAACGAGACCTTGCGAATGTGCCACGCGAAAGCTAGTCCCGCGCTCTCCTATTGTTAATAAGAAAGCGACAAGGGGCCGTTTACACCTGGTCACTTCGGAAGTATTTTTATTTTTAAATACATATAAAAGCAATATTCGAATAGTAACTTTAGCATTCGAATAGTATTGAGTTTTTTAATATTCGAATTATATTCGAATTTCGGAATTCGTTCCAACAGCCCTACCGCATTCAGACTACACAATATTTGTGTCTGCTCATCACTGTGACAGATTTTGACTCCTAAAAAATTGTGATTTGTGGACATAAAAAAAGATGTACGAAACACCTTCCATTTTAGAAAATTGAAGCCACCAATGTCCCAATATGGCGCTGGAATCTTGCCTATTTAATACTAAATCCAGTACTTTCTGGGTTGCTTAAGCGTGTCTGCTATCGTTCTCCAATATTTATCTCGAGGTCGTCCCTCGAGGAAACATATTAAATGCAGAAGTATTGCTTCCATTTCATAATTCCACCCAGCAGATCCAATACCATCGTCTCTCTTTGGTTTCGAATGTTTGAAAGTTGTTTCTGGAGGAGCTTCTGTGCTCCTATTGGTCAACTTCACAGATGAGGACCGATAATGAAACAAGCTAGTATATCGTTCATCATGACGTCGTAGGCTTCACCGTCGGTTGTTGTCCACTATGCCACACTATATAAGATAAAACTACTGATTCCGGCATCCCAATGCCATTGTCCAATTACCAATCATTAATGCATGCCTAGTTAGACAATATAAAAAGTGCTATGCATTCAAATCACTTGACTTGAATTAAGACCGAAGTAGCACAACCTATCCAGAGCTTTCTGCTGCAGCTCGAACTAAATGGGTCAATCTCAAAATGTTTTGGCTGCAGGATCAGATCAGGTCTGAATTTGAGTAATGTCAGTGCAACAGTCAGTCAGTGGGCTGCTAATCAGAATCACCCACACATGCTAATGCTACAACATCCCACACATGAGCCCACACACACAGCTAGAGAGACCACTCACAAACAAAACCCTTCTTTCTGTCCCTGTCCAACCTGGAAGTAAGCTGTCTTCTGTGAACATGCAAGACGTCTGATTGAGTATCCGTTTAAGGTGAATCACTAGAAGAATAACAGTGCAGTAAACAACTATTTGTGCTACAAACCAGTATGTCTATGATTGTCATAAATTAAAATACTCAGGTATGCACTAGGCGTATACCAAGCAGCATAGAGGACAGTTTTGTAAAATATCTAGACAGACTGGAAGCATTACAGTCATGTATTTTTGAGTGTTGAAGATTTACCGACAAAGGGTCGTCTTGTGGCACCCTATCTAATTGGCATTGGGAAGTTTTTCTTTATAATGAAGTAGTCTGTATTTAATAAATTGTTTTTAACACATAAATGTCATTTTCACTTCCACACATTGACTGAAAAAAACGTCGATTATGTACGAAAACGAAACGAAATTTTCGTAATTCCAAGAAAACCAACAAGTCTCTGACTAATAACAGAAACTAGAGATTCAAAGAGTCGAAACCAGCATCTTTCGACTTGCGTCTTGCACACCCATGTTCTGGATTTGTAAAACACAGCTCAGCTGGTTTGATCAGGGTATTATCCAGAACAAGCTTATTCATTGACCTCGTTTATCATGTGCTTTTTTTGCTGACATATTTAGTGGGCATGCTCACATCTCTCCACTGACAGCAGCAGGAGTTCTTCCTGACCCATTTCTGTGGTCCTCATTTAAGAGTGTTTTGCTCTGATCAGTCACAAAAGCAGCTCTATAATCGCTCGGATTGAATGGAGGGGTGAAGGCCTTCCTAATGGCAGAGGCTCTGCAACCCGGCAAAGAAAAACCACAATTACAGAGATCCTCTTGAGTAAACCTTTGAAGACCTATCCCAAGCTCCATGTTGTCAGGATTGGCACACTCTTATTTTCCGTCCAGAACCTTTGGACAACTCTCCTCGCAAAGTCAGGACTTTAATAGTTGAGGAGGATCTACGCCTTCAGATTTGTGCCTATGGGAGCAATCTCGAGCTCTTTAACAACTGAGCTGCATCTATTGCAGAGAAATGCATCAGCTCCAACAGAGCCTGAGCTCTGATTTCATTCCTGATTATTGTAGGAATATGACCATCAGTAATGGTAACAAAATTACATTGCTAAGGCAACAGACAACTGGAGACAGCGCTGCTAGATATGGAAAGTATGTGCTGACTAGGGTTGGGTATCAAGAATCGAGTATCGATTGGAACCGAGACTAACTTTTCGTTTTTCCCGGAATCGTTCAAAAGTTCAAATTTCGATTCCTAGTTTCGATGTTCACAGTCCGCTGAGCGGAAGAAGAAACCGCTGAACAACACCAATGAAGAAGCGTCTACCAGAAGTGTTGGCATAACCACGCGAGTCGAACATGCTTACGTCAGCGATCCAAAGTGTGGCTTCACTTTTCTAAAAATAACGAAATCTTGGTAAAATGCAAAATTTTTGACAAAAGGAGTATTTTTACAGAAGGAGTATTTCCTTCAGAAAGGATTATTTCCTTCAGAAAGGCCGTTGGTTAGCAAGGTTAGCTAAACTTTTTTGACCCTGCCTCTTAAAAGAATCGGAATCGAGAATCGTTAGGAACCGGAATCGAAACAAGGAATCGGAATCAGAATCGTTCAAATTCAAACGATACCCAACCCTAGTGCTGACAGACATTTATCTCAGGGACTGGAGCAAGGGAAAGTGTCACCATTAAAACACCACTATGGGCATGGTGTGCACAAATATTCGATCTGTAATTTTTATTCGAAAAAATAAAAATTACCGGCCGTAATTACCGTGAATCCATAATAAATCCCAATCACTAACTCGAAATTATAATTAAATGCACTGGGTGGCGCTGTGGAACATGTTAACAAGTTGTTTGTATTTGATCACATAATGTTGTGGACTGCCTCACGAAGTTTGCAATTACTTGAAAATTATCTTACTACATGATCTTGCAGAATGGAATTAATTTAGATCAAATTAATTAATTAATCCGAGTTATAATATCCAAAGATATCATACTGAACGTGAAGTTAGCATGTTTTCGCTGGGTTGTCACGAGTTTCCTTCGGGCACTCAGACTTTTCCCAAAATCCAAAGATGTTAGCCCTGTGATGGACTAGACATTCATCCAAGCTGATCCTCACAATCCTACAAGAGTTTGAATGGATGCAATGTGGTAAATGGCTACTTACTTGCAGGCTAGGCTAATGGGATTGTTCAAATAGTGGCTAATGGATCACTCTTTGTGGGGAGCAGAAACCCACCAGTGCTGAACCTTAACCACTACACCTCAACGTGCTCCTTTGTTGTTCCATTGTCTCTGCTTTTATCCACCTTTATGTCCTTCTCATGACACAATCTTATCTTTCAAATACAGCTGATTCACCTCAGTAGGGTTTGCAAACCACAAAGCCTCTGTAAAGGAGCCACATCTGTCCTGTCAGCCTGACAGTAAACATTTACTCATTGAAACAAGTCTGGTTACAGTCAAAGACACTTCTCTTAGGCGGTCTCACCATGTGTGCTTTAGCCGAATCATAGTTCCACTTCAATCTAGGACAGGACGATTAATCGAAAAGTAATAAAAATTCAGAACCTCTAAGTGACGTCATTTTCGCAATCTCGGTTATTTCGTGGGGTTTTAACGCCATTCCAAACTAATGTGCTTATTGTAACGCACACAGACAGTAACATTAAACTGTGAAACACTTGCATCATCAATGCGAGTACCACAGTGAGTACTAGCGGCAGCGGTTTACTATGGTAAGAATGTAACACCTCGGGATTTAAAATGCGGCAAATTTGTATCTTCTTTGGATATTTATTTCTAAAATGTAACGCATTGCACATTCCTTACCTCCGGAAGGTTGACCCCACGACGGAAATACTGAGAAACTGCATTCTCTTGGATGTATTGTGCCATTGTTCAAAGTACTTGACTCACTTTAATGTACTGGGCACCAGGTCTGACCTGCTGAAAAAGACAGCATTTCCAAGGCCAGCGTGGGACTTCTTGGCGAATGAACACTGATATGATAGTGGGCAGAAAATTGATGACTGAACTCCATAAATCAATCCAACTATGCTCTGGATAAAAAGAGACAATGCCTTTCTTCATGGGGCTTTTCTGCCTGAGTTTGGCTTCAACTAAATATTGCTTCAGAAATCCCTTATAATAAACATTCCTGTAGTGCCTGGAATCAAGAATCACTCTAGGCTCAAGCCAACCACCTATTTTCTGTCCTTCTGAACACGAACCAGTCAAATTAAAGCCCCTCCTATACATGTAATATCTCTCAAGCTGATGATCAGCCAGTGAGTGCTAGATATAGCAGAAAATGAACAAATGACTGCGTGAAGGAAGGCAGAAGCCATGTGCCACTAACCTCACATGTCCTGTGAACGCTCAACACTGCAGAGAGTTTTTAAGTCCACAAATAATCTATTTTAACCACTCAATATGTAGGACAGTTCACATTCCAGGCACTTGAATTCATTCCACAGCAAAGAAAATATAACTTGGCGCACTAAAATGGAAACGTCACAAAAGTATCAACACCCTGCCAAGTAGCCATTTCAGTATTAAAGCGAACTGACCTGATTCCCGCAATCTTCAGTGAAATGTATATGTCCACTTCTGCTCACTCATCAAAACTCTCTCATTCATTATCCAAAGGTAAACTCAAAGCAAACACCCGATCCAGGTGAGAATTGGCAGTCGAGTATGACAAGGACAGATGTTGGCTACATCAGATCAAGAAAGAGGAAGACACATTTCACACACTGCTGACGGTCCTTTCCATCCCACACTCCGTCTCTCTCTCTTCCCTTCTCTCTCAGACGTCATCATAAACAAGGATTGCCCCATCTAGTGGTCATTCTCTGCTCTTTCTTGCAGACATCCACTTCTAATTTCTTCAAGGAGATACACTGGCCACAAGAGGGATCTTGTTACTTGGCCCAAGTTGCAGTACCAACCAACAGGACAATGAGAATTTTTTTTGTCTCTTTACAGTCGCAAATTTAGTCTAGTATAGCCAGAATCTTTACCATCAACAATAAATCTGGTCCACAACGCACATTTAATGTTATTCTGTAAAAACCTCTCAGGAAGAGACCATCCCACTGACATACAAACTAACCTGCAGTTTGCTTATTTAAGGCATGTACTTTCTATTATAGGGACAGTAAACCCAAACAAATAAAAATTCTGTCATCGCCTGTTTGACTCTTTCTTCTGTGAAACATAAAATAAGGTATTTGGAGACTATGGAAGTCAATGGTCACCAAAACTGTTTAATTCCCAACATTCTTCAAAATATTTCCCTTTGTCTTCCCCAGAAGAAGGATTCCTGGTGTGGAATGACATGAGTGCAAGGAAATTAATAGTTGAAATGAAGTCGTTATTTTTTGCCACAAAAAGTGTTCTCATCGTTTGATAAACTTAAGATTGAGCCACTGTAGTCACTTGGACTATTTTAACGGCGTCTTTAATAACTTTTCGAGGCCGGCAAGTTTCAACCCCTCAAGAAGCCTATGGACTAGTATACAGGAGTGATCCAGCTCTCAGATTTAATCAAAAATATCTTAATTTGTGTTCCGAAGATGAACGAAGGTCTTAAGGGGTTGGAACAACAGGGTGAGTAAATACTGACAGCATTTTCATTTTTGGGTGAACTATCCCTTTAAGATTGCAAGTCAAAGTAAAGTCAAGTCATTCTGTTGTAACGGTCAAGTCAAGTCATACTCTGTCAAGTCAAGTCGCAACTTAGTCAGACATACCAAGTCGCACACAGGCTAGTTTTACACATGTTTTAACTCTGGGGCTTTTACTTTATTTAGACACAGAGGGCTGATGGGTTACAAATAAATAAATAAAATATCATTAAGAAGCACTTTAAATGCTCTAAAATAAAAAATAAATTAAATGAACACAAGTAAACAAGAATTAATGAAACTTTTCCCATCTTGTAAAAAAAAAAAAAAACTAAATTAGTAAATTCTAAATTAGTACTGTGTGCCAAAGTTTGTATGTTCTTACTCTAAATATCCAGGTGATTTGATCCCATAAAACAAAATATTATATGGAAATTTTAAGAAAACAAATCTAATAATTTTAATGATTTAAACCCGGCTATTTTTTAATACGTGGGTCGTTACAACTGACGTTCTCAACTGCTTTCTATATTACTTTCTCCCGCCCGCAACATTTATGTTTCGTTCCGCTCCCGCCCGCAAAGACTTTTTCTGTACCTCCAAATACTTTCAAGTTAGCCTAAGTGTCACCACCATACACATCAGCATAAATGCTCCAGATAAATTATTTCTTAAGCATTAACACACAAACCATTGTTAAAACATAAAAGCAAGTGTGCATGGTTTGGCATGACTGTGTGAGTGCTCCCTTAATAATGCCTAAAAAGCTGACAGTTCATCGCGGTCTCACACATCTGTTATTATCAATGAACTTTGTCTGTTATAATTAGGGGATTTGCCAACATACAGGATTCAGCACTGAACAAAAAGTCTGTTTTGACTTGAGCGGTGAGGGGAGTCTATCGTAAATGCTTCTGATTGGCCATTGCGTTCAAGAAAACAACACACATGTCTGTGATTGGCTACATCGCTCAATGCTTTATTCTAGGGCTGGGTAATAAATATCGATTTCTCGATATTAATCGATTCTTGAGATTTAAGAATCGATATCGGTTCGTAAAAATCAGAATCGATTAATATCGAGAAATCGATATTTATTACCCAGCCCTAGAATAAAGCATTGAGCGATGATTAGTCATCCTGTTTCATTTGAATGAATGGATCATTGTATCGCGGCTGCGCGCATTCAAAAAAATCGCAATAATCTTTGTCCTTTGTTACTATTGATATGAAACAAAGTCTCAATTTTCAAATTACGTCCATTTTCTTTAGAAATTCAAAAACATAAATAGCGTTTTGTCGCTGTGGCGTGAGATCGCTCTGGAGAAGCAGCAGCGCTGATCTCTCTTCCGGCTTAATAATACCAGTCACAGCTCGAAATAAACAAGAATGAGCATCTGAAAGTGTGTTAAAAGACTTATCGAAATCCGGATCATGTCACATTGATTCGCTCAATCAGCGTTTCAACCGTGGAAAGACGTCAGTTAAACAGCTTGTAATCAATGTCATCATCATATTTACCTCAGAAAACCCACATAAACTCGTTAGTCAGCTAGAAAAAAATAACTCCAGAGAGGAGCATTTTGCTAAATATATACACCATATTACATGCATTATAATCTTAATGTTCTTCAATATTTAATGCATATTTGAATAAATCTGGCAAGTTTTTATGACAGCCACCATTTAAATGTTTGTATTTGATATAATCTTCTTATTATAAAAATAAATAAAAGTGTAATTTAAGTGATTCATTCATTATTACCTTCATATTAGGCTAATGAAGCCTAGTAGGCGACAACTAGTCTCCCATAGTTTACAGCATTAGTTAAGAGATTTAATTCCCTTATTTAAAAAAAATTGCCATTTATTGTAACTGATATCCAAAATAATCGATATTGGATCGAAATCGAATCGAAATTGAATCGAATTGTGAAATTTGTCTCAATACCCAGCCCTACTTTATTCTCCCTCAACCCGCACACACAGAGTGCATTCCCGTCTGAGCTCCCTCTTATGACAACAATTGAAATTTTTTTTTTCCACAAGTCATTTCAAGTAAATAGGTACAAGTCCGAGTCAAGTCTAAAGTCACAAGGAGCAAGTCTAAAGTCAAGTCGAGTCTTTTCAGAGATCTAGTCAAGTAATTCCAGTCCAGTCCAAGTCCAGAAAATTGCGACTCGAGTTAAGTCATATGACTCGAGTCTCCCAACTCTGGCAAGTAGCCTAAATCATGATATAATTGCATTTTTCTTTGTAACCTAGGCTATCATTTCGGTCTTAAATCAATCGTAACTCATAAATCCACTCGAAGAGCAACACATCATGGTTTATGAAGGGTTGTGTTCATATGACAAAGGAAACGTCATCAGAGTCACAGTGTCATCACTATTTCAGTAGTATAACGGGAATATAACCATGACGTAGGTCAAACAGTAAAGTAATTTTTGAGCCCACTGTATAAAGCTCCTCTAATCCGAGAGACTTGTAATAGCATAGTGATCAAGGCCTGAGATCATCATTGAAATGCTTTTCCTGGAATCGGCCAGCCTCGGCGTGTCCTGAGAGGCCCTTAAATCAGATCTCTGAGGTGGTGGCACAGTTCTGTGTCACGCACATGCTTTCATTATCACACAACTCACGAGTCTGAGCGAAAGCCAGGGGATCGAGGCGGCCGGTATCAGCCAAAAATAACACGAGCAACAATTAGAGATGTTTCAAGGCTTGTGTGTGGAATGCGGACCGGTTTATTTTCATCGTCGGCCCAGCTAAAGGATCATGAGGCACCGGAGGATTTCTCAGCAGATCTGTGAGGGGAAGGCCCAAACTCATGGCCGATGTGCTGAGCAAACATCCTGAAGCTCTGCAGAGTAAACATCCTGCCGTTCATGTGCGCAAACCAAAGCGTACAGGAGAAATCTGATGAGTAAACACCACATATGACTACAAATCCTGACTGAGGCCGAGACACGCCACATAAAGTTAGGCCAACCTGTGATGACACATACTGGGGGGAAATGTAAAAATACTACTTTCCGGTAGACTAACGATGTTAGTCGATGAGATAAAACTTAGTCTACCAAATTATATTTGGTCAGTTATTGCAGAAAGAAACTCCATAGGAAGTTGTGAAATCACAAAGGTTTAATTTTATTTAATTTATTTATTCTGAAGCAATACTTTCATCAGTGTTCAGTCAGCTTTGACATTTAAATCTGCATATTTATGATATTTGAACCTTTATAAAGGGTATTTGTCCCCAAATCGTTTTAATAATATACTTCCTCTTTATTAAAATCACAACTCATGTAAAAGCTTCAGAGACTAAACTTTGTTGTTGTTTTTTTTTTTTGTCAGGGCTAGGCCTACATGTCGTGACTATTTGCACAATAAGGTGCAAATTATTTGTTCTTAGTGCAAGTAGTATTTATTGCATTAAGTGAAATTAACCTGTCATGTTATGTCTGGTTTTCAACGCTTATTATCTTATATAACAGTCTTATTGAGATCCGAAAAAGAAAAATCACTTTGAAACTCAAATGAAGAAACCCTGGAGTGAACCGGTGGATTATTCAGAAGACAAGTCTTCGTTTTCAAGTAGACGTCGAGCTTTAAATTCCATGTATTTCTCATGTGTTCTCGTGTATGTCACGTCTTTAAACAAGCTACAATAATTTACTCTGCGATTTTTCAAAGTGTTGATTTTTACACGAAAATCAATGGCCGTCTATTTTTGACCCCAACGCATTCGATGTAACCAACATTTGTTTCCGTAACATGATGTGACGTCAGCTTATAAAAACAAGCTAATTGTGTAGTAATTTAGGGCTGGGTAAAAAAAATATTGATTTCTCGATATTAATCGATTCTCATTTTTACGAACCTATATCGATTCTTAAATCTCAAGAATCGCGCATCCCATCCAATAAATAGCAATAATCGTTGTGCTTTGTTACTATTTATACTAAAGAAAGTCTTAAATTTCAAATTACGTAAATTTTCTTACGAAATTCAGAAACATAAATACCTCTTCTGCCTTAATAATACCAGTTATGGCGCGATATATACATGAATGAGCATCTGAAAGGGTGTTAAAAGATAGAGTACAACTTATCGAAATCCGCATCATGTCACATGGAATCGATTATAATTAGGGCTGTGAAACGATTAATCGCGATTAATCCTATCCAAAATAAAAGTTCGTGTGTGTAGTGTGTATAATTATTTTGTATAAATACACACACATGCATGTATATTTAAGAAATATATTTGACTTATATATTTATACAAAATTAATATTATACATAAATATTTGATATATTAATAACACATTTTTCTTAAATATACATGCATGTGTGAGTATTTATATACACAAAATAATTATACACACTACACACACATATTATAAACACAAATTTTTATTTTGGATGCAATTAATCGCGATTAATCGCGATTAATCGTTTCACAGCCCTAATTATAATTGTTCAACATGGCATCATGACATTGCGTAAACATACACGCTACTTTCAAGTCAAGTGTCGTGTTATCTATACGCATTTTGAGCTATCCGCGTGTATGTCAACGCCAAAACGAACCGTCATTTTTTGCGTGTATGTCTACGCCGTTAAATGTCCGAGCGAAACAAAGCAAAATGTCGATCTACATCTGGGAAGCGATATTTTTTTCCTAGGATGGTAGGGGAAGACTCATAAACGGTATTAACCCCAGTGATGGGTAGGTTTAGGGACGGGCTTGGGGTCGCTGAAAAGCGATTATGCGTGTTGTAGCCACAATTGAAATGTTTACATTTCATTTAACTTTCTTATTATATAAATAAATAAAAGTGTAGGCTAATTTAAGTATCTGTAAAGCGACAAATCAGTTATTTTTCCCTTTAATAATATAGTTTACAGTATTAGTTAAGAGATTTGTTTTCCTTGAGAAAATTTGCAATGTATTGTACCTATTATGCAAAAATATTCTCTAATCGGAATCGGATCGAATTGCAAACTTGTGAATCGAAATCAAATCGAATTGTGAAATTTGTGTCAATACCCAGCCCTAGTAGTAATGCACTTACAATGGAAGTCTATGGGGCATAAAACTTGTAGATTTGTTAAATGGACTCTAGATCATAAAGTCAATGAAATCATCAAGTGGATGAACCTGTAATCCTGCATTACAGGTGTAATTCCAGTGGGTGTACTTTGCTTAATTCTGATGCAATGTCTCGACTTCTGTAAATGTAAACAACTTTTACTTGATTATATAAACCGAAGGATGAAGGCTTGATATTATGTTTTGTGATCGTAAACAGCATGTCAGATGTATTAGAAAAAAACATCTGTGTCCTCAATCTCTCCATCATCTACTGATGGTGTGAACAGGCACACGGCCAACGTCCCACATGCCCTTCTTCACCTGATGAACACAGCGCTCAAGAACGCAAGACGGGAAGTCACGTGACCACGGCGGTCACAAACACAACCAACAGACAGGAAACTGAGCAGAGCTGAGAGAGAAATAAATCAATAACATCCTATTTGCTCAACTCAAACGTCAGGTCACAGACACGTTAATGATATTAAACTGCACTGCGTTTCCCAAGATCCTCAGCTGAGATGAATGCTTCTTCAGGGTTCAATGTGAGGTGACATTTCCTGCCGAGTCTCTTTCTCAGAAGGCCGTTATACGGTCCACACCCTCACTATGGGTGTCTTAACATCCGTTCAAATAGGTTATCAAACATTTGTGTTAACCAAATTGTGAAATTTGAAAAATCTGATGATTTATTTCAAACAGATTAATATAAATACCAATCAATATTGGTGCAGTCAGTGCTGATTTGAAATTTACAATGCTCAAGCTTATTGTCACATCTTCAGTACACAATACACTACAGTGTTGGATGGTTGGAGATAGATAGAAAAGGGTGTTGCTATGTGGTTGGTTGCTAGTGTAAATTTAATTGTTAAACCCAACGGTTGGATTTGTCCATAATTGACCCAAATCTATTGAAATACTCCAGCATTTTTTGGAGTGCAAGAAATGCGCAAGCACAAATGTAGACTATTGTGCTTCGTTTTGTGTTTGGTGTCCAAAATGGCTTCTGTTCAAATTGGTTTCTTTTGTAGGTGGCTCTTGGCCAAAATAAGTCGTCGTACACTTACTGTATATAGTCAAAAGTCTGTCACATTGAGATCTCAGCATTCCCACAGAAAACATCCCAACCCCCTCACTGAACCCAGACAGCTGAACCACATTCCTCAGCGACAGACAACAAGTGTTACAAACACACACTACTACAGCATGTTACTGCTAAATATCCAACTTCAGAAACTCAGTTCACTGTGTGTAGTGACGTCAAGTCGTGGATTCTTGCTCTGAAATGAAGAGTTGGTTCAGACAAGTCGAAGCCTGTTTGAGTCACACTAGTAAGCAGACGAATGAAACAGGCAGAAATGTGAGGACAAAGCCAGGGATTTCTTTGCAGCTCAAATATCAGAAAGCATTAACTGAGATGTTTGCACATAGGAGGATCATGAAACGATAAAAGGCATTCATCTCTCTTTAAAACCAGAGGCCTTTCATTCGCCATGATGAATAATTCAAAACTGCATACACTACAAAGAAGAGATGATGGACAGCTCACATATGAGGGAGTATTGTTGTTGTCAGCATAATACCACACTCATTCTCAAGAACAGCTTACAAATAAGTATCTGAATATCCTCAAAGTAAGGTAACTAACATGTAGAAATAAGACAATAGTTTATTTATTTATATAAAGGTAGTTTGTGTCACTAAATCTAAATAAATAACGTTACACCGTTAAAAAAATTAGAAGTTATACGGGAAAAACACGTTGCTATCAACTTCTATCTGAGTCAAACGCTGAATGGTGAATGTCAATATAATGTTTAATGTATCTCAGATATCACACATAATATAAACAAGCGCTTGTTGTTTATGAAGAATAAGTTACGTTAGGTAAAAGTAACATCTGTCGATGTTCGTCACTCACCGACTCCGTCTTCAGATTTCAACACCATCGCGCGCTCTTTAGTCGCTCGATACCGTAAAATAAATCAACGGACAGTTCGATTAACAACTACAACTCAACTTTAGAGCCAACTTTCGAGAACAGAGTCAGGTATTTCACATAACACTAGAGACCGGAAGGCTTGCGGTTGAGGAAGGGTGTACGTACGTCCGTGATTGGGGGAGTGTCTCTAACGGTAACGGGCCAATCCCGAGACCGAGAGCACAGTGATTCTAGCCCGCTTCTGACACGGGCCGTGTCTCAAAACACAGATCACACACTCACTCGATCACTCGATCACTGCCTTCTGTGCCTGTTGATGGCCGAGTCAATAATAAAGCGCGCTAACACACAGGGTGCAGTTTTATTTACATAACCAAAATCTGACTAACCCGTTAATGGAAACGTCTGAAATAATTTAGAAGCTTTTATTTGTAGCCTAGGGGAGCGCGGCGCACTAACGCTGGGCTAGTTAACACACTTGTTTTAAATGCACACGCTAGCATGACGAGACTTGGTGTATTTACTATTTGTCTGTTTCAACACTATATAGATAAAACATTCAAAAATCTTTGTAAGATATCACTGAACATTTATTTAACCATAGCAAAAGTAAATTTCTTGTTAATTTTTCTTCTCTATTCTTTGTTTATTTAAAATGAGACAAATCTGATATTATTTTAATCTCCAATCTTTTGTTTAACAGTTGACTAGCAGAAGACACTAGGGTTTAAACCCCAGTTGTGCAGGTGGGGCATGTTGTAAAATGTGCCCTATTAGAAATATGCTATTATATTCTTTATTAATTGTATTGAGAAAACATGAGAAACATGTAAATAAAGACTGAGAGTCAATGTTCAGAAATTATTAATAATTATTTTGTTCTGAACTATGCTGTATAGCTGTGTTTTTCGGTATGTTTGTTGTCAAACTCAAAAATTTGTTTATTTTTAATTATAAAAAAATGCTATTATTTTATATGAAAAGGTTAATATTTTATTAAGACAATATTTTGGTTTGACTTGCATAATATATATATTTTTTATTAGATCAGATAGCATTTTAAACTGTCATATGGTGATGTTACAATGCGCCCCTCACATGTTACAATGTATGGGGCATGTTGTCAGAAATGCTTGATATAAAGTCGAAATTGCGTGTTGTAAAGTCATAATTGTGAGATATATAAACTATTCTGATGGGGGGAAAAATTCTTCTTTTTTTCCCCTTAGAACTGGCCTGATTCTCACAATTCTGACTAAAGATGTCAGAATTTCGAGATATAAACTCGCAATTATGTGTTGTAAAGTCAGAATTGCGAGATGTAAACTCGCAATTGTGAGGAAAAAAGTCAGAATTGTGAGATAAAGTCTAAATTCTTCTTCGTTTTTTTCTCAAAATTGCGACTTTATTTCTCAGAATTGCGACTTTATATCTCGCAATTGCGACTTTATTTCTCAGAATTGCGACTTTATATCTCGCAATTGCAACTTTATTTCTCAGCATTGCGACTTTATATCTCGCAATTGTGACTTTATTTCTCAGAATTACGACTTTATTTCTCAGAATTGCGACTTTATATCTCGCAATTGCGACTTTATTTCTCAGAATTGCGACTTTATATCTCGCAATTGCGACTTTATTTCTCAGAATTACGACTTTATATCTCGCAATTGCGACTTTATTTCTCAGAATTACGACTTTATATCTCGCAATTGTGACTTTATTTCTCAGAATTGCGACCTTATATCTCGCAATTGTGACTTTATTTCTCAGAATTGCGACTTTATATCTCGCAATTGTGACTTTATTTCTCAGAATTACGACTTTATTTCTCAGAATTGCGACTTTATATCTCACAATTGTGACTTTATTTCTTAGAATTGCGACTTTATTTCTCAGAATTGCGACTTTATATCTCGCAATTGTGACTTTATTTCTCAGAATTGCGACTTTATATTTTGCAATTGTGACTTTATTTCTCAGAATTGCGACTTTACATCTTGCAATTGTAACTTTATTTCTCAGATTTGCGACTTTATTTCTCAGAATTGCGACTTTATATCTGGCGATTGCGACTTTATTTCTCAGAATTGCGACTTTATTTCTCACAATTGCGACTTTATTTCTCAGAATTGCGACTTTATTTCTCACAATTGTAAGATAAAAAGTCGCAATAATTGTTTTATTTTTTTTTTATTCAGTGGCGGAAACAAGCTTCCATAAATAACACTGACCTCATATTCTTTTGAAAAATAATCAACTTAACATGAACTGAATAAGTTCATATAGCTTACTCTGACAACTTTTTGTAACACCATAAATTATTATTTTTCTTTTTAACTCCCATCATGTACACTTAAAGTTGATTATAAAACACTTGATCTCATTACAGGAGGACATATCCGTTCCTCTTACATCACTGATAATGTGTTTACTGGTGCGAGGGCGGAGCAACCTGTCACTCACGTGTGATCGACCAATAGCAAACCTCAACAATCCAACCAATCTATCAAATCAAGCCCCAGCTTATTGCTCTGGTTCCAGAAGCCGTTTCACTTATGTCATAACAGGGAAGAAAAGACTAACTAGACAGCAACATAATGTCGGCCCACATCCGGGCCACAGCCGGATCTGGGCCGACGCTATGTTGCTATCTTCATGCTGACTTTGTCAGCCACTCATTTACATCATACATCACAGTCATAAACTCTTCCAGACAGACAACTGTTTACGAATATATAAGTTTATGGCTTATGATTCTGACTTCAGCTACTCATAATGTCTTACTGTAATGAGTCCACACATTTGAAGGGATTTAAAATGGCCAGTATACGATCACATTGGGATCATGCAGTGTCCTACTAAGGGAGGAAGCTCAGTGGGGTTTGAGACAAAGCCGCATGATTGAGTTTCTCCTTCCACACCCTGTGCTGTGAGTGTGAGAGTGTGTGTGTCGGTGGGGGCAGGGAGAGCGAATGACGAACACCGACAGAGAACGTGTGTGAGTATGTGTGTGTGTGTGGCCCTGAGCCGATATAGAGAGACATAAGAGAGATAACAGCCATTAAAACAAGTGTACGAGGCGAGGGTAATGTGCAGAAGACACATTTGTATCTCATGTAGTGTAACAGATTTGCACTATTGCACTAGTACATTTATACTTAGGCTATATTAGCTAAATACAACAAAGATATCATTAAAATTGAGTCATGCCAATTTAAGAAGGGTGTTAAAACAAGAATGTTCAGTCTAGAAGTTTTTTAATTATCATATATTTCAGTCACAAACACCAAATGTTGTGAGTCAACACACCACACCTGTTGTGTTATTTGTTTTTAGGTTAACACATTTTATTATTTTGAGTACATATTCAATAATTATATGAGTACACACTAAATAACCATGTCGGTATGAGCCATTTGAGATCAAATCAAAAGTCTTGTTTGTCGACAGACACTCATGCATGAAGAAATGAGAGAAGGATTGCGTTTCTAAATAAACAAAGAGGAAGCGGAGTGATGAAGGGGAACTCTATCCCTGTAAAGTGCTTTCAGGACCGTTTCTGTAGGACTGTGAGTTGGTTTGCCTCTGTCATTGTTCATTGTTTGAGTTGTTATCCTGCTAGTTAAGTAGTTTCACTGTTTCCAGATCAGTTTCCCTTGCCTGTGTTCATTTGTTTCCATGGTGACTCGTGGATTCGCCGCTTTGTTGAGAACATCTGGTGTGTTAACCATGAACATACTATGAGTTGAGTGAACTTACCCCAGACATCAACATAGTGTCGGCCTAGATCCGGCCCTCGTCTGGGCCGTGTGGAATCCATGTGTACCAGATGTGGGCCGACACTATGTTGCTCTCTGGGACTCCCATACGATCTCCATCCGCATTTCCACGAAAATGCTGTATTATTCATGCCAGGCCAGTAAGGGGCGATGTCACCCCGTCAAAAAACACCATGTGCCTATAGACTTAACCCATAATACGCATAAATATCCATATAAAGGCTATAGGTGTTTCTCAATGTCAAGGATACTTCCTTGGCAGGACGGGTCCTTCCAAGTCATTTCCTTCAGAGGCTAGGCAAGGGTCCTCTTTAGCGTTCGGAGAACATGTAAATGGAACATGCTAGCAAGTGCACGTCATTGCGTCATTACATCAGTGAAAGGTCCGCTTCGGCGCTGCAAAAATCATTGTGCTGGTGTACTGCACTGTTTAAATACACTTGACAGTCCTTATTTTGTCTTGTCAGTCCTCATAGAAATAAATAAATAAAGGGATAATGTATAACCAGGCGGTTGTTATAGTGAATACAACCCCGCAAACTCTAAAGCAGAGGTCTTGATCAGCCGGTTGTATTCGCTGTAACAACCGCCTCGCTATACATTTTCCCACTTATAACATGGCTACCTACCAAATAAATCAATAATTTGACACAAAATATTGATTTAAAAAGGAGTTTATTCATTCAAAAACGATTATATTACCGGAGTTAACAGAACTACGTCCATATAGCAACATGATCTAACGTTAGCTGTTAAAACATGCAATTGTAAAATATGTGACCAACAAAAAAGGCTATGAAGTAAAAATTAAAAAGTTAATCACCAGTAAAAGGGAACAGCTTTAAATCCCCTCAGCAAATTTGAGCCGATATGTTAAATAGTTTAACAAACATTAAATAAATGGCTAAACTGAAATTATACTTGCTTACATTTGAAAGCATATTGCCGTTATCACTCCGACTCCGCTAACGGTCGACATTTTTTTATTTTTTGAACAAGATAGCAAAGCTGCGCATAGGATTGTGGGTGATTTAAGAGCGCGAAGGCTACACATATGCATCCTTTCCTGTGTATGGGATATTTTCCGAACGAAGGACTCAGTCCTTGGTTGAAATTCTGAGGATCCTCGACATTGGAACAGTCCTTCGACTGACGTCGATGACGTAGCATCCTCGAAATTCCGGCTTCCGAGGATCCTTCCTTGACATTGAGAAACGCCTTATGTCTCATCCACGAGGTCATCGTCCGCACCTGGCGGCCATCTTGTCACAGGCAGCTTGCTCACTGGTAACTTTGTGTTTAATGGTGCATGTACTTTTTAAATAACCATAACTTGCTCAATTTTCTACCGATTTTCAAACGGTTTGGTTTGTTATAAACGTCAGAGATGTAGTTATGACACTGCATGGGCTACTTATGAATAATTAGTGTATAAATAAATAATCATCCAGAATTATAGCCATGTTAATAACGTTTGTAAGAAACCAAACCGTTTGTAAATCCGTCAAGATTTCACCGAGATAAGAGTGTTTGTGTTCGTGCTGATCACTCATCTTACATCAGGAACCTCAGAGCCCGCCATAAAGCTTGCCTGTGACAAGATGGCCACCGGTGATACTGATAGAGACTTCGCCGTAAGGCATCTTTATATAGCCTTTATATGGTTATCTATGGTAATACGCATGTACATTTTTGTAGTTACTGAATATCGTATCATTTTCAAAAGCTAGTTTCACCCTGTTTTCAAAGGTTTGCAGTTTCAGGCCCCCGAAACGCTTTTGTTGTGTAAATGAACAGCCAAAACGGTTTCCGTCTTAGCTGAAAATGGTGACGTTTTTTGAATGTGAAGTACAGTACAAGTGCACATTTAAGCACTTTTCTTTTTCACAAGAGCTAGAGCGCATTCCTGCCTAGTTTAACAGATTTCAGTGTCCTAGTCGAACAATGTGTCCTCTGTTGAGCTGCATCCGTGACCGTACCAGCTGACCTGCATACGTCAATTATACCGAGACAAGAAATCCTTGTGTTTGGACGGCAGGTCAGTCTTACAATCAGCCAAACTTTCAGGATATTCAATTCTGTGATGAATTATGCAATCCATGCGACATGCAAATTATATGCCTGGATGTGTGGGCTGGAAATCAGATTTTTATGTAAATATTATGTAAATGTCAATGTGGCATGATTTGTTGCAAAGTGCCTTTTGCCATGTGTAAAAGGCATGTACTGTACAGTAAATATTCCAGATTATGCTACACATATTTTACAAGAAAATGTGAGTTGTGCTTGGTCGTAGTTTGTTGGGTTTTCTGTGTAATACTAAGTGTACATCCCATAAATCCACATTTAAAGGGTATTTATAGAAACTCGGGTATATGAAACCAGCCACCAGGACAGTTCTCTGGGAGTTAAAGTATAGGAACCATCATTTAAAGGGGTGGTTCAAGATTTTGGACATCGGGCCTCATTTTAAAGTTAGCCATAGTGTTATAAATCAAAGATTTTCATCCAGTCGTTCCAGTTGCTTAGCTCGCCGGTGCTAGGCTAGCGTGAGTCAATGGTAACTGCTAGCCTGCCATTAAAAACAGTTTTACCAACGCATTCTCATCCTTTATCGTCATATAGAACGCTATTTGACAAAACTGCGCTATACTACGCACATGGCACCCGTTATCGTTAATATAACACGCACTGTGATGGGTAGGTTTAGGTGTGGGGTAGTCTCATATTATGCTAAAGGATTTATTACGACTTGAATTTGCGTGTTATATTAACGATAAAGGGTGCCATGTGCGTAGTATAGCGCCGTTTTGTCATGTAGCGTTCTATGTGACGCTAAACTAATAAGTAACTATTTGCGTTAAGGCCCGTACACACCGAGACGAATATCAGCGCGCGTTATTCGTCAGCGTTTTTCAACGCATTTTTTGTGTTCACACCCAAGCGATTTTTGCTGACGATGAGCCGAGTGAACATGCAAATTCATTCCCTGACATTGGTTGGAGCCAATTTGCTCTGCAATACCACTCCATATCAGTTTTCTTTTATCAAGATGTTTGTAGTCGCTGGCGCATATGTCATATAGTTCTTTATGTTCTAACACCAACGAGAACAGCAGATCTACATTCATCTTGCCTTGCATCTTCCTCATCTTATTTCTTCCTGGCTATGTTGACGGCGACGCTACTTGGCGTAGATCTTCTTCACCATATGTGTGCTCGGCAAGACTGTTTTGTGTTTGAGCGCCCCCAAGTTGTGTTTTACTGTAACTTCAGAAGCTCCAAACACGTGAGCAAAAGCGCCAATCTCATTGGTCGAATAGTTTTTGATGCGGCGGGTCAAACTAAAAAAATGAACCAGATGCGTTTTTAAAAAATGACGCTTTTACGCGTGGCGTTTTACGCGTCGGTGTGAACACTCACATTGGCGCCCTTTGTTTAGTCACGAGGCGTTAAACGTTGGCGAATAATGTGCGCGAAATTCGTCCCGGTGTGAACAGGCTTTACTCAGTTACTTTTTATGGAAAGCAATGAATTACATTACTTTTTTGTTACTTTTTCGTTACTTTTTCTCAGCTGGCTTGTTTCTTTTTGAATAAAAAAAAAGTCATTACATTTTTGGCAAATGTACACGTCAAACCGACATTTATTCAGACACCATCAACATTTCTCACATTATCACAGTTTATTCGCTATAGTTTCGAAAATACTAAGAACTTGACAAGAACTCAGAGTTAAACTGTGTCAGAACAAACTCATCTTGGTAATGTCAGGTAACATTCATATGTAATGGATTACAATCAGACAACTGTTAGTATGACAATATTTACACAACTATCAATACTTTGTTGGTCCTCAGTGACAGGCTTTAGTCTCCTGGACATGTGCTCAACCAGGTTCATGCAAACCTGAACTTCAACATTTCCCCTGGTTCTTCAGTTCCTGTTGGTTTTGTAGCACTTCATCCAGGCGAAGACGTTCCCTCACCTCCCAGAGATGCTCAATCAGGTTTTGATCTGGACTTTGTGGTGGCCAGTTTAGTACTTTAATCCTCTGCTACTTAAAGAAAGCACTAAACTTCTTGGCAGTGTGTTTTTGGAGCGTTATCATGCTTTAAAAAAAAATGTAACGTCGGCCCAGGCTCATTGGCTCACCTCACAGTTCATACTTCCATCAATATAACATAGTTTAGCTAGTTCACTCGCTGCCACACACCCTACACCATAACCTTGCTTTAGGAGTCAGACACTTCAAGGTTTCTCCTTTGGTTCTCCACACTTTAGTTTTGCCATCACGGCCAAACACGTTATGTTTGCTCTCACCACTTGCAAAGGATTGAATTCCCAAATCCCGCAGACTTGTTGATATGTTCTTCAGCAAACTGGTGGCGTTGTGTTTGATTTGTCCTGCTGATCAGGGGTTTCTCCCGGGGAACACAGCCCGGTGTCGTTCTTCAGTCTGTTGCGAATGGTTTGAGCACACAGCTCTGTGTCACAAGCCTTTTTGACTTCAGCAGCGATCTCTTTAGCAGAAAATGTTCTGAGACTCATAAGACAGTTAGCAATGAAAAATCTATCTATCTATCTATCTATCTAGATGGATGAGGATGAGGGTGGGGCAACCTGTCACTCACATGAGATCCACCAATAGCAAACGACAACCATCCAATTAATTCCCCACAGACAAAATCAAGCCCCGCCCACATTTGTTCTTGTTCCAGATGCCGCTTCCCTCTGATATACGTCACAATCGGGAATATATCGTTCAAACTGTGCACAGGATGTGTTTCGCATCAACGTAATACTTGAGGTTAAAGGTTTGTTCAAATCCTGCATTAGCAAACACAAATAAAAAGAACGAAACCGGTCTGCGTGTTACGAGGGCTCTCGAACTGCCTTGTGAATGTGATTGTTGCCTTGTTATCATAGCGGCTATTTGTGGAATGTTGTTTTTCCTTGTATTGTTTGTCAAGGCAGTGCCGGGAACACTGGAATGGGGCTGTGGGAGCGAGGACACGCTCTGTCATGAACGCCCTCACACACACCGAATCTAGATCTACCGCATCTGCCACACAGCTCAACATAACCACGCAGATAAACAGATGAAGGTTAGCCTGGTGTGTCAGGCTTACGAAAGGGTTTAAAGTTTGTGCCACAGCAAATAGATCTGTTTTGGGCTGCACTTTCGATATATACTGTTGCTCACACCATTTACTTCTCTTAAGATATTTGATTTTATTATATTGGAAGAGAGATAGGGTATGTTTACCTGACAACGATGTACTTAAAATCAGGAAGGTTTTTCATTTGTGTCTTTGAAAATTTTCACGTATAGACGACAACTTTGTCAAAACACTCCCCGTTCACATGGATCGGCAAAAACTATTAAAAAAAAACACCGTATTATGCCAGGCCAGTAGTTGGCGATGTTAGAATTCGGCAAATGTAAATAATGCATCTCCGCTGATTTTAGGAAATCTACACTTTACTGGAGAAGCATTAATAAACTAATAAAGTTTCTTGAGCAGCAAAATCACAGTCCTGTAGTCCGCCATTGCAGTTTTCGTCGTCAAGTACTTGCACATGAAATGCACAAGACGTCACCATTTTTACAAATGCATGTTTTTGTAGTTTACACAGAGACAATAATTGTATTGTTTCAAAAACTTGAAAAAAATGTGCATTTTGAGGCCACAAAAACGCAGTTGTCATGTAAATTAACAGCCAAAACGCATTAAAAGTTTTACGTTTTTAGTTGGAAATGGTGTTGAGTCGACGGCCTCTAACCCCTTATTTACACTGCGGAGCGTTGCGGCTGCGACACGGCTACCGGAGTTGATCGCGGCCACTCTCTAGTCTAGTCAATGCTTGTGTTTACACCAGCCGCGACGCGGCACGTTTCAGAAGCGTCCCAGATGCCGCGCCGCTTCGCTAAAGATAGGCGCCTAGACTATTTTTGACGGACGCCGCGCCCAAGCCGTACCGTAAATACAAAATAAAAGTCAATATACACTGTCAATTTCAAAATAAAAAAACCTGTACAATTGTATTGCACACCAATCCTTGGTACGAGACCAGAAATGGACGACGAGAGGTTCATCTTGGTAGTTGAAAAACACACAATGTTATATGACACCACAAATCCTTTTTACAAGGACAGTTTCAAAAAGGACATGGAGTTTGATTACAAGAGTTGTAGGACAGTCAAATCACGTGGTCTCGCGCATCCAGCCGCTTCGCTTCTGAAACGCTCCTGGTGTGACGGTGCGGATCCACTTGTCCGTGCGGCACTTCTGTCGCGCCGTGCTCCCCTTTATTCCAATGGGTGACGTCACACGACTTTAACGCGCCCGTAAAGCATCCCGGGAAGGCGGCGCTTCATTTGGAAAAATGCTGCGCGTCAAAAAAGCTGGCCGATGCCTATCTTTATGCAAATGAATTCCGTTGAACGCGCCGCGACTATCCAATAGAAGTAGAGCATATGAAGACGGGGGGAAGTCTCTCGCAGGTCCTCTGTTCTAGACTGGCCGCTGGCTCAAAACCACGCTCATAGCGGTAAACTCGAGGAACGCCCATCAAAGTACAAATGTGGGGAGGCGTCGCGACAACACGCGAATGTTGTGTCGGACTAGTGGATCTCTACCGTAAATGTGGGGAGGCGTCGCCAGTTGATTCATCACAGTACACTAAAGGGCCTTTCACACAGGACGCGGAATGCGCTTGCCGCTCTGTTCAGCGTTGCCCTTCAGATACAACGTGATTTGCGCGTGACTTGATATGAATATTATATATATATATATAAACATCGAAATCAACACACAAATCATGAGCTCAGTTCTTTTTAGAATAAAACATTTAATTCAAACACTAAAGCTGACACAAAGGAACAAATTATATTTTAAACACACTTGACATGCCAACTTGAATGGCGATATGTCTCCATGACAGCTTTTCTGATGATGTCCCTATACGATCTCAAACTTCTATCATAATTAAAGGTCGGGAAATTCCGACACACAGTACTAGCCGTTCGTCCATTTTGATTTCCGTGTTTGTTTGGATGTCCCGTTTCTATTGGCCGCGCTGGTAGTCGTCACAGAGCGCAGCGGCAAAAGTTAAACTATTTTGAACTTTGACCGCGGCATGCGCGCTAAGACGTCAATGGTGCGCACCACTGCGCTTGCGCTCAGGTCGACGCAGAAACAAAACGCCTTCGCGCGGCGCAAGCCATTGAAATGAATGGGTTTCATGGGTTTCGCGCATACCGCGTCCTGTGTGAAAGGCCCTTAAGACATTTGTTGTGTATTACAAGTTTTTTTTATTTTTAAATACACATTAGTTTGCATTTCTTGAACATAAATCTGAACATTGGTTAAAGCCAGGTTCTAAATGGTTTTATGTTGTTGACATATTGCATTTAAATGTTATTATAAATCAGAAAATACTGTCAACAGGAGAGTGTTTTAGGATAAAATGTTATCAGAGTGGATGAAAATGAACAAACATCTTGGTAAAAAATTGAGAGTATTGATAGGAATAGAAATGTAAAGTTCGGTGCCTGTAAATGTAAAGCTCAGAATCTGGAGATTTAAGAAACAAAAACTAGTTTTAAAAACATAATCTTTAATATCTGCATTGTAATTGAACCCTACATATTCAGATAAAGTATATTCATATAAACACTTAAGTGTGCATTTGGGATATTTTCTTTTCAACAGTCTGAAAAAAAAAAGATGTTATGAATTTTATGATGTCGAATTCGCCAAAATTCTTAAAATTGAAGGGGCAAAAAATCATTAAAAAAAAAAACTTGGTTTGCCATATTCACTTGCCTTAAAGTCATTGGTGCTGAATTTGATTTTCAGTACTTCATTGAACACCATTACTAAAGCTTGTAAAGGCACATGATCACAGTTGAAAATCTGAGAGTAAGTCAGTGAGTGACCTCTGCTGGCTCAGCACAGGATAACAGAAGCATGACACAAGGGTCATTATGAGCTGGTTTCCTGAAGTAAGAGCTACAAGATAACTTTCTATAAAAATGTCCTTTTGATAAAAATTTTTTTTTAAATGTCATAGAAAATTTACAGGTTTGGAAAGGAAGTGATGACAGAAATATATCCTCAATGTGTTACAATTACTTTGTGGTAGTTCATTTAATATTGTGCATTTATATGGGACATAATTGAATATGGGCCAGTGTTACGGAGGAATGTGTGTTGTGTATGTGTGGTAGTGTGTGTGTTTCTGATCCCATTAGCACAGCCAAGATACACTAAGTTTTATCATGGTCCAAAGAAGCGTTTTGGTTGATCAGATGACAAGTGGACGAGGCTAAATACAGGTGTAAATGGGGTAAAATATTTTATTTGTTGCGTTTGTCCACTTTTGACCACTTCCAAAGGGAGTTGAAAACACATTTGACCACATTTATTAAGTAGTGTAAGCGCTCATGTGTTCAAACAGACACAAAAGAGGTCTCTTCTCCATGACATCATGCGTGAAGATCATGAGAAGATCTCTAGACAGGCGGGGTTAACTTTGACAGATGAAAAACGTGCCAAACACAATGTTTTTCACCATTCCTGATTTCTCACACACTCATTTAGTCTATTAGATCAAAAGATCTAAAAAAAATCACACATTTACCCGTCCATAGACCCTCCGCTCGAAGAAATCAGGACAGAAGTGTTTGAAAGTGGACAAAAGAGACGGATTAAAACACCACGTGTGAACGGGGTCTACTTCTGATCCGATCCACCAAAACACATCTTAACACCTTAAGGTGCGCCTTAATTAAAGGGCCTCGAGAGAGACCTGTATTGTTATTTTCGTCACTACCTCTCTGTATCCAAAGAAAGAAACTTTAAATATGCAGACTCCAGACAAAACCAACTAACCAAATTACAAGAGAACGAGTAACGAAGACAATAACAGTTAGCATGAAGTCAATCTCATATCTCATGTTCGAGGGCCGTTGGGAATCAATGGGAATGGAGGTTATTCTGTGGCCGTAAGAGCCTGAGTAATCCACTAAGTCCTGGATTTGGCTCTCCAGTGGCTTCTACCACGTTCCTGACCTTGCTGGAGAGATTAAAGCGGTGGACATTTCCTGGCAAACGTCTCAGAGCAGAGAGACACAATAACCCACTATTAGGACAAAGAGCCTTACATCTACTGTCAAAGAGTTTCCTGCATGTCTGACCTGAACGCATAAAGCATTCAGGACACATTCTTCACTGTTCTTGTCTTTATTTGCAGACATGTAGCATCTTGTAAAACACCTTCTCATAAGTACTATAAGCAAAGGGAGAGGTTAATGCTATTTACAAATGTCTGAAATGAATCAGTTAGCGAGACGGCAAGAGGATCTGGTGTTAATTGTTGTTGATGGGGTCTGGATCACTGCTCCAGTTCATCTCAAAGGTGTTTAGTGGGGCAGATCTTTAAGATGTGTACTGGACTCTGTAACATGAGGAAACTAAAGGGAACAGGCTCATGACTCAAGCCAAATTACTTTAAGAGTGCCTATTTGTAATTTATCCTATGAAAAAGAAGTGTGCTTGTATTGAATGTGCACTTGTAGTTGTTGTAAATTCACTGTAAACCCCCTTCATAAGGGCTTATTGCTTGTATAAAATGGTTAGTCCATAAAAAAAATATATTTATTTTAATATTAATTGCAGTGGCGCAACAAAATTAATTGAAGAGTTACCTACATTCGCTTTGAACACAACTCTAGGACCGGAAATATCCATATTTGCAGATAATGTAAATTTAATAAAATAAAATGCCACTTGACTTCACACTTAAGTACACATTTATAAAGTGAATCTTGTAATGATGTCAAATTAAACGTTTTGGTAACACTTTATTTCAGTGTCCTTGTTACACCTTACATTTAGTTATTATAGTAATAACTATTTTTGTGGGTAAAAAAATACTAATTTAATTAGTTAATTTTATTTTAATATTTAATTGAATGGAGTTTAATTATAATACATTTTAAATTATAAAAGTGTCATGACATGAGAAATCGAATTTCATCTTTTGACATATAAAAATTCTTTATACCATTCTACAAGTTTCAGAGCTTAAAATCTCCTCCTCATTACAAACTGAACTTTTATTTTGATCAAGATTCACATTATATATATATATATATATATATATATATATAGTGTGAATCATCACACCATAGGCCCTGCCCACTAGCATTTAGTCGCTTAACGGCAGACATTTGTCAAAAGTGAATAGAAGTCATTATAATCACTGACGCTGTCTACACTGATACAGTATACTGTCGACAACAGGACAAATGGAAGAATGAAAGCACGTTCACTTTGACGGATCCAGTTTAAACAGCTGGTTTGCATCTCTATACAGACTTCAGAAGTGGATGGTTTATTTTAATAGCATCCCAAATCATGTTGGAAGATTATATGTTTGTTCAGAGCATTTGACTGAAGATAGTTTTGTCCAAGAGGGACAGGGAGACTGTATTGGATCTGACCGCAGCCGATTCAAAAAAGTAAGTAAAAGCTTTCATAATGCTTTGTCTGTAAATACGATTTTCCACATAGATATTTGTAAAACATTATAAGTGAACCTCAAGGATCATATAAAAAAATACATGTCTTGACCCCTTTAAAAGCCATGCGATTCCACATGCTCATTGCGAAATGTTGCCCGAGCGTTTCCCCATGGTATATCCCCATATATATATATATTCCCCAACATGTCTTGCCTCATGTTATGATCTTCTGCTTGTTTATTGGATTGACATTTCTGGATGATCATTTCTGCCTTGATTGCCCGCACTCGTAACCGACCCTGTTTGTGCCCATTGTTCACATTTGTTCATGAAAATACATTTTGACTCAACCTTGAGTCTGAGTTGATCAGAGTTCACAAACATGCTGAGTCTCTCATGTGTCAACTTGTGTGTCAACTGGTACCCAAATTTAGTGAGAACAGACAAAACGTGAAGCAAATACAGCAATGAAGTATTGAATCTCATGTCTCTTGTGATTTTCCAGCAGTCAGAGTAATGAACCCTTGTCTTGATCTGTTCCCCTTCGCTGCCTCCAGCTGTAGCCAAACGAAAGTCAAATAGGGAACAATTTCCATGTCACACAGAGGACGGCAGCTATAATTTCAAAGCACCTGCTCTGAACTGACATACACAGGGATATAGTTCAGACTCCTAATTATCATCAAGAGCATTTAAAGCAACATTATCTTGGGATTTGTTACATATTTCCATTGTGCTTATTAGCTGGAGATTATTATGTTCTTTGGGGGACACATTCAAGGAATACCATTGGACTAGACAAGAGATGAAATTAAGACCCTGCCGATGGCCATGCCATAAAAGTTGAAGATAAAAACTTTTAAACTGATTAGTGTGTTCGGTTTGGCCATGATTAGGAAGACGCACTTTATATCAAACCATCAAATCGGCAGTTTAGCTATGATTGAGTGTCTGAAATTGTGAGCCTTTAGATGAGTCATGCGAGACTCTCCGACGGCATTCATGCATTAGTTCAAACGCATGCAGGCTTAAGAAGCTGAGGGAGGCACTGAGTTCAGCAACATGAACTCAAATGAACTCTAACAACATTGCATGACGGCATTTATGAACAAAGCTCCATTGCTCAACACAACAGGAGCAAATTCCCTATTGTCACCAACTTAATCTACAAACCGGAAATTTTCAGGTTTTGAAATTCCTGTCCCCATAAGCACCCTCGCTCAACATGCTGATTCAACATGGTGACAAATCCCTAAAACACTTCCTCAATCTGGCAGTCCAGTGAATGTGCTAACTGAAAGTGATAGGGCAATGCCTGCCGACTAAATACATCTTGCATGCAATAGATTTGCACTAGAGATGCACGGTTGGCGGTTACAGCCGCGGACTCCGCGGATGAACCGCAGATCGGGCGGATGACGTGACTAAAAAAATATTTTAATTAAATTCGGGTGGGTGGCGGGCGGTTGAACCAAATAATGTGCTAAAATGCGTTTTCTATTAGGCTACAATGAAAATATTGTACAGTAGCCTATCAGATAAGGTCAGTGTGAAGAGGTCAGTGTGAAGAGGTTCAGTGTGTGTGGAAGGAAGAAGACTCGCATGAAGACTCGCATTTATTCAGAAAAACAAAAAGAAACGTGGCACATAGTAGCGCATTAGTCACCATAAACAAAACTCGCGATCCAACACTTCTCAGTCTCGGTTGCAGTAGCCGTGTGCGAAGTCCCAGTCCAACTCGCTCTCTCGCTCTATCATTCCCGCCAGTTATATGCGGTCTCTCCATGCCAGTTACTGCAATCAGACACAGGTGTTCATCATCAGCACTTGACCTACTAACCGCGCGGCTCCGTCCTTTCTCTTCCGCTACAGACTTCGCAAAATCACGCCCCCCGCGCCACAGTCAGGTTTGCCGAAGTGTGTTTAATTTATTTATTTTTGTCCCTGCGTGCCGATCCGAGGCGGAGTTCACTGGATATTCTGAGAGCTTTCTAGTCTCGCCCAATCAGCGGATGGCGTGTGGGTTCGGTTTTGAAAATTGGTCAAAAATGTTGGTGCGGATGGATGGCGGACGGATTATGAGTTTTGTGTTGCGGTTGCGGATGAAGTAATAGCCCATCCGCGCATCTCTAATTTGCACACTTTGAAGAACACCGAAGAACACTCACAAACCGCTCGTTTCGTGTCTTAGACCATCAATGTGTACTTACATTTACGAGTCATTAAATCATGTTTAATTTTGACTTCTCTGTCCATGCTTTTTGGTGGACCCCCTTTGCCTCCAGTGTATGACTGACAGACAACAACGGTTTGACTGAAAAATGTCAAAATTGAAAATACTGCGGAAACAAAGACACCTACATCTTGGATGCCCCTGAGGTAAGCTAAAACATATCAAAAAATAATTTCAAAGTGAACTATCCCTTTAAGGCTTCACCAGTACACGCTTACATATTTATCATTATATGCTTTTTAATGCTGTGATTTGAAGAAAATTAGTCGAAAACTATATTTTCAGAATCAAGACCACCTATAAAGCGGGTTATTTAAAAACAGAAGTTAAAAACACACTGACTTGTGGATTCTACAGGAAATTAAAGCATTGCTTATTATTTTCGAAGCTTGGTGCGTCTATCTTGTTGACTAGCATTAGCATTGGTATTGGTGAGCTTGAGGCCGCTGAAGACCAGAATCGGCGCAAACGCAATGCAGAATTCGGACCGAATGCAATGATAGGATGTTCTGCCTGTCAGTGTATGTATTTCCATCCCTCCGTGCACCTTCTTGCGTTGACATCACTCTCAAAACTTCCTTGTTAGTCCCAAAACAGCTTATTGAACAACATGACATCTTTTGCGTAAACATACACATCACTTTCAAGTCAAGTGGCGAGTTATCTATATGCATTTTGAGCTATCCGCGTGTATGTCTACGCCGTTAAATGTCCAAGTGATTCCGCGTGTATGTACACGCCGTTAAATGTCTGCGCGAAAGTAAGCAAAATGTAGATCTACAGCTGGGGAGCGATATTTTTTTTTCCTAGGATGGTAGGGGAACACTAATAAATGCTATTAACCCCAGTGATGGGGTCGGGGTAGGTCATATACAGTATTTATATATATACAGTCATGTAACGTTAAGTCAACGGCGTTCATTAACATGCTGAAAAGCGATTAAGCGTGAAAAGCGATTAAGCGTTCCAAAAATGGAAAGACGAATTGTCGTGTCATACATACGCCATTTCATGAGGTCAGTCTGTATTGAATCTAAACTCCGAAAACCACTTGTTTCGGATTTTGTCACATTATGGCTTAGTAGTGTGATGAAAAACCGCCTCTGCAGTCCTTACAACGCCCACTTCTACATCATTGCGTCTTTGGCCCTGCCCACTGCTGCGTTAGTGAGATACAGGACCACTGGATTAAAAATAACATTACCTTCCAAATGATCCTAATGCTAGAAAAGTGCTTCATTATTTCAACTATGTGAATATTTCAGTCGGGCAGTAATAGTTTGGTTCGGTAGCCTACATTTCACTGCAGGTTCTTTGGTAAATCAGTCGCGATTTCGGCGCAGGCTTGGTAGACTTTTAATGTAAGATATGGACCTGACAGTAATCCCACAACATGTAAGTAACCGTACAAATCACCATCAGTGATGTCTGATACGATTCATGTACAGTAAGCATTCTTCTTTCGTTGCTGCTTTTCTGCCTTCAGTGCCCGGGTCATGCAACACATGCCAAAACCAGCGTGCCTCAGTATCTCACAGCGCTCTGTGATCCATGGGACTCGTCCTCATGCTTGTGAGTGTGTTGTGCCTTGCTTGATAATCCCGACGTCTCTGTGACATCCACTCTCAGTACCTCACAATTTCATTTGTGTGTTTGTTTCCTCTTTCTTAACCTGGCGCAAGAAACTGCAACACTTCCCCTCTCGCTGCTAATAATGTCTCGCTCCACTTCTACTCTCCTAATCTGCCTCTTTCTCTCACGCACACACACACTTACTATGAGATATTGTGAAGTCAGCATACACAACAGCAAACAGATTAAACACCACAGAAAATTTTGTCTGTTAAAAAATCAACATGAATTTGACCCATGTTCCAGTCTTCCTAAGTGAACAACATACTGTATTAAAGGGTTAGTTCACCCAAAAATGACAATTGTGTCAGTATTTACTCACCCTCATGTTGTTCCAAACCTCTATGTGTTCATTTGTTCTGCTGAACACAAAGGACGATATTTGGAAGAATGTTTTAATCAAACAGATCTCATTCCCCATTGACTACCATAGTATGTATTTTTTCCTACTATGGTAGTCAATGGGGATTGAGATCTGTTTGGAAATAGTGGGGGTTTTATTTAAACATTGGAGCAAATGGTAATGTAATTTTGGGGTTTGAGTGTCAGTTTTTTGTTTAACTTTGTAGCAGTAATTTATTAGCAAAAATGTAGGTGTGTTACAACACAGTGTGTATACAGATAGGTGCATGCATTTATCTATATAAATCATGGTTAGACGTTAAGTCTCATGTGTAAGTAAATTAGTCATTTAATTGTTTGAATAAAAAGTTGTAAAAATGGGATTTTAAAGTTTAAATATATTGTATTCTGAATCAACATCAATTTACTGTCTTGTTATATATGTATTTGTTGTTTGTTTTGTAGAACATAAAATGTATGACTATGTAATAGAAGTTCTTTTGTGTGTGTGTGTGTTTTATTTTGTTAGGTTAAAGGGGGGTTGACTGTGATTTCACTTTTTTCATTTTAAATAGTGTGTAATGTTGCTGTTGGTGCATGAACAGTATCTGCAAAGTTGCAGCGCTGAAAGTTCAGTGTAAGCAGAGATAGCGTCTTTTAAAAATCAGGAAGTATATTGCCTACAAAAACGACTCAATTGTGACTACAGCTGGGTTATGGTACGTCACTAACCCATAGATTTGCATCAACCACTCCCTCCGGAATATGCAGAAAAGGGCATGCGCATATTTCAGCAGCTCCAGCAGCTCGTCGAGTGAGTTGTTCACGCAGCTGTCAGGTCTTCTGTGTTTCGAGTTTCCCACGGACGCTATACTTCCTCAACAATGGATACAATTTATGTTTGATTATGTTCCTGAAACTGACGATGGTAATCTAGCTCTCTGTGCTGCTCATTTACGGAAGACTGCTTCCAGAATCTCCACGGATTCAACACCGGATTCAACAAGAAACTGTTACTAAAACATGACACAGTTTCAACTTTAAAACCAGAGGCAGCAGTTGTTGGGCCACAAACTGTAAGTAGCCTAAGACTTAATCATTTTAAATGTATTTTCATGTATAATTCCAGACGTAGCCTTGTGTTTTATTTTTTTCAAATGCCAGCGCTGGCTTTATTGCCACTAGGCTATTAGTTATGCTATTTTTTGTCTACAACAAACGTGTACAGACATGAATTTTGTATAAGTACTAATGTTGTAAACGTATTTTTCATGTATATATGCTTTATGACGTTATTTTCGATTTGATCAAGAACGTAAACTTGCCAACGCTGTTTGAGTATACCATTAGTAGCCAGTCAGTTAATTGTTGCCAGTCAGATGCTATTGTGTAAAACAAACGTGTGTAAAGTTAAAAAATGTAGCAAATTATCATTCAGAAACGTTTATTAAGCGCCGTGTGTGGTGAGGTTCTGCTTGACCCGCTTCATCGCGGCTTACTCGGTCTGATTCTACCTCAAACTGATACTGCAGTTCGACACATATTTACATCTGGACCGGAGCTCATGACGTGCCCGTTTCGCCCGTAAAGGTAAAGTTAAAGTTGGCAGTTTAGCCAATCACAACACACCGGGCCAAGCTAACCAATCTGAGCCCATGACGTGTTTCTGAGGGAGTGGTTTCATAGACTCAGGAAGTCAACCGCTCGTTCAGGGGACAGAGGAGAGCGCGGCTGACAATAAAAGTGAAGTTTATGAAAAATAAGACTTTTAAAAAAAGAAAAAACACGAATACATGTTATATTGCACCCCATAAACACAATCATACAAAGAAAAAAAGCAGTCAACCCCCCCTTTAATACAAATATTTTCTGTTTAGGTTTCTGCAGTCAAAGTGAAGGTGGTTCATGTCAGTCCGGCGACTAAAATGGTGGAAATGAATGGTCTGTTTGTAGAGATGCAAACTTGTCATATAGCCGATGACACGGATCACATAAAGATTCAGTTGTGGGGGAAGCAACTGGGAGCATTGATCAATAGTCGGTCGTATGACATCACCAATTTGTATATATATGTATATGCGCCTACATATGTGTATATTTTTTGTATATATTTATGTCTGTTTCTTGTAGTGTTTTTCACTTATTCACTTTGTGGAGTTAGGGTTGATCACCTAAAAAACTACAACTCCCACCATTGGACTACAACTGGTCCTACCTGGCCTCTGCAGGTGTGGGTTATCACTGTTGATTTACCTGATGTGTTTGAACACAGTTAAATGGAATGTGACATTGAGTTTGAGGATGGTTTTGTGAACGAAAGCTTGGCTATTAAATTTGCTTAAAGGACTCGTTTATTTATTTTTTGAATCACCAATTTGTCTACCGGGGAGTTTGGTGGTGATCTGTTCCTGACTGCGACTCGCAGTACTGAGATGAACGAGGTGGCAGCTTTGTCTGGTGTGAGTGTGGACGCTTCATTTGCAGTTGACGAAGAACATTGACCGGTCATGTCACTGCAGAGGTCATTGTACGGCGATGCTGTACGAAGTGCTCTGCCTGGCAGGCTGAGGTCGAAGGAAAACGCAAGTTTCACCGCTGTGGAAAGTGTGGCATGCTGCAGAGGTTGGAAAGTTTTCAGGCCAATGTAACCGCCAACGTCTCCTTGTCAGGAGATTTTGGTGAAGAAGAATTAAAAGTGCCCAATTCAGTGCTTAGAAAGCACTTGGAGAAAGAGGAGCTCCTTAGACAGACAGGACGTAGAGAAGCATTTGTTTGACATGGGCTTGTGTAGCTTTAAAATGCTGGACAACACTGGGGTTGCAGTCATGAAGGTGGGGAATGTTGTAAAGCCTGCGGTGGAAAAGGAGACTGTGACTGAAGCTGAAGCCATTGAAATGGACAGTTGGTTTGCTGACGAGGAGCTTGTGCCGACTACAAGCAAGTAAAACTCAGGGAGGAGGTTGATGCGGAGTATGTCGCTTAACTATTTTTTTTATATTAGTGAAGTCAACAATATTGTTCATATATTTATATACATATATTCAGGGGTGTAAAGTAACGAATTACAAATACTCACGTTACTGTAATTAAGTAGTTTTTTTCAGAAATTGTACTTTTTTGAGTAAGTTTAAAATTGTGTAATTTTACTTTTACTTGAGTACATTTTAAGTGATGTATCGGTACTTTTTCTCCGCTATTTTCCTTCTGTTTGTGGCCGTTACTCGTTACATGCTTGTTTTAATTTTATTTTTATCCATCAACGTGATTGGATCGAGTAATCGGTCTCGTGACTGTCATCAATTCAAATTAAGCATATAAAACTTACCGCCTATTCCTGCTGTTACTCGTGACTGCGGTGGAAGTGCATTCATCACGCATCAATTCAATCCAGATATCAGCGTCTCCCTCTAATATGCTAAGGTACATTTCACATTTCTTCTTAATATGATATTTATAAAGGCTGGCCTGTCTACATGGCCTAACATTTGGTCTGAGGTTGGGGGAATTGCGAGACGAGTTCATAATGCGGTGAATTCCCGCTCCCATTTACTTCACAATCACAGGAGAGACGCGCGTCACGATCTGCCACGTCTCGCGCTCGCCATGCCGCCAGATTCAGAATCAGTGCACCATGTCGTTAACTTGAACTGCATTACTAATAAGAAATTAGCACAGCTCGTTAATAAACAGCGTTTTTTGATTGATCCATTATGTGATCCGTCTTCATTTGGCAAGTGCACTTGCGCAAAAACATTTTTTCATGCTGAACTTTTTTTTGTGTGGATATCATGCTGCTGATAAAACGGCTTCGCCGAGACTTCAGAGACAAAGTGTGTTTGTTTCTTTTGTAAAAGTTTCCTGGATATAACTTCCCTATTTAATGCACAATTGTCCTTTCAAATTATATTATCAGCATTACAATGTGAGTAAATGTAGCCGTGTAAAATGTAAGGGATGATGCCACCCTTCTAGAACAATGCATTTACGTTTAAATTGTAACATATTTAATAGCATGGAATAAAAGTGTGTAATTAGTGTTAGCTCACTATCTTAGCCTTTTTCAGTGCATTAGTTGAGGTAATATGATAATATTAGTGATTCTCATTTATCAAAACACTAACATTGGTACCGTTTTGGAGAGAAATTGGGTATTTTTTTATTCAACCCATCTCTTGGTGTGTGATGCTGAACTATCATATGAGTTTCTAAAGGTTTTTGAATTATTTGCACAGTTATGAATATTGATATTTTATGTGCAACAATAACATGCTCAGGCCCAGTGGCTTTTCGCCTAATTTTAAATGCTTTCCCCCCCAAATAATATGATTTAAATGGTGATGAGTGTACTGATTTGATGCATTTTAAAAAGATGGATGATAGATATTCTTCAATCTTTCTTACAAAGAACAAAATATAATGTGAATTCTATTATGTGCATTTTTAAACTTATAAGTTGTAGTGCACAGTGTTTATTATAAGGGTTAGAATCCGCACCTCAGTACTCACTACTCACTACTCTTGAGTACTTTTAAATAAGCTACTTTTTTACTTTTACTCAAGTAGTTTTTTGGACAAGTACTTTTTACTCTACTCACACTACATTTTTTGGAATGTAATGGTACTTTTACTTGAGTATGTTTTTTCAGTACTCTTTCCACCACTGCATATATTGTGGTTTTAAAAAAATATTGTGTAACAGTTGACGTTTTTATGTTGTACTTCTAATTTTATTTTATTTGAAGTGGTAATTGCAATGCCTGGATTTTATCTATTTTTTAAACTGTTTGCACTTTTTGTTTACATTTGTTCTGAAATGTCTATAAAGATTTTTATTTTGTTTATGCAAGACAAGTGATGTACTTGGTACAGTTTTAAATAGACATACTTGAAAATTTAACTTGTAGTGTAATATTTTTTTGTTTTTGTTGTTGGCTTTGTCATGTTATAGGTTTTTTAAATTTTTTAATTAAAGAATTCTTTAAACAAATCGAATCTGTTTATCTACACTACAAATCTACACTTTTTTTTACTTGCAGCAGTTTACAATTTATTGACGACACCACAGTTTTTTTTTTCCAAATGGGAGCGGCTGACTCATTAACACTTACATGCAATACAGAGAGCTTTTCACTCACCACGTTTTAGCAAGATTCCGTGAAAAAGTTTCAACTTTTATTTTCCTTTTACAACCCGAAGAAGATATCATGGGTTTATCTAGTTTGCTGAAATCCATCCTCGATCACTTTTAGTCAGCTTTGACGAAACTCCTCTCAGCCAGCGCGTCTTTTCAAAGTGACAAGCAGCCTTGTCACCTGACCTGAATACTGCGCATTGATTTGCTAAAACAGACTTTTCGGGGCTTGTCGTTTCTGCTGTAAAACAAACTTGCGATGCCTTAACAGTGGAAAATACCAGCTTTTGTGAAAAAGGGTTCAGTCAATCTTGTCAGGCGTCTATTTCAGCGGAGAAAAGTTATTTGAGGATGTGGAGTGTGTCAAAATAAAGGTACCGTATATCGATATTTTGTGTGGTATCGATGCATCGTATCGTTAGACTTTTGATCGATGCATCGATCCATATCGATGTATTGTTACACCCCTATTTACAATAAGCATATTTTCAGGGATATATTCTATTTGCACTAAAAATAGCAGTTCTTTGCAATAAGTGTCAATAGTTGTTAGGTGTATTTTCTTTCTTTCTTTTCTTTTTTGAAAATCATATTTCATGTTACAAAAACAGCCTTTTTCCACCTTAGATGTTTTAGAATACAAAAAAAAAAAAAAAAAAAAAAAAAAACAGGTTGACCAAAAGAGGATGTAATATGACACCAGTTATAATAACACTTGTCTGCGTTGTGTGTAGCGTTGTAGAAGAGAAAGACACTGGACCAAAGGCAGCGGTTTCACTGGATTTACTGATACACAAAACACATAGGACAGAGACGCTCCTATATATCACTCCTCAGTGCATTAACCCTAAAACCGTATTCTGGACAAATTTGGGCAAAATAGTTTTGATTCTTTTTTAAAAAATACTTCCCTTGATCTGAGCGGTACAAGACTTGGCTACTTTTCCTAAGTTTGCCTCCAGAACACACACACATTTTTTTGCCTTAATTCTACAATGTTAAGTGGGTGGAAAAAAAAAAAAAAACTCCTTAATCCCGTATTTGCCCAAAAATGGGCACCCATAGAAATGAATGGGAAAAACTGTAATTTAGAGCATTCTTCTTGTTTTTTTGTAAAAATAAATTAATAGATCAATACAATGCATATATAACATACACACAAATGAAGGGCTGATCCTGTACAACATTCTCAGCATGGCAAAAAAAAACTCACACACGCACACAAACAATGCATTCAATGAGCCTATGACAGAGCTGGGCTAATGTCTGACCATGTTTTTTGGTATGATCCAATCAATCCACGTGGCTCATCACCCCCTCTCTCGAGGCGTTTCTCAATGTCAAGGAAGGATCCTCGGAAGCCGGAATTTCGAGGATGCTACGTCATCGACGTCCGTCGAAGGACTGTTCCAATGTCGAGGATCCTCAGAATTTCAACCAAGGACTGAGTCCTTCGTTTGGAAAATATCCCATACACAGGAAAGGATGCATATGTGTAGCCTTCGCGGTCTTAAATCACCCACAATCCTATGCGCAGCTTTGCTATCTTGTTCAAAAACTAAAAAATGTCGACCGTTAGCGGAGTCGGAGTGATAACGGCAATATGCTTTCAAATGTAAGAAAGTATAATTTCAGTTTAGCCCTTTATTTAATGTTTGTTAAACTATTTAACATATCGGCTCAAATTTGCTGAGGGGATTTAAAGCTGTTCCCTTTAACTGGTGATTATAACTTTTTAATTTTTACTTCATATAACGTTATAGCCTTTTTTGTTGGTCACATATTTTACAATTGCATGTTTTAACAGCTAGATCATGTTGCTATGGAGGTAGTTCTGTTCACTCCGGTAATAATCGTTTTTGAATGAATAAACTCGTTTTTAAATAAATATTTTGTGTTAAATTATTGATTTATTTGGTAGGTATATGTTATAAGTGGGAAAATAGCGAGGCGGTTGTTACAGCGAATAACCCCTTCAGGCTGATCAAGACCCCTCTGCTTTAGAGTTTGCGGGGTTGTATTCACTAAAACAACCGCCTGGTTATACATTATCCCTTATACTTTATTTATTTATTTCTATGAGGACTGACAAGAAAAAAATAAGGACTGTCAAGTGTATTTAAACAGTGCAGTACACGAGCAGTATGATTTTTGCAGCGCCGAAGCGGACCTTTCACTGATGTAATGACGCAATGACGTGCAATGATGGTCATATTTATCTAAGCATATTTTGGCATCTTTGTATAGTCTCACCTAACACAGATATACATTTTTTTAAATTACAATTTTAACTTGTGATAGTCAAAAACTTAAGAGGTCAAATTCATTTTATACAGTGGTTCATAGAGTTAAGCCTATATATGCAGCCATTAAGTACTATGGCCATTTCACGAGTTCACACTTACATATAATTTTGAGTGAGTAAGATTCAATGCGTATTTGGCGTGCTGTCCGGAGGGAGGGCTCCGTGCTCGGAATTCTGCCCGAACCCAGAGTACTCCCCCCGTATGCAAGTGATTTTTTAGAAAGAGGAGTGTGCAGGACTAGGAGTGTGGAGAAGGGGTGGAGGAGGGATGCTGCAAACTGCCAATGGATCGAGGTAAGACTGCTGAGTCTATATATACCCTCTTATCATTGGTTGCTGATTGCTGATTGCCGTCCACTCGTGTTAATTATCTGAACGTGCTCCTCCCGAACTTAGTTATTAACAAAACTTCATTTAGTGGCTATTGATATTATTGTTTTTTTTGTTAATTTAATACTAAAATAAGACACCAGGTGACCGCAAAGTCACTTCATATTTAGGTTTCAGCTCTAAGAACTTATTGGAATAATATTTTAATGTAGTTAAAAATTAAAAAATATGGTACTTTTTGAAGTAAATAAATTCAAAAATACCCCCAAAATAAAAAAAACCACAATAAATGGATAGACAAAACTTTATCGAAGACAGTGATATAACATTTATAATACATAAAAATTAGGATCACACCTGAGTCCTCTGTGCCCACATTTGTCCACAATTACGGGATTAAGGGCTATAAAATGAATACGGTTTGAATGCTCAAGAGCAACATTAAACTGGGAAAACATACCTGATACACAAAACATATAGGACAGTCTTGAGTGAGACGCTCCTATATAACACTATAAAACAAATGTGACGTACATTTAGGCCTCGTTTACACTGCATGGTTCAAGTGACCCAAATCCGATTTTTTCCTCTCATGTGGCACAGATCGGATATGACCGGTGAACGTGTAAGCAGGAAAAAAACGCATGGATTCCGATTTTCTCAGATCGGATTCAGGCCTCATTCATATGTGGTATAAATCGGATATGAATCAAATACGTGCATTTGCGTGTGCCATGTAAGCAGACAAATCGGATATTCCCCAGTAAATGCGAGTCATGCGTCATTAAAAACTGCGCGATTATAGGCGCGAGCCGCGCGATGGAAGAAAGGATACACACAGTGGAGCAATGCGGAGGTTTCATGTCTTTTGTTTTGAGTGTTTGGGGTGAAGAGTGCAGGCAAAAATGCAGGGTTGTTACAGAAATAAATCCGTTTTTGAAGACATTTCACAAGATATGAGGCATCGTTTTAAGTGCTCATGGCCAGAGCCTCTCCTCTTTTTCTCCGCCGTACGAGACCAATGTTTTGATGACTTATATTGTGGAAAGAAAAAAAAAATATTCGCATCTGCATCCATTGAATTTCGTGCTGTTTTGCTGGATTTCCCGGTTCAGAACCATCAGAACGTCTGCATTTGGTAGTTTCAGCAGTGCATAGTGTGAATGCAAAAATCGGATATGGGTCACTTTTAAAAGATGATGTAAGCAGGTCGTCAAAAAAATCGGATATAGTCAGAAAATCGGATTTGGGTATCAAGACCTGCAGTGTAAATGCAGCCTTAGTCACCATGTGCTTTCATCTCCACATATATGGATCAAAGTCAAAAATATAACTCAATCAGGACAAAATCACCAAAATAACCATACAGATATGTAAAGTAACACAGTATTCATACATTGTAGTGAAAATATAAACATAAAACCAATTATTAAAGTACGGATTAATTAAGATTAAGAAGAGCCAAAAATAACTCACCTCCTCAGTGCATTAACAATGCTCAAGAGGAAGAGGTGGAGACAAAACAGGAAATTTAAAGACTCATGGTGACGTCACAGCAATTAAAGGGAAAACACCCTCATTCTAAGACAAGTATATATCAGATATATGTGAAAGTAAACCTTTTTTGTGTAAATTATAACAAACAATACATACATTTTAACTGAACACATTCTGTCCCTGTTACACTTGCCGAGGTTTATTAAATTACAACAACTCGCAATACAATGCGTCAACATTAAATTAGTTTATCCCCAAAATTAAGAAAATTATAGTTAGAAATAGTCAGACCCAAAAGAGAATAATTACGTCAATTGCAAGTGAATTTTTTTTTAACATAATATGACTGTTAAATTGACTTTTGAAACAGAATAACTTCTTTCTTGTATGTAAGGAAATATTGTATCGTTTTTGGCAACATTTGATTCATTAATTTTAATGTTTTCTTTCTCTTCTTTTTTTATTTGGTATGTAGTTATAAAATATATACACACTTCGTACTTCTGTTAGTTTAACTTCCTGTATTGCTCTTTTGATTTGTAAGTCGCTTATTGTCCGCTAAATGATTAAATGTAAATGTTTCTTAAATTGAATCAGTCTGAAATTCACTTGTTCGAAACACAATAACCCATAAATAGACTAATTTAAATCAAAATAACGTATGCAAAGACTGGCTTGTAGACTGAAATGTCTTTGTATGGAATCAAATTACTGTTAAATTGACTTGTTCGAAACAAAATGACTCTGAAATTGAGTCATTTGAAACTGATTCACTTGTGACCAAAAGACTCTAATGTCCTTGTTTGGAATCAAATGACTGTATTTTATTTGCGTTTTGAACGGAAGGGAAAAGAAGAAGCAGAAGAAGAAGCGTCTGCGGTATCCACAAGTTTCCGAGGGGCGCTCCTGTAAAAAATAAAATGGTGAAACTTCCGGTGAGGCGGCGGAAGTAGCATTCCAATGGTATTTTGTGTGTTAGTTAGCGAAGAGGCTAGCTGTTTTTCGGAGAATTATTTTACTATTTAAAGACGCAAATCTTTATGAGAGATGTCGTTACGGAGCTCAGGGACAACATGTGCTGTTCGCGGTTGTATGTATAACCTGACTAAACTAATTTAGTGGCTTAAACGTAATTTTTTTTAACATAAGCTGAAAACGAAATCGGAGTGATCCTGCCAGAGCCCGTCTCTGATCCTGCCAACGACTGTAGTTTCCATCACCTCCCAAAAGACGACGAATCTTCCTGTGTACATTTGTTTAAATTCTTAATATTCTATAAACTCTACCAGCATGTGATTGGCTGTTCGCTACTGATGTTACACCTAAACTCAGGATCACAGCCTGTGTTGACAGAATACCAAATGTGCCAGTTAATGTATTCAAGCAGCACATTCATTTATAATTTTGAATAAACTCCAAAGCACAATGACTAAGTGTGTATTTTTTATTTTAATTGTTTGTCAGCTCGCACAACTGTCTGTCACCATGCCTTAATGAGTATTGATTATTAATAATGTTATTATAATACTCCCAATCAACTACTGCGGAGGGTAAAGGCACTGTTATTTCACCCTTTTTAATTTCATTGAGGTTGTGTTCCCACATCGTTAGCTAGTTTGGATCGCTATAACTTGAATGACTGTCAACTGTTGAATGAACGAGTGTCAAGTATGTCAAGTCGCGCTTTGTTTACTTCGAACCGGAAGTCACGCCCACTTTTGACGCAAGGCCTCATGGGGCGTAGGAAACTTGTGGATAGCTAACCGTGTAAAATGGCTTCTCCCGTCAAAAAACTTAAGGTTGAGGAAATTAAAGATGAAATTTGTGGATATCTTCACAACCTTACCCCTGTGAAAAAAAGCGGTAAGGAGCGGCAAATTTTTTTTAATGCCGTTCTTCAAACAAGTCGCGATGAGTTTCATCATGTAGTCGTGTTTGCAGCAGAGAAAAGGACCTCGTTTTTGCAGGCCAACAAGAATAAAAGTCCTGTGAAATTGAAATTAATCAAACGCTTCGTCAGTGAGTATTTATTCGGTTATGTAAATATGTATGCTGTTATGTAATGTTACTGGTTATTAATATGTGTATTAATTTGCTTGTTTTCTTAGGCAGAGATGGCGTAGAATTTGATATTCAGTGTGGGGCTTCCACCGACATTTCCGTGGTCAACCTATTAAAGCGCCACCGGTGGAGTACAAGACGATCGCCGCGGTGAAATTAATGGCTCCGAAGCAGAACATAAGAAGTTTGTTTTACTATTAATTTAGTAGTAATTTGGTTTAGTAGCGCTAGGATATAATTTATTAAGAGCGTGGTGTGTTTGGTCAAGAACTAACAGGTATTGGATTAATTTTTGTAAAAGAAGGCTATATAAACAGCTTTTTCTAGATGGTTACCCAGATAGCAAACTGACATTGAATCAACGTGGAAATATGACATAGAAACAACGTTGATCTGACATTGTTTTGCTCATCGAATTAACGTTGAACCAACGTCAGACGCGTCATTCTTTCAAAACTAACGGAAAATCAACTTGAAATCAACGCGTTGTTTCAACGTTATGAAAGCAAACCAATTTTCGATTTTCATTTAGCTTTGAAGAATGCCGCGTCTGACGTTGGTTCAACATTAATTTGATGAGCAAAATCAACGTTGTTTCAATGTCATGAGAGACGTCATTTCCACGTTGATTCAATGTCAGTTTGCTGTCTGGGTAAGCACGTTAAAGATGTGTATTTATATGTTAGGGTTTATCAGATGAATGGAGAATGTAATGTGAGATTAATATATTTTTTTATGGTGCGTGCCATAGACGTGCTTAGAACATGGGTGGAGTCACATACTTGAAGCGTTCTCAGTGAAAGTTTTCTGTCTGTGTTCGAGCGTTTAAAGTCTGTTATTTTTAATTGAACTTATGGTGAGGCATGGAAGTTTGATAAAATGTCAACAATATAAATTAAACCAACAATTACATTTTTGCTACTAGCAGGTTGTGATTTGAATTAGATCAGACAGAACAGAAGATTAAAATATTTCTTGTTGGTTTCAAGTACCACTACAGGGGAATATTTCTTTCCACAATTTGTAGCACAGTGAGTGTAGATAAGTTTTGACGCTCAAAGAAATCCTGTTAAAGCCTAGTTCACACTACGTGATTTTAAGCCCGATTTAAGCCCGATTTGCAAATCGTTGAGTCGCCGACAAGTCAGGGTGTTATCGCGTGCAAATCGCGGGCGATTAGCGGACGATTAACGCTCGCCAATCCGATAGTGTGAAAGAGCCAACAACGCATCAAAGACAGCTCGCAGACACCTCGCAGACAGGTCACCGAGCTCAGAAAAATATCTAGCATGCTAGATATCTCGAGCAGTCGCGCGACTCAATCTCAGTGATGTCATGAGTACAGCCAATCATAGCAACGCATGGGTTGAGGACACCAGGTAAATCTTACTTTTTCTTTTTTGCATTTTTTTTTTCTCAGAGCAGATCGTCGAGCAAACAGTGTGCAGCACTAGTTTCTGTCTGACGTCCATATTCGCGTGTTGTGTTCTTCTCTGCAGTTTCGCGTCATTTCTGGTTCGTTTTATTGCGTGGTTTTTCGTGACAAAACATGGTTTCTAGACCAGATAGAATCGTGTTCTTGTCAACTCGTTATTTGTTTGATTATTTTCAGGATTTAGACCGTACTATAGTACTGAAACAGCTCTCATTGAGTCACAAATGATATGCTCTTATCATCCGATCGTGGTTGTATCTCTGTGTAGTGCGTTGTTAACTCGTGTAGTGAGTTACCTCCTGTTGTGGATCTATCACGTTGTGTTGTGTGGTGTGAACAGCTAAACAACTTGAACACTCATGATTTCACTGAGAGCAAGTCATGTAGTGTGAACTGCACAGTTCAGCCCGACATTTTAAAATCATGTAGTGTGAACTAGGCATTAGTTGTTGATTTCTAATTGTCTTTATTTTTTGAAAATAAATTATTTATTGTTGTGACCGGTCAGGTGCCTTTAAACATACATCTCTTTGTGCACTGTGTCTTAAAAAAAGGCAATATATTTGGCAGATGTAAAGTATGTGATGTTTATTTAGTCCTTTAATGGACACTATCCCGAATAAACAAAGGCAAGATTGTACTTCATAACATTTTATCATAATGTAAAAACTTGTTTCTCCTCTGAAATGACTTCCTCAGATCAGGTGGGCTATTGCATAAACAAAACCCAACAGCAAAAAAAATCCCCATTTGCTTCAGCAGTCTACGCTATCTCACGACCAATGAGTTCGAATTCGTACGAGTGATTACAAAGTACGATTTGTCTAAACCCACGTGATGGGTAGGTTTAGGGGCGGGGTCTGAGGTCATTAGTACGACTTCATTCAAATTAGCCAATTCGTAAAATTTGTACGATTTAGCAAAAATCATACTAATTCGTACGAGAGAGGTCATACGAATTGTTACGAATTAGCCACCTCGTAAAATTCGTACGAATTCCCGTGATATTGGGTTTTTGCCATTCAATAGTGTTTCACTGTTTTTCCTTATTATCGGCATAGTGCAGGTTAATCTCTTATTTTTCTTTCTCCCTTTTTTATTGGTTTAAAGAAAGGTATATTTTTTATATATGTGTGCAAATCTTGAACAATTGTTCGATGTTATTTCCAGTTCATGTTGTAAAAGTTGTTATAAGATCCGACAGATGCTTTTTTACAATGCAATTAAACTATGGTGAAGTTCCATATGAAGTTCAATGAAGTTAGGAACCGTTCTGGCTCCGCCCACTTTTTCCATCCAATCGTTTCTCAGTATAAAAGTAAGGCCTGCCCCACATTCTTATTCATTTTGAATATCCTTGAAATACATCATATTGTCAAAGTGAAATGAGAGATGTATTGTGTTGACTTTTTTACATAATTTATATTTTATTTTTCTTACATAAAATCAACCTATGCCAAAGAATGTCCGAGCATAATAAAGGTCAGATCTTTATTTTACAAATATGTTCAATTCCTTTCTGTAAAAATCTATTAAAATGTACACATTGTTGTCAGTTCCAGTAATATCATGTCTGAGGTTGGCATTGTGATCTAATATGTTATGGTAACATTATAATTTGCAGAGTCCTTGTTTACACATATTACAATATTAATAACTGTAAATTATGCATAATAACATGCAACTAAACCAAACCAAATCCTACACTGTAACAATGACACCTTAAAATAAAGTGTGTCCAAAGATTGCTTTATGAAATGAAAGGGGAAGAGTAGTTCTGGCCCACAAGTTGTGAAAATAAAATGTCTTATTTTCACAACTTGTCTACCACAACTGTTCTTCCCCTTTCATTGAAGCAATATCCTGCATATGAAACTGAAATGCAGTGTGCAACTCTATACAGCTGGATCACTGATAGTTGTCCTTTAATGTCTTTCCCTTCAATGACTGCCATCAACTGTGCCTGCATTACTGCGAATCACCCGGCAGTCGCATAACTAACACGCTACACGCCTCGGCCAATTATCATTCAGACTGTCTTTCTGTCAATCACAGTCAAGAGAGTGAAAAATCACGAGTACAGCGAGGAAAAGAAAGAGGCTGAGGGACAAAAGTGTCACGTGTGAGCTGCAGAGTCAGGGAACTGAAACACAACACAGGACAACTCAGCAGCTCTGCTCACATCTGACCTTCACCTCCCTCTGAGACCTTCTGAAAGACCAAAGCAGTGAAGTACACACATCTGAGCAAGGAATTTACATGACAACAGTCCTTTAAGATTATTATTATTGTTCATATATGTATACGCCGTCTTGGAATTATATGCTATTTTGAGATACTGAGCTCCAACATGTTTGCCTTCCATTAGATTGCACCTTTTTGTTTTCTAAATGAAAAGTCCCAAAATGTACACAACATAAGAAAAATAATGTAAATAAGTTGTCACAGAATAGGAATATGGGAATAGCTTAATTTTGGCAAAAATGTCAGATAGAACCTTATATTTGATTACCCATTGTTATTTTAATTTCTCCAATTTTGGAAAGCTAGAAATATTTCACGTAAAAATCGTACACAAATGTTGGATTTTCCGTGTCGTAAAAGTAGTTATAAGATACAACAGATGTTTTCTTTGCAATTCAAATGAAACTATGATGAATTTACCAATACAGTGACCAAAAAATAAAAAATAAAAATCCCAGCTGAGCATAAATAGGGGGAAAAAAACTTTAGAAATGTTCATGGCTTTTGCATATGTGCTTTTATTATTATAAAGCTTTTATTCCATACCATGCAAATCACAATTTATGTTTCCAAATTAGTCAAGAGTTTGGGAACTTTAGATATACTTTAGATATTTTGTCTACCCCAGGTCATCTCAAATTTGTTACTAAATTACAACATTTATTTCATTTATTTATGTTTTATTTATATATTATTCCTATATTCCTTTCATTATTCTGAAAATGCTGATAAAAGGCAACAGAAGTCACTTAAATCAGGGGTTCTCAACTCCAGTCCTCGCGACCCACTGCTCTGTATATGTCTCCCTTATTTAACACACCTCGTTAGGATCCTAACAAGCTGAGGATCTGAATCAGGTGTGTTAAATAAGGGAGATATACACAATATGCAGAGCAGTGGTGGGTCGCTAGGACTGGAGTTGAGAACCCCTGACTTAAATTATCATACAACGCTGCCCCTCAGAGGCCATCAAGTGTCAAGACTACTGCTGAGAGTCATTCAATTGTTAGGGAATCTTCTTTGGTAATCTCATTCTCCTCAGCTAAATTTCACACCTTTCCTTGGAGGTCTAAAGCTGATACAGCAGAATTGTGATTTTAGTAACTATTTTAACCCAGGGGTCTTCATGATCTCGGTGACTCGCTTTCCTGAAGAGTGGAAGTGACATGTGAAGGGCAAGTATGGTAACCCATCCAATCGTGTGTGTGTGTGTGTGTGTGTGTGTGTGTAAAGAACAGTACAGGAAATTTGTTTTGATAAAAACAAGCATACAAAACATTTAGAGCTGCTCTCTCAATAATTTAAATAATTTATATCCCAAATACTATATTTCTATCACAAAATATGTGATAATTTCATGTATACTTCATGTAGCCACAGTGCTGTGATAAAATGGATAATTATGTAGCCCTCAATCGGGTCATGGGGTCTATACGACCCCAAACGACTTTTACTTAATAAAAAGGGTTCCCTTCATCTCGGTGGAATACGATTTTGAAACTTTTCTACATTATCTATCTATACATAGACAAAAAACTGGTTTGATTTGGTTGTTCTGAAGGTATGTAAAAAAAAAGTTTACACTTCTGTTCTTCAGGGTCAATATGACCCCACATTGAAATGAATGGGAAATGTGGGAAAAAAACTAAATATATTTTCTTCATGTGTCAAAAAAAATTAAATAAAAAATAACCCGGCATAAATCTGAACATTTTTACACAGAAATGAAGGCCTAGTACTAGAGCATAAATGCAATCATAAAAAAAAAATAATAATAATATTTCATATGCAAGCTAATGGTGTAGTGGAGGAATTGTGTGGTATATGGATACAAAAGTACTTTATATCTCCAAAAACACAGCATTAATGAATAGATGAGAAGTAAACAAAAAAAATGATATATAATTTGTATGATTAAAAATGTATATTTTTTGTACCATTACTCATTCAATTGTTGGGGTCGTATAGACCCCGAAGCCCAGAAGTGTAAATAGGAAACGAAGACCAGTTGAAGGTTAAAAAAAAGACACCTAATAAAGTTATTTCTGTCAAAAGAAAGCAATTCCGGGTACTGAACACAATATTGTTCCCTTTGTGTCACTCACTTGGGAGCCCCAAACATCTGACGTAAAAGCCCATTGGAATTGGTGTGTGGAGTTTGCATGGCCACGCCCCTGGACATACATAAGGCGGCCACCGTGCATCACACACTTCATCTTTGTTCTTTGGAGCCTATGCACAGTTTCTCTTCATGCAGCATGACATCATGACTTTTGCGTAAACATACACGCCACTTTGGAGTCAAGCATTTATCTCTACGCATTTTGAGCTAGCCGCGTGTATCCGCGTGTATGTCTACGCCATTAACGTCCGCGTCATTCCGCGTGTCTGTACACGCCGTCAAATGTCCAGTCATAAATGCCATTAACCCCAGTGACGGGTAGGTTTAGGGATGGGGTTGAGGTAAGTCATATATTTATATAACGTTAAGTCAACGGCGTTCATTAACACGCTGAAAAGCGATTATGCGTCTTGATAGCACGCCAAAAATGGAAATACGAATTGGCGTGTCATACACACGCTACTTCATGAGATCAGTCTGCTTCATGAGAAGCTATTTCCATTCATCTTGACACTACTGCTGTAAGCAGAGCACCATCAGCAGCCTCTCTCAGCGTTGGCACAGATACGCGCAGGGAGTTCCCCTGTGTACATCAGTGGCTTTCTCAAAGTGGCAGATTTCCTCAGAGGAGTGAATTCCTTTAAAAGAGATTCACAGCGGATACGTCTTTTTAAAGGCCAAGTCCTTCTCAATGTCCTTCTTTTTCCCTCAGACAGGGAATTGCCCTGTCTTCGGTGTATGGGCCGCACTCATGATGAAACAGAGTTTGTGGGTGTATCATACGGTGGCCGAGAGGTGCAAAACAAATCACAATTATGAAAACAAAAAACAAGTCAGAAAACACAACGACAATTCAGAAAACAAAATAACAATTCAGAAAACACAACAAATCTGAAAACAAATTAACAAATCAGAAAACACAAAAACAAATCTGAAAACAACTTAACAAGTCAGAAAACACAACGACAAATCTGAAAACAAATTAACAAGTCAGAAAACACAACGATAAGTCAGACAAAACGGAAAAGGTAGGTATATGTGGCGAATGGAATACTGATCGCTGATTGGACGAGACATCTGTCAATCAAGACATACAGAAAGTACAGCAGACTGCGCCTGCGGCAGAAGAAAGATTGATTCGCATGTGTATGTGTAAATATTAGCTGTCTATTTAGCCGGCTAATTTAGTGATATTATGGAGAACAAAACTTTTCAAATTAAAATCTTCCTACCACTATTAGTAAACGCAACTCCTTTAAGCTTGCGTTCGGTTATGCACTGGACCGCGCTGCCTAGTTCAAAGTAAACTAGTGAAACAACTGAACCCAGCGCTATTTTGTTCTCTATTTGTTCTTACTGACCGAGAAACCGCTTCAGATGATTCAGTGACAGAACGGTCCGAACGAATCCGAATCGTTTCCTACTGTTATGCACGCGCGTTTGGCCAATTCGTGAAAAGGAGATAGGAATCGAACCAACAAATGATTAATATCGCTGGTTCAGTCGACAGAAATACGGGACACACATATTAACTGCTGAAATATTCGGACTGAAAACGTTTTTCTCAGGTCAGTCGGAGCGCTCGTGGTACACACACAGTGCGTATACAGCTGCACGCGCCACTGCGGCCACGCGCATATCAAACCAAATTTAGCCGGCACCCGCACCCATAGATATCATATAGAGATGTCTATGGCCGCACCACCAGAAAATAGGAGGGGGAGGTTGGAGTGCTCTCGGGCCGGATGGAGATGATTGGCGGGCCGCACTTGGCCCGCGGGCCGCCAATTGAATAGCCCTAGCCTAGACGATACAGCTAATATTTACACATGCACAAGCGAATCGATCTTTCTTCTGCCTGTATGTCTTGATTGACAGATGTCTCGTCCAATCAGCGATCAGTATTCCATTCGCCACATATACCTACCTTTTCCGTTTTGTCTGACTTGTCGTTGTGTTTTCTGACTTGTTAATTTGTTTTCAGATTTGTTTTTGTTTTCTGATTTGTTAATTTGTTTTCAGATTTGTTTTTGTTTTCTGATTTGTTAATTTGTTTTCAGATTTGTTGTTGTGTTTTCTGACTTGTTTTTTTGTTTTTATAATTGTGATTTGTTTTGCACCTCTCGGCCACCGTAGTATCACGCTCTCGCTGCGAGAGCATACCCAAGGGAACATTGCGGTCGTGACTCTCTTATTCTCTTACTTTTTTTAAGTCTCCTCTGCTGCTTCCTGTCCTGGTCCTTCTCCCTCCATGTACGAGGCCTTGTGGCGAGCACTTAGGGTGATCTGGGGTTTCCAATCATTCACCATGAGTAACAAGGGATGAAAAGCCTCCCGACATGGCTTACCCTGCAACAAACTGCCAACTTCGGATACACTGGGTATCATTCCATCGGTGCCACTAGTACAGAGTCTGGACAAGCGCTTCCCAGTCCTTTATGCTGGCTCATCAGAAGTGTCTAGTTTTTGCAATGCGATTCAGTTTTTCAGGCGCCCGCCCAGGTCCAACAGAGTGCTTTCTACCTCACGAGCCGAGAAGCGAGAACAGAGCAGTCCTCTGGGCCGAGATCGCTGTCCCTCATAGTGATCCTTGTTTCGATCCTTCCTTGGCACAGACCGCTTCTGCAGTTGGCCTTTGAAGGACGAGTATATCATTACTAGGTCCTTCCTTTTGTTTTGTCCCTTTCTCCACGCATTTTCACAAAGGTCGCAGAGGCTGACCTTGCCCCACTTAGGGAGATGGGCATTCACATACTCAACTACCTTGTCTATTCCTAACCCACTCCTGAGATTTGTTATGTGCACAAAGGGACGTAGTCCTCGATTGGGACTTTGGGTCAACTGGGAAAAGAGTAGGCTCTTCCCAGTGGAAAGCATAGCTTTTCTTGGTGTGGAGTTAGACTGCTTTTATGGTGATCGTGCCACAGAACGTACCACTGAAATACCACGGTCACAAAGTTAGGGTTGATGCATATGAGACCTCTTAAGCATTGGCTTCTGGCTTCAGGCTTGAGTCCTGAAATAGGCACGGCACAGCGGCACACATATGGCCATCACTAGGGTTGTAACGGTATACCGGTATGACGGTTTATCGCGATATTGACATGTACGATTATCATATCGTGCACATTTGCTTATCCGCAGTAAAAAAAAAAAAAAAAAAAAGAATTCACCTGCACTGCCGCATGCAACTTCTTTCAGCTTGACTGCTTAGTGCTTACTCCATATCCGTACAGCGCTGAAAATGTCCGAGACAGAGGCTGCGAATCTCTATCTCCCGCCAAAAAAAATAAAATAAAATCTGCAGTATGGGAATATTTTGTAACTTATATCCGAAAAACGATCGTGATGTTGTCCTTGAAGATGGATATCCAGTTTGCAAGATATGTGGACGAAGAGTGGCTGCAAAAGGAGTAAACACGTCGAACATGTTCTCCCATATTCAGGAACACCATCCCTCCGTGAAGATAAAGGTTATTCATAACTTTTATAACTTAAGGCCATATTATTTCTGTCATGCTGAGGGAATCCCGGTCTGTCAAAAAGACGCACACATGCGTCTTTTTGCGTTACAAAACCGATGCCACGTAAAATGTGCGATTTAAAAAGATAGATGGATAAATAAAGCAAAATATAGCTATGCAGTAGCCTAAATCAAATCGCGATGTGCGTGTCTGTGAATATACAACGCAAAAAGACTGGTGTGCAAGCCCCTTCAGCGTGTCTCTGAATGAGCAGCGCCGTTTCGTCTAGTAGATCTAGTACACACTCAAGTACGCATGACGCTCATGGTTTTTAAAGCTGTCTCAGCCACTACGAAGACGTGAACACATGAACATATCTAGACAGAGAACACTTAATGTGCACTTTATAATTATTTTTTTTAAAGAATAATCATCAAATACACTGACTGAAACTCATAGGTGTTCAGTAGGTGTTAACGCGGGGTTAAATGTAACACGGACCGTTTACACAGTTCGTCAGGATCAAGCAGGCTGTCTTTCCGCTATTTTTCTCTTGCTGCCAGAAGACGGTCTCCCGCGAATTTGCGGAAAGTTTTGATTATATTTCGTGAAGATACTGGACAAAGAGTGTTTTGACACCATGAAAGTAATTTTTTTCATCATAGGTTTTTTTCGGTTTCTGAGTTGGGTGTATACGTTTCCAAATCTAACTTTATATTGCCTTAATCACCGTCTTGTTGGCTCAAACATAGCACCGTTTTGAAACATGTCAGCAATTCCTAGCGACTGTTAGGTATAAAATATGTAATACACAAATACACAGGGTTAATTCTAACAGAGTGGTACAACTAAGCCTCCAAGTGTACAATGATAATCAAATGAAAACGGAGCCACACAACTTTTCAGGTTTGAGTATACATTTAACTTTGTTAGACGTTCACAAACAATGTTGGGATTTAAAATGTTTAAAATTTAGTGTTCTATGAATGATAACTTGTTTATTTATTAAAAATATGGCCTGTTATTAATGCAATAAACCCTTTAAATTTTTATTTTAAGCTAATTTGTATTATCATAACTGTTATTAATAATAATAATAATAATTGTACATCATGCAGCTGCCACACACAAATCTAATTTAATTGCAATTACAATATTTATAATTGTATTTATTATTATTTATTGCAAAACTATGCAGCCCTTTTCTATGTCTCTATCCATGATATTGATCCATAATAGAAGGATGATTGGATGAGGGATATGTATGGATATCTGTCTATACAGATGCACAAACAATATCAAACTATACAAATAAAATAGTACTGAATTATGTGTGTTACACACAAGTGTTACAACTAACCCCTCTCTCTGTTACAATTAACCCCGCATATGGGGTAAGTTGTAACATTTGCACTTCTGTCACTTTCAGTCCAACTGTACGAAAATGGTAGGTCCTAGAAAAAAACTTTAAGTGTTCATTTGTAGCAGAGATGTGCATGTTGCTTGTGTAAAAAAAAGTATTAATCTAACCTAATTATTTTTTAATTAATTGAGCCAAAAGCAAAAAGCGTTAGGTTGTGCCCCGCTCTCCCCTACAACCTGGAAAAAAAAAAGTTTGGTTTAGCCTATGATTAAAATATATTACTATTGTGTATAGTTTTTTTGTCCATGTTTTAATTTATTAAACTTCTCTTAGACAAACTAAAGTTGTTGCATTTTATCTGATTGCATTCTCAAAAATACATTTTGTATTCAATCACAGAATCCAGATCAGTTATTTCAGACAACCCAGAATTTCTGAGGAAATAAATATACATTTCATAAAGACTCTATTGAAAAAACCTTTGTTACAATAAACCATGTTCAACCAAAAACAATATTTGTTTTTATTCATTTAAGGGCCATTGTAGCTGATGCTGATTATAATAATGATAGTTTTAATACCGTATACCGTGAAACCGTGAAACCGTGATATTTTCTGAGACGATTATCATACCGTGAAAATCTCATACCGTTGCAACCCTAGCCATCACACCAGTTTATCACTATTTATTCAGCCCTTTGTCGGACCTTGTGTTTCTACGGGCAGAAGTGCCCCAAGAACAAGTGTCCAGTCGTGTTGTTGACACAACAGATGCCTAAATGACAGGGTGGGGTGCTGCATGCATACCCTCTTGGGATCTTTCTCTGGTCTCACAGGTTTTACAGAAAAATACCTTTAAAATATACCCCTTACAATCAGTTGAGCTTAGTGGCCTCTCTTCGAAGACGGTCCTCCTGATTGCACTCACCTCTGTCAAGAGTGTGAGGAACCTACAAGCCAAGTCCCCTTGATTTACATAGAACTTTATACAATACAGTTCATTTCAAAGCACTGTTGATTTAGTTCCACTGTAAATATCAATTAATAAATTAGTTTATTTAATCTATTAAGCACTTCTGCAAAATTTTTTTAAAAAACTCTTAATTATCCAGCTCAGTTCAGTTCTCACAGCGTCAGTCCAGTCAGATCAATAATTTTGTTGAATATTAAGCGAGAGGGCACAAGCCTTCTCCACAAGTAAATCATGCCTGTAATTTAGCCAGCAAACTCTCATGTTGTCCTGAGACCCCGGCCTGGATATGTGTCCAAAGTTCTCACAACTCCCTACAGGGACCAAGTAGTGAACTTGCAAACAATCCCTCCTGATGAGGGATGTCCCTGTTGTGTCCGCTGCATGCCTTACGCATATACCTGGACCATACACAGAGCTTCAGGAATCCTGAGTAGCTCTCTGACTGCTTCAGAGGTCAGCAGAAGTGGAAGGCTGACTCCAAATAGAGACTGACCCACTCGATCGTGGACACCATTCCCTGGGCTTATCACACCTACCAAGGTGTACTGTGCCCATTGGGAGTGAGAGCTCACTCCACTAGGGGTTTCGAAGCCACGTCGTCTATCTCTGTCACCAGTTGCTGTGAAGCCGCTTATGCATACGAAACTGCTTCAGCATTGCCTTCAGGCTTGTCAGGTGGAGCCCACCACAGAGACTCTTCCCTATGTAGTACTCCCTACTGGTGAGTCCACAGGATGCATGTTCCACATAATGACTTCCCTCTTGGTGTAGGATGTGGTCTCGGTAGTGTTCCTTTCTCAATGAGGAGGCCCGAGTGACCTCTCCCTGGAGATGAGGAGGTCATTAACCCTGGGTGTCGGATGGTTGCGAGTTAGTATTGCTGCACTTGCTGTTAGCACGAGGAGGCTTGCCCGCATCTGCACCGTGACAGTTCAATACTAGTGACATTTAGGATATCGATCCCTAGTGTTTCTCATCCGACAAAACCTTGAAGTGACAACAGAAAGTTACGGGTATGATATGAAAGTTATCTCGCTTCCATTCCCTGATGGAGGGAATGAGACATTCTGTCTCTCCTGTCACAACTTGAAATGTCATTGCCAACTTGAAGTGTTGTGATGCCATCTCGGCGACTCAGAACAAACATGAAGTGTGTGACGCTCACTGGCTGCCTTGTATACCTGTGTTTGGGGCATGGCCAGGCATGCAAATTCCACACGCAAATCCCAATGGCATTTTCTGATCAGAAGTGTTTGAGGTTACCAGGTGTGTCTCTCATTCAACACAATATTTCCCTCCATCAGGGAATGGAGGTTAGACCAATAACTGAGACTTTCCATTTCCTTGAAATTTTTGATGAATAAAATATTTAAGTCAAATTAAAAATTTGTAAAATATTTTAAGACACATCATATTGAAATAAAGCTCCAGTGTTAAGAATGTCAACACACTTTCATAGCACTGTACTGTACATAAAAAAACTATTTTAAAATTAAATGTTAGATCAATCGTACAAGCAGCTGTTAATCATACAACATATTGGCTAATTCATATCAAATTAAATTAAATTATAAAAGCCATTAAATCTATACTTAGAGCAGTCACAGTTTTCTATTTTACATTGAAATTCTGTTTCTGTTTTCTACCTCAGTTCAAATTCAGGAACTTTATTGTTTTTTTTTAAGGCATTCTGAATGTATGGCACATAAAACTGGTAGGAAAAGAATCATCTCGAGTCTTTCCGTCAAAGGCAGAGATGTGAAATGCAGCGCTAAAGCACCTCCTACGCCTCCTGTCCTCCTCACCGCAGATCTGTGAACACAGAGAGAGCTGCGGAAAACTGCACACAAGCTGACATTCTGGCATGCCTGAAGACAATTATAGCCTACTTATAGAGTTGTATTGAACTTTCATATTTTCATAAATAAGCAGTAAGTGTATATATATCTGTTTGTCTGATCTCTGACCTGGCGTATCATGTGAGTTCAGAAACGTCACTGCAGAGGCACAAAATGAATGCAGGTTTAGAGCAACATGATGGTGAGTAAATAATAACAGAATGTGAATTGTTCATATAAGTGTGAGAATGGAAAGTGTTTTATGCAAATGTTGGTTTCAGGAGGTATTTCACATATCTGAAGAGTCTGACAGGATTTAAGTATAAATAAAAGCTGTGAAATGTGCCGTGTACTCGTTCTGCATGTGTTTGTGAGTTTATCGGGTGTCAAGTTGAACTGTTTGTGTGGGAGGAGAGAGCTCTCGGGTGGCCAGAGCTTCACGCTTTCGGCCCACAACAGTTAAAAAAACCTACAGAAGCAGCTCATATAAACTCTCAGTGATGCTGGTTTAGATGTAACATCTGGATCTGAAGCTCCAGCACCTTCAAGCAGGCTAGATCCAGCAGGTTTTGATGTTTTGAGTGTTTATGAAATGACACAGAATAACTTTTGTATGGCAAAAGAAGTTTTTCAACACGCAACATTTGGCATTAAGTGCACTGTTTAGCTCTACTGAGGTTCAGCTGATAGAAAGCATGATAATATTGAAGGTACTGGAAAAGTGGTTATTAACGGAAAACATCTCACAATCAATTGCATTTTCTGAGGAGGACTGAACAGACAGGCAAAGGTTGTTGCCAATCATTCTGGGTGGTTGCTTGGGGTTTTCTTGGTCTCCTTAAACATAAAACTGTAGGAGTTTTTGCTATTGTTTCATCAGCAAGATTCTCTCAGTTCACTGTCAATCAAGCTAACTGCAATAAACCATGTGATTCCCTTTACAGGAAATCATATCCTGTAACAGGCACTTGCCACACTTTTCTATTCTGGGATGAATTCTGCTCTCAGCAATCTGAACAATGAATAATTGAGAAGAGAAAGCCTTTCCATCTCACTGAACATAAAACAGCACACGCTATCCTGAAGAAGAGCATATTGAAGCTATATTTAGTTTCATCATTATCAAAATATTCCACAAATCTGCAAAGTCAATGTCTTTTTCCTTTGATTTGTGTGAATGTTTTTCAGAAGTTGTAAAACCACAATAAAGTAAATTGTATGATTTTTACTCAACAACGTTTCACTGTGAGTTTACTGATGGAAGATGAATGGAAGTGACGATCTAAACTGATCCAAACTGAGAGGATACAATCTAAGATGAACCAGACTGAAGATAGACATTTACACTTTTATAAGTGAAACCAAAGCTGTGTTTGAAATCACCCCCATACCCTCATTTACTATTCCCTACATTACTCCACTAATGTAGTGCACTTAAAGGAGTGAATGCAAATGTTTGGACACTGAGAGTGCACAAGGTGTGCTTGCTGTTCAATCGTCATTTGAAACTTAACAAACTGCCAGATCCAATAGTAATTAACAGATTTATATGGAATGGAAACTAGCATGTGTAAACTTAAATAGTCTTAATTAAAAATACCTGTATGATATAACGCTGCACCCACATTGGACCAGCGGTTTGGAAAATGGATGAATGATTCCGAATTCATTCGGCCCATGACAGTGCATTATGGGTATTCTCTAGCTGCTGAAAACTCGTTATTACAGTGCATTATGGGATTGAAAGGGTCCACTCGATTACGTCCACTATGGTTTTGTCCCCAGGGCACTTGTAAAGGGTGAATGTTTTTGTTTCCTTTGGATGTTCTTGTTTCCTTTGGGTGCCCCCCCAAAAAGTTTCAAAAGTAATTAAAAGTGCCCCCGTTTCAAAATTGATAAACAACATTGTGGTCAAAATGCATTTGAATTATAATTAAAATGAGAATGTGTACAAAACAGTAACGAATATTAAGACCTGGAAACAAAAATAGGATCATCCCTCTGTTTATGAATGCTGTTAGACAGTCTTGCACGTCATTGGCCAACAGTGTTAACGTGACGTCTAACGTTGCCATAAAATGTTAGTGTTGATATTGCCATAGTGTACGGTCTGAAAATAGCATGTAAGTGATTCATTACTGTTTTGTACAGTTAGGTATAACCCGTTTTATAGCGCCGTTGCTTCTTGTTTCCTACTTTTTTTTGCACACTCACCATCGGTAGATTTTTTAAATGAATCGAGAGGGCATGTGTTGGTAAGTAACCCACTCAAGAAAGTTAGTTACATGTCAAGACACGAGTTTGCACGCAAGCTCTAACTTTGTTATATAGTAAAGCCAAGATGCCAAACAAAGAGACGATAATATGACGTGAATAATCCAACGAAAGCACCTGGTTGACATCCTAAAGCACAATAGGTGGCGGGATTGCATCTTAACGCTGCCATTTGACAGCCCGGTCTGCAGGACTTGCCAAACAAATGTAAGTGCAAAAGGGGTCAAAACCACTAACCGGTTCACCCACCTCCCCCTCCCACCTCACCCACGCTCATTCGGATAAAAACGTGTTATTTACTTCAAACATATATTTAGAGAGGAATATTTTTTGTCATTTTTCCATCCAAAATAGGGCAATGTGAGCATTGGAATGCTAAAATGCTAAACGGGGGTGATGATGTTGCATGGATAAGACACATGCCTTTGGTGTGAGAGACCCGGGTTTAAATCCACTGTGAGACACTGTTGTGTCCCTGAGCAAGACACTTAACCCCTAGTTGCTCCAGAGGCATGCGACCTCTGACATATATAGCAATTGTAAATCGCTTAGGATAAAAGCGTCAGCTACATGAAAATGTAAATAACTCTCACACGTAGTTTGTTATAATAAACGCCTTGTGAAGTGCAGTTATGCGTTTATGTAAAAACAATATCAATATTTATAACTTTATGAACTGCAATCACAAGCTTCCGGTAACGTTCTTCCGCGCATCACGAAAGAGTTGAGTTTTGACGCACGACGTAGGATGTAGGGAGTAGCATAAGCTAGGTGAGAGTACACGCCTCACTAAATATATAGGCCTGCAAACTCAAACTCCTCCCACATTTCGCTTTAAAAATTCTCATATCTAATTCGTGAACGGGTTTTTGTGTATTCTCTGCGCTTCCACGCTCCTCAATATATCATCAAGCAGGGTTCACTCTTTGGCTGGAACTTCGGAAGCCAGTGATTTTAGTTTATAAAATCATAAATATGGATATGTTTTATTAATTCATGTTTATTAATCCCACTGGAGTTGTATGGATTACTTTTATGATGGATGAATGCGCTATTTTTGGGTTTTAAAATCTCTTTTCACTCCCATTATAAAGCTGAGAAGAGCCAGGCTGTTTTTTTAAATATAACTCTGAATGTGAATGATTGGCTGAAAGAAGAATATCACATACACATGACCTGAGGGTGAGTAGCCTACATTATGGGATATTCCTCATTTTTGGGTGAACTAACCTTTTGCATGTAAAACTAAGGCATGTCGCTCAACACCCTGCTGTTCACATTGAATATTACGCTTCACACTTTTATGCTAAGGAACACAAACTGATGCAGAATGATCTGACAGCTGCGCGCACACGGTTAGTCTAAAGGACCTGTTTGAGACATGCCCAAAACTCATAACATCCGAATCCTCCCAAGATGTCGGTGTTTACCACACAAACAATGCATGTGTTTCAACATCACAGGACTGCGTTTCAAGAAACACGCAACATGTAGACTACAGTATTTCCTCCATGATGTAAATCACAGCACATCACTTTAGGACATGATGAAGCAGATATTCAAGCGCATGTCCTACCGTAGCTCTCCTCATCCATCTTCAGCTGACAGACACTGACGCAGGAACAGTGAAGGAGCGTCAACAGTGATGTGGAGGGATCCAGCTACTCTCTTCTGTCTAGCCCATGCGGTCTCTCTCTCTCTCTCTCTCTCTCTCTCTCTCTCTCTGCTGCAGCTCTGCTGCTGTTCAGCCTCAGACCGACTCCTCCTCAACAGATGAGATGACATCACTCATAGCATGTGCGCGGGAGCACACTAGCATACATGTTGAATATTTCTGGTGGTGTTGGAATAACTATTTAGACAACACAATTAGGTGCAAACCAAAGCTTAAAAAAAATAAATGATTTGCACATTTACCTAATGGCAGTTCAAAATGTACAATTGACCTGAAAAGAACATGCAGAAGGAAAGAGCTTCAGGGAAACAAGTGAAAAAAAGTTGACGGGATGGTTGGCTGTTCAAAGGTTTTGGTTATAGTTTATTATCTCCAGTTCATGAGGATAGTTTTCTTGGCGATAGTTAGAGACAGAAGTAATTGACAATTTGTATTGTTTAGATTAATTATGGATACGTCAAGAGGGAAGGAGACATTGGGATGTGGCATTCCATAAGGTTGGACAGTTGGACAGAGTCAGTAACGTTTTCTCAAATTCGTTTAATAAAAAAATAAATAAAATAAATAAACACTGTAAAAATTGCTGAAAAAAAGCCAGATTTTGACAGTAACATGCTATTTTCCATTAAAACAGCAATATACCGTATAAAAACATTCTGGGTGATATTTATCGTTTTTGAGAAAGTATATACTGTGAATTAACAGCACTCAAAGTCAACACTCAGAGGTTGTGTTACAAATCACACCCTATACCCTCAGTCACTATTCCCTACATTAGTTCACCAATATAGTCCACTTGACTGAGTGAATCATTTCAATTACTTTCAATTAATTTCCAAAGTTAATTCAGACAATGATGAACACCTGCTGTTTACAAGAAGGATTAAACAACTCCACAAACGGCATTACTTATTAGCTTCACTTATTGCTATCCAGACTAACTTTATTTCTATCAGACTTTTACAGAAGTTCTTATTAAAAGGTGGCAGAGGTTTAAATGTCATTTTATTTTCATTTACCATGATGGTGATTAGCGTTTGCTTTAGTTGGGCTCTTGACCACTGACTTTTGAACATTATTTTTTCTTTGTAGCTGTGACTCTAAAATGTATTGCTTTTGCCAAAAAAAAAAAGAAAAAGCTAAATGAAAACAGGATCAGGTGACAGTGATTACTTGTTAATGGTCACCATCATCATCTGGGCTGTTTCATTAGGCTTGGTTGAGATGCGCCTTGCCTCCCCTGAAATGTAGTTGAGAGTAGGCTGCTGCAGTGAGAGGATGAGTGAAAAAAAGCTCAACTAGTCCAATGGAAAGAATGAACGTCACAGTGGGTGACGTCATGACCAGGAAGGGATAAAAGCACATCCGGTGCAACCCAGCATTAGCTTCGAAATATTGGTGAAGCAAGCCGATCACAGGGATGCAGGAAGTATGGCAGGGTGACGCATCGTCTCGTTCCCTTTCTCAGGGAACTATGGTTAGAGTCGTAACCTGAGACGTTCCCTATCGAGGGAACTCACGATGCATCAATCGCTTTGGGAACGAGAATACCCAAAATGCCAGAATTACAAGTACCAGTAGTGTTACAGTCTGTTGTAACTTAAGCACTAAGCACCTGAGAACCTGGGGCAGCATCCAGGTCTAGGCTGTAAAACCTAACGAATGTGAGCGGCGAGGACCATCCCGCCGCATCACAAACGTCTTGGAGAGAAATCCCAAATAATAAGGCCTTAGATACCGCCATACACCTGGTAGAGTGAGCCCTGACCGCCAAAGGACACGGTTGGTCAGAGTACTTGTATGCAAGTCCAATAGCCTCAACTATCCACTTACTAACCATCTGTTTAGCAGCAGGAAGACCTTTCTTAGGAGATCCAAAGCAAACAAATAACTGGTCGGACTTCCTCCATGACGATGTCCGATGAACATAAGTGTCCAGTGCTCGCACCGGACACAAGAGGTTCAGCCTTTCCTGGTCCGCAGATGTAAAAGGAGGAGTACAGAAAGCCTGCAGCACAATAGGCCTCGGAATCAAGGTCGTCCTTAGGGACGTACTCTTGTTTTGGATACAAAAATGCCTTGACCATCCCCGGTGCAAACTCAAGGCAAGTGGGGGAAACCGAAAGAGCCTGAAGATCTCCAACTCTCTTTAGGGATGAAATAGCTAGCAGAAAGATTGTCTTAAAATGTAAGAAACTTCTCTGAAACCGAATCTAAGGGCTCGAATGGAGCCCTAGACTGGCCTTCTAGTACTACAGCAAGATCCCAAGCTGGCACCCTAGTGCGAGTTGCAGGCCTGAGCCTCAGTGTGCCACGAAGAAAACGTGTAATCAGGGGGTCTCGACCCAATGATGTGCCCCCCACAAGGGCGTGGTAAGCCGCAATGGCCGCCACGTAGACTTTGAGTGTGGAAGGACAAAGACCTGACATAAAGCGCTCCTGCAGAAACTCGAGTACTGTGTTGATAGAACAGTTAACCGGATCCCACTGATGTTGGTGACACCATACGGAAAAAAACTCCATTTGAGCGCATATAATTTTCTTGTAGCTGGAGCTCTGGAGCTTAGAATGGTCTCCACAACCTCAGTTGAGAGACCACTCTCTATGAGCTGGGCCCCCTCAGGGGCCAAACCCACAGGTTCCAAATCTCTGGTCGGGGGTGGAATATCGTACCCCTCGCCTGAGACAGAAGGTCTCTCCTGATCGGGATCTCCAGGGGAGGACCGTCTAAGAGATGAATCAGGTCCGTAAACCAAATCCGACTCTGTCAGCGTGGTGTTACTAGCAGTAGGGTTATTCCGTACCGGCGGACTCGCTCCAGAACTACTGGAAGCAGAGCAACAGGGGGAAATGCGTACAGACGTAGCCTCGGCCACGTCTGCACCATAGCATCCAGTCCCAAGGGGGCTGGGTGAGTCAGTGAGAACCATAGTGGACAGTGCGTCATATGCTGAGACGCAAATAGATCCACCTCTGCCTGGCCATTAAACTTACAAATTTTCTCCACTGCCTCGGGGTGAAGTCTCCAGTCCCCTGGCCTCAGCTCCTGCCTCGACAGGATGTCTGCCCCAAAATTCTGGTCCCCAGGAATGTAAACTGCCCTCAGGGCAGACTGATCTCATGCAAGTAGCGTGTGTATGACACGCCAATTCGTATTTCCATTTTTAGCATGCTATCAAGACGCATAATCGCTTTTCAGCGTGTTTATGAACGCCGTTGACTTAACGTTATTAATGTATATATAAATATATGACTTACCTCAACCCCGTCCCTAAACCTAACTGTCACTGGGGTTAATGGCATTTATGGCTGTTTCCTTTCCATCCTAGGAAAAAAAAAAAGATATGACTTACCTCAACCCCGTCCCTAAACTTAATCATCACTGGGGTTAATGGTATTTATGACTGGACATTTGACGGCGTGTACAGACACGCGGAATCACTCGGACGTTAATGGCGTAGGCATACACGCATACATGCGGATACATGCGGATAGCTCAAAATGCGTAGAGATAACACGCCACTTGACTCGAAAGTGGCGTGTATGTTTACGCAAAAGTCATGATGTCATGTTGCTCAGGGAGAGAACCTTCCCCAGAGACCATAGGAGGATCTGGTGCGCCAATTTGCAAAGCGGACACGAGCGCAGACCCCCCTGGCGGTTCAGATAAGAGACCACCGACGTGTTGTCTGTACGGACCAGCACATGATGGCCCCTTAGGTCTGGGAGGAATTGCTTCAACGCATTGAAGACAGCCATCATCTACAGGCAATTTATGTGGCAGGAGAGTTGATGACTCCTCCACAGACCCTGAACCGAGTGGCCTTCCATTACTGCTCCCCAGCCGGTGAGGGAGGCATCTGTTGAGATAGTAACTCGATGGTACAGAGCTCCCAACACCGGACCTTGGGTTAAGAACCAGTTGGGTTAAGAACCAGTGTTTCCTCCATATAACCAAGGCGTGGAGACACCGTCGCGTGATCTTGATTATACGAAGTGGGTTTCCCCTCGGGGAGAACCCTCTGGTCCTGAGCCACCACTGTACAGGTCTCATGTACAACAGGCCAAAAGGTATCTCATTGGACGCTGCTGCCAAAAGACCCAACAGTCTCTCTAACTGTTTCACAGTGCGTGACTGGCCTAGCTTCAGCTCTTTTATGGCTGTAAGGATAGCAGCTACACGAACAGGCCATAGAGTGGCCCGCATCGTAACGGAATCCCATACCACACAAAGGAAAGTGGTTCTCTGTACTGGAGAAAGAACACTCTTCTTGGTATTGAGCCTCAACCCCAACATCTGCATATGAGCGAGAACGACACCTCGGTGCCGAACCGCCAACTGTTCTGATTCCACTAGAATTAGCCAGTCATCAATGTAGTTCAGAATACTTATGCCCTGAAGCCTGAGGGCTAATGCTATATCTACGCATTTCACATTTTTGGATCCTCCAGGTAAGGAAGGAGAAAAGGCCCTCGGACCCAACTCCAACCCCTCCGAAAGATCCTTTTGTGATCCCCAGGAATGCATTCTCCACGTTGCCTCGGCAAGCACAGGTCCTGCACCCTGAGGATCGCGAGCCTGCCCGCTCTCGTCAACGAGGGACAGGCGAGAGCGGAGCATGAAGGCTGCATGAAGGCCCCTCGAAGGCTGAGACCGCATACTCCATTCCCAAACAAATGACACAAAGATCGTGTGTGTCCCCATAACTCTTTCCAACAATCTTGCAACAGACAACAATAAATAGACAGAGACAGTATAACACAGATCGCTTGCTGAGGCAACAGAAGCTAATGCCGGGTTGCACCGGATGTGCTTTTATCCCTTCCTGGTGATGACATCACCCACCGTGACGTTCATTCTTTCCATTGGATTAGTTGACATAGATGCTTCAGACGGAATTCATGCCGGGGGCGTTCCCAAAGCGATTGAAGCATCGCGAGTTCCCTCGATAGGGAAATACAATAACATCATTAAACTGTAATACAACATGTGAATTAACAGAGAAATACTAGAGCTGACAGAAGATTCATATTCATTTACAGTTATCTCTATGATTATATAGATGATGTGTTATTCATTTCACATTATTGATTATAATAATCCTCTGAGATCCAGCAGTTTTAATCAGATCATCTGAAGGATTTTAATAACACATTGTGCACAAATAAAGTGGATGAATATCAACAACGGACACACACAATCAGTTATAAACAGCTGGAAAAGGGTTAATTTAGTATGTGTGTGTGTGTGTGTGTATTTCAAAAATTAAAATTGAGAAATTGTTAAATGGTTTCACATTTTCTTTGAATCCGACACAAAGACACTGAAGAGTTAATATGATAAAGTCTAAATCCAGCACAGAGTGGTTCAGTGAATGTGTGTGTGAATGTGTGTAAGTGTGTGAGTGTGTGTGTGTCAGAGACGCTGTAGAAGGACAGAGTGCCGGCAGACTCGTCTACAAACACTCCTACCCTCTTATAGGATCCTGAATCAGCAGAAACAGCAGTGGAGATACTATTGTGATAGACAGTGAGACTGTGACCAGAGCAGATCAGACTCCAGGACTTCTCATTACGTCCAAACAGACAGTCAAACTCACAGTCATCACTCCATCCTTTCCTTTGGATTCCTTTATAAGCCACTGATATTTCAGTCTCATCTTCACTCCATTCAGCCTCCCAGTAACAGCGTCCAGTCAGACTCTCTCTACACAGAACCTGATGATCATACTCAAATCTGTCTGGATGATCAGGATATGACTGACTCTCTCTCACACACGTCACCTTTCTGTTCTCCTCAGACAGAACGAGACGAGTGTGTGCTGTGTTTGGATCCAGTGTGAGATCAACAGCGTCTGAACACAAGAACACACATTACAACAGCAACATTTACAACAACACACACTAAAACTGTGTTTGAGGACTTACATCTGTGTAGTCTTGATGTCATCATGAACTCTTTAACTTCTGAACCGTGATCCACACTAGAACACACACAGACACACACACAAATCTTACTTGACAACAACAGTTCTTATATCAATATATTTGAACAAATATAAAATAACCTTAAATAATATATATAATGATGACACGTCAAACTTTTTTGCACTTTTTCCACACGACTAGCAAGGTTAAAGACTAGATGCTGTCCACATGTCCATCAAAAGAGTGCATGTACAGGGAATGCTCCATACACAAGAATAAAGCGTTGCAAAATCTGCCATTTGAAGAAGAGAGTCAGACGTGGTGGTATCAGTGGCTAAACAAAGTGGAGGAGAGAGAGTAAAAAACAAAAGATGGCAGGAGAGAAATTTATTGTCCATTTTACAACAAAGGACAAGGTTTATGGAACCATTAAAAGCCTCAATGATGACTTCTCCGAATTGCTGCAGGTGAAAAAAGGACAGCACATATACAACATCAAGCACCAGTATATCTCTCCTTTAGAGAGCTGAGGAGAATCGGACCGAACATGAGATGGTACTGCAAGTAGATTTTGCAGAAAACTACCTCTGGAGACTACAAGTGAAATACAGGCTGTACACTTTGGGGATTCTCATCAACAGGTGAGCCTACACACAGTTGTGGCCTACACCAAAGGAGCAGTCTTCATATTGCACTCAGTCATCCTCTTTCCGCCATGACCCTTCGGCCATATGGGCACATCTCTGACCTGTTCTGCACCATCTGAAGGAGAATAACCCAAGCAAAAAATACTTCACATGGTCAATAAATACTTTCAGTAGACATTAGAATTATCGACAGTCCTGTGGCTAAGATGTTTGAGAATTCTGCAGAATATTCTAACAAGTAGCCAAAATACTATATTTTTCAGATCCACACATCAGTCTCTGGGCAAATCATGTGGAGATTGCTGATCTGCTTCTGCAGAAACCCAGATCGATGCACCTGCTTCAGCCCACAGTGCGTCACCTTTGCCTGTACATCTGAGCCTTCCATAGGAGTCATCCATCAGCATCATCTGTCATTCCAGGAAGTTAATGCGATAAAAACCATTTCTGAATTCAACGAGGGGCTGATTGGTAAATGGTGTGATGTTGTGTATGACAATGACCCATGTCCAGGGATCATCCAAGATGTTGATACTCAAAGTTGTGCTTTGGTCAAACAATGCACAGGGTTGGGGCCAAAGGGCTTTTTTGGCCAATGAAGGATGATGTGATATTGTGCACTCATGAGAATGTTGTTGGGCTTGTGCCAGAACCACAGCCAGGACACAAGACACATGAAGCTTACCGACTTAGTTTGGAAGGAACTCTGATCTCATTTTAATTAGTTACCTGTGCATGTACCAAAAGCCTAAATGTTTCAATGAGATTACTTCTCAGTCTGAAATGAGAAATAATTGGGTATGGTACAAAATTTGTAATGTTATGGTGAGATGGTGTTAGTGTTATGGGTTTGTGTTGGTTTAGAATATTATTAATGTTCATGCAACATCAACTTTAGGAGACGATATTATTGAAGCAATTAAAAGAGTAAGAGTTAATTAAAATGTTGTTCTGTTGTTCTCTACAGTAGCCTGTTTTTGATTTCGGGGCAGTTTAACATAGTTTCCTTACCGATACAAGATGTCTTTACCGCAGCACTGCTCTATTTTTCATTTTTTTTCCTTCACATTTTCATTTGCAAAAAAATATTTTTACACTTAAGCTGAGATGATTAACACATTGAAATTGCAACATCTGTCGTAAAAAGTTAAAGGGATAGTTCACCCCAAAATGAAAATTCTGTCAGCAATTACTCACCCTACATGTTGTTCCAACCCAGTAAGACTTTCATTCATCTTCCCTTATATCTGGTATATCTGGTATTCTGATTTTTTTCAAGTCATTACACAGAAACTTTTTTGAGCTGTTTTTTTTTTATGTGCACAGAGACATCACAAATAAACATGAATCTCAACAATGGTGACAATCAAAAAAGCTTTTCTGTGACTTTAGTAGCTTGTTTTGTGACGAGTTCAGAGTCGATCTGTATATTTTGTTGCTTGTCATCATTGTTGCAATTCATACACTGATTATTGATGTCAGTTTGAGTTTTCATGATCTTTATTTTTGCAGTCGTAGCTGACAGTCAATTGCCTTTTTTACAGCTTACATTAGTTAACATGATCTTAGTTGAACATTAATAATTTAACACTTCTGAAATGAACTACACTTGTACCGCATTTACTAAGTAAGGGATAATGAACATCCACCCGTTTGTTATGCAGAATTAACCCCAATAGGGAGATCAGGATCATGCATCACTCTGAAGGGGTTTGTTCTGCGTTAATAACCGCATACATTATATCGCTGATTACATGGTTATTTGCCACATAAGTAAATAAAAAGACACGAAATATTGATTGAGTCGAAATATTTTATTAGCTCTTAAACTCAAAGCTTTTGCAGAGAAAGCAGTTGCTAGCATTATTTATCACCATTAACGAACCCCACAAAGAATATTATATTATTTTTAAACAGGTGGAGGTGCATGCAATTCGAACTCAGCAATTAAGGTTAATCTTAATCTATTTTTTTTATAAATTCTTGTTGACTTATTAATAAACTGCCATTTCAGCGTAGGATCTGTTTGTTAGTGTTTCATTGACATTTTAATATAACATTATATAAAATGTTAACTAACATCACTGCCTCACTGGTTCTTGCCGAAGCTCAAACATGCGACATAACATGAGAATAAACCTCATTGGTTCTTGCGGAAGCTCAAATGTGCTGCGTAACAAGAATAACCCTCATTGGTTATAACACATTTAGCAAGCATGTTTGAGCTTCTGTTTAGATTGATATGTGCGTTGATGAATGTTTATGTGTGAATAGGGCTGGGCGATATATCGCATCACATTGTTATGCGTATCTCGTCAGTAAAGCCGGTTCCTTGATTAGTAGTAAATCGCCTTCACCTGCTTTCAGATGGAGCGGCATTTACTACAAAGAGCCGTAGTTCACTGACAAGCTGAGCCATATCGCATTAATATAGCGGATGAATCGCCAGCGATAATTAATGCGATATGGCTCAGCTTGTCAGTTAACTACGGCTCTTCAACAAAAACTCCAGTGTTAAATTAACACTCCTGGGACTGTATATGAGTCTACACTCAAGAGTGTTAAAGTTAATGAGATAATTAAGTGATTAATTGAGTGATGATTGAGCATTATTGAAAACACCTAAAGCAGAATCACTGAAGGAGAAAATCTAAAATTGTAAGCCACAGTTATGGTGATCATTGTTTGCTTTAGTTGGGCTCTTGACCCTTAATTTATTAACTTTAGATTTTGTTTGGCTGTTGTATTTCAGTTATAACTGCCAGATGAACAAAGAAAAAAAAAGTTATGTAATGGGATTGGTTATATTATGACAATCATCATCATTTGAATTTTATGTTTGTGATTTATGCTGTTGGTTACAGCATAACTGTAATTCTGCATAAATATCCAGAATTTTGGATATAATATAAAGTTTCTTAAAGATTTCCTAAAAGTTGTTTAAAAAAAACTTTCTTTTAAGCAGACGTCAAGATTCAGTCAAAGCATCTCAACAACGGTGAGCAGAATATTAAATTAGAAAAAGTAAATTACATAGACAATTCAGATCATAATTTATTCATACTGCAATGCATGATGGGAACAATTAATGAGTTGTGATTGGTGGCAGCCACTGCAACGTGGATTATTATTGTCACCATTGTTGTGATTCACAGGCTGATTATTGGTGTCTGTGTTTCTAAATAAATTCGTTTGAAAGTGTTTTTATCAGAACAATGTTTATTAAATATTTTTGACTAAGAAAAATACTGATAATCATATACTGTAGAATCACAACGCTGTTGCTAACAAGTTAAACCAAATCATCTCATTCAGTTTTATTTATCAGATCACAACATGATTATGGCAAAACATTACCAACACTATTAGATCACACTTTTCTTTGCTCATTTGACTGTTATAAATCAACAACAGCAGACAAACAAAATTTAAAGTGAAAGTATAGGGGTCAAGAGTCCAACTAAAGCAAACACTGATCACCATAACGGTGGCTTACAATATTAGATTTTCTCCTTCAGTGATTCTGCTTGTTATCATCAGGTGTCTTCAATAATGTTCAATCATCACTCAATTAATCACTTAATAATCTCATTAACTTTAACACTACTGAATGTTAATTTAACACTCATATGTGCATCATATCTTCCATCTGAAAGCAGGTGAAGGTGATTTACTACTAACCAAGGAACCGGCTTTACTGAAGAGATGCGCATAACAATCTCATGCGATATATCGTACAGCCCTAAATGTGAATTAAAGAGTCAATTAAATCTGTTAATCATATAAAGCGATCACATCTCTTCAGAAAATCTGGACTAAACTACGATCTCTTTGTTAACTTTTTGAAGTGTTGAAGTGGTAGTAGCATAGACTGTCAATGGAGGGACAGAAATATCTCAGATTTATTTAAAAAAAAAATATAATTTCAGGTTTGGAACTATATGAGGGTGAGTAAATAATGACAGAATTTAAATTGTTGGGTGAACTAACCCTTAAAAAACAAAACCAATCACACTAGACAGGATTGTTGTTATATGACTTAACATACTTGAGTTTGTCCAGATAGTTGAGAGCATCAGAGAGCAGCTTCACTCCTGATTCTCCTGGGTGATTGTAACTCAGATCCAGCTCTCTCAGGTGTGAAGGGTTTGAACTCAGAGCTGATGCCAGAGCAGCACAACCTTCTTCTGTCACCAAACACTGAGATAATCTACAACAAATAGGAAGTGAACACGTTAGTGTTCATGTACTGGTGGCCTCTGATTGATCTAATTGTAAGTTATAATTTCAAAATATAAAACTCTATTTTAATCCATAAAACCTAAAAGAATTAACCCTCTGGGGTGGATAGACGTGGATTTTTTTTAAATAGCAAATGACGTAAAATATGCATGTCATTTTTGGTCATACGGTTATACAGCAATACATCATTCGAAACTGTATAAAGTTTACTTTCATTTGTTATCAAAACAAAACAAACAGGATGTTTTCTGCTGTCTCTGTGAACTTTTTTTCTGCAGTGCGTCACAAAAATGAAACAAAACTCAGCGAATATTTGTCAAATATTCTTTTTTTGTAAAATGTTTATGTATAAGAGAGAGAGAGAGAGAGAGAGAGAGATACCTGTCTGTAAACACACCTACAGACAGTGCACTTCATATAGTAATGATGCATGCAAACAGATTAAACACCCACATCAACTTATCACATCATGTTTAATCAGAATGATAGATAGATAGATAGATAGATAGATAGATAGATAGATAGATAGATAGATAGATAGATAGATAGATACTTTATTCATCCGTTAAGGAAATTCAAGTTTCCAGTAGCAACAATTAATAACAATTAAAAACTATCCAAAAAAATTAAATTACAGGGATGCGTTATAAAGCCGTATCGCCTGAGGGACAAAAGACTTCCTCAGTCTGTCGGTGGAGCAGGACAAAGAGAGCATCCTGTCGCTAAAGGTGCTCTTCTGTCCAACAATGATGTTGTGCAGTGGGTGAGAGGCATTTTCCAGGATAGAAGAAAATTTACTAAGTGTCCTCCTCTCTGCCACGGATGTTAAAGAGTCAAGTTTCACCCCCACCACTGAACCAGCCTTCTTCACCAGCTTATCCAGCTGCATGGTGTCCCTTTTTTTAATGCCGCTCCCCCAACATACTACGGCATAGAAGAGGACACTAGCGACAACTGTCTGATAAAACATCTGCAGTAGCTTCTGACAGATATTGAAGGAGCCTAACCTTCTCAGAAAATATAGTCTACTCTGTCCCTTCCTATATAAAGCATCTATGTTTTTGGACCAGTCCAGTCTGTTGTCCAACTGCAGCCCCAGATATTTGTAAGACTGGACCACCTCCACACAGTCACCTTCGATAAATACAGGCTGCAGTTGGGGCCTCGGTCTCCGAAAGTCGATCACCATCTCCTTCGTTTTTTCAGTGTTCAGCTGTAGTTGGTTAAATCTACACCACCTCACAAATTCATCAATCAGTGTCCGATACTCCCCCTCATCTCCGTTCTTAATACACCCCACGATTGCAGTGTCATCAGAATACTTCTGTATGTGACACAATTTTGAGTTGTACTTAAACTCTGAGGTGTAGAGTGTGAACAAGACCGGGGAGAGCACTGTCCCCTGTGGTGCTCCCGTGCTGCTGAACACTCTCTCAGAGGTGCATTCTCTCAGACGAACGTACTGTGACCTCTCAGTAAGATAGTCCGTCACCCACGTTATTAGTTTTAAGTCCACACCCATCTCCTTCAGTTTGTCCTTCAATAGTGGGGGCTGGATGGTATTAAATGCGCTAGAGAAATCAAAAAACATGATTCTCACCGCGTTGCCACCCCTATCCAGGTATGAAAAAGACCGATGGAGCAGATAGAGAATGGCATCATCCACCCCCACCCTCTCCTGATATGCAAACTGCAGAGGGTCAAGTGCATGGTGGACCTGTGGTCTGAGGTGGTGTAACAGCAGCCGCTCCATGGTCTTCATAACGTGGGATGTCAGGGCAACTGGCCTAAAATCATTTGGCTCCTTAGGGTGTGGCTTTTTTGGTACTGGCACAATGCAGGACGTCTTCCACAGCACAGGAATCTTCCCCAAATGCAGACTCATGTTGAAAATATATTGTAATGGGTCACCAAGCTCTCTAGCACAGGCTTTGAGCAGTTTTGGACTTACTCCGTCTGGGCCAGCCGCTTTACTGGGACGGAGCCTTCTCAACTCCCCGCTCACTTGGGTTGCTGTGATAATGGGTAATGGAAGTGGGATATTAATCTCACATCCAGCGCTGTTAATAACACTGCATGCAGGCGGGTAAGGTGTGGAATTAACAGCAGTACATGCCCCGGTAGCAGCGGTAGTGGAGGACACAGGGCAATCGAACCTGTTAAAAAATGCATTAAACTGGTTGGCCTTTTCCACATCCCCCTCCACAAGGTTCCCACGCTTCAAACCACAGCCAGTGATGGTCTTCATGCCCTCCCACACCTCCCTCATACTGTTTTGCCGTAACTTCTGCTCCATTTTCCTTCTGTAAACATCTTTCGCTTCTTTCAGCCGGAACTTAAGCTCCCTCTGTATGCATCTTAACTGTTCCCTGTCACCAATCATAAAAGCCCTCTTCTTCTGGTTGAGGAGGTCCTTAATGTTGCTTGTGATCCAGGGTTTGTTGTTGGCAAAACAGCGTACAGATCTAGTAGGAACAACAATATCCATACAGAAGTTAATGTAGTCGGTTGTACAGCCAGTGATACCATCAATGTCCTCCCCATACGCCTCCTGCAGCATTCCCCAATCGGTACACTGAAAACAGTCCTGCAGGGCTTCCTCCACCCCAGGAGACCATTTCCTGAAAGAACGTATGGTGATGGGTTCCCTTACAACTTTGGGCTTATAGTGAAGTTGGAGAAAAACAAGATTATGGTCTGATCTCCCCAGTGGTGGTAGAGAAATTGCAGTGTATGCATCCTTAACATTAGCATACAATAAGTCAATAGTTCTATTTCCTCTGGTGGTACAGTCAACATACTGATAAAAAGCAGACAGTGAGGAGTCCAGTGTGACGTGGTTAAAATCCCCAGAAATAATCATGAAAGCTTCTGGGTGCTGTGTCTGCAGTCTCGCGACAACCGAGTGGATGACGTCACATGCGACTTCAGCTTGTGCTCGCGGGGGAATGTAAACACAAACCACGATAGTGTGTGAAAACTCTCTAGGCATGTAGTAAGGACGCAGACTTACAGCCAACAGCTCAATGTCCCTAACACAGGTTGTCATCTTCACAATAATATGTCCAGGATTACACCATCTATTGTTGATAAATATCGCAAGCCCTCCTCCCTTGCGCTTCCCACTAGCCCTCGTATCTCTGTCTGCTCTGACTGTAGTGAAGCCAGGTAAGTCCAAGTTGGCGTCCGGGATGCTAGTTGTTAGCCATGTCTCGGTGAAACACAGTAAACTGCACTCTCTGTAGATCCTCACATTCTTCACCAATGCAGCCAATTCATCGGTTTTGTTAGCCAGTGAGTTGACATTCCCCATGACCACTGATGGAACAAAGGGCTTAAATCTCCACAGCTTCTCCCTGCGCCTAGCTTTCACTTTAGCGCCCGCCCGACATCCGCGGTATGGCCGTCTCAGATCCCGAGGTAGATGTGGTACAACGCCGGCACTGGCCGAAGTCCTGAGGGCAACCAGCTGGTCTCTCATGTAAACAAGTCCGTGATCGTTATTCAGTAATATGAAGTCCATATTCGGTAAAAATAAAAATAAAGATATGATAAAAAACAACACTATACTAAACATATATATCTATAAATACTAACATTTAAGATAAAAATGGGCTATAAAAACACTAAAAACACGAGAGCACAAACAAAGCTACTGGAGGAGCTGCCGCTTGCAGCTGGCGCTCATTAAGGTCTATTGGATTATTATATTAGGTCTAAATGATTAGATTCATTTACTTTAATTTTGGGATGGGGTGAGAAATAATCATGGAATAAGAATAATTTCAGAATAAGTTTGCCACAATATGTCCTTGAAAGGTTATTTTTCACAGACCCTCAACAAACAAACTTGTTTTAAATCAAATCGTTCGGGTACCAGACAGGAGTAGGCCTATCAAAAAGGATAGCACAAGTAAACCACCTGTTAAATACAACAAAACCAACAGAACCAAGAAAGAAGTATAAAAAGAAAAAGTATTTGGGATTGAAATTGTTGTTTAACGAATTGTTGTTTCTTAAGTTGAAAACTTATTTTTATTTTTTTTTTTCTAAAAATGTTCACAAAGTCTGAGTTTTTCTGACTTTCAACATAAAAGGGTTTCAACAACACCCCTTAAATAACACAGTTAAAAGTTAACCAATGCAAAACAACAACCAATAAAAAAGATAATTAAAAAAATGATCAATTTAAGAAATAAACAATCACTAAACAACAATTTCAATCCCAAATACTGTTTTCTTTTTCTCCTTTTTTTCTTGGTTCTGTTTCACACATACAGAGGTATGAAGGTGAAATTCTAGAGGGCCACCCCTGAAAGCTCATTGGCCACCCCATGTTACAGTGGAGGCTCCCACTCCGCCTCCTCTCCGCCACCAGAGGGAGCCTTCCCCGGAATATTAATCATTGGCCTTGAACTCAAATTCCCATCATGCCTCTTACCCTGGACTGATTGCGCCTCACACCTGCACTGCATTTACACACACACATAAAAGACACCTTCACACACCACATCAGTGCGAAGTCACTGCGAAGTCACATCAGGATTGTGGGGAAAACCTGAGTGCAAGGAGGAAACCCACACCAACACAGAGAGACTATGCAAACTCCATACATAAAGGCATTTATTTACATATGCATTACGGCTGTAGCCTGACTTTGTCATACTCATATTCTAGTCAGGCGTGTCTTAACCGAACCAGGAAAAAAAACCTCTGCACTCAATTGGATAGTCGGACAGACCTACAACCTTTCAGAGCAACACAGTAAGTCAAATAATTTGCATAACACAGTTGTCAACTATAGAACGTACATATTTTAGAAGTAAAATAACGAGTGTTGCTTCTTTTACTTACTCCTCCATGAGTGCGACCAAAGGAGAAACCACAACGACCACAGGCTTTTCATTATGTCCGATCTTCTTAGCAACCATCAGAGCCAGCTGATAAGTTAGACTTTTCCCGAATCATGTAGGAAGGACGGCAAAAATATCTTTCCGATCGACAAATGCCTTGATTGTTTTCTGTTTGTCTATTAAAATTAATGCGCTGTCGATTCATTTTACAACAGCTGCAGACTGTCCAGCTGCAGTCATCTCTGAGGGAAACAAGTTAAGCGCTCTTTGATAATGTGATGATTACATCCCTGCAGATCACCTGTCCATCATCGTATAAAGCCCGCCCTGGCAATTTGATGGCGCAAACATTTTTTGCCTGATCATAATTATTCCTCAATGGATCGAGTCAAGACCGAACTTCCCGACCAAAAAATGTTGTGGGCGGAGTTCGGGCTGGCATCCAGGCTATAACGGCTGGCATTTGGATGTGAAAATATAAAACATTTCAGAATAAGTTTGCCCCGATATGTCCTTGTGTGGTTATTTTTCACAGACCCTCAATTACCTCAGTATGTTGAGTTGACAGTTTAGACTCTTCAGTCCGGCACAGAGCAGCTTCACTCCTGAATCCAGCAGGTCATTGTTACTCAGGTCCAGCTCTCTCAGGGAGGAGTTTGAAGACTGTAGAACTGAAGACACGGTTTCACAGCACTGATTGGTGAGCTTACAGTGTGCCAACCTAAATGAGAGAAATGAAAAACAAATCATTACAAAAACAATATTATTAATAAAGACTGTTTATTTTATGGCGCTGTTTACATTTTTATGTTATGTTGCAACCTTATGCTGCCTGAAGTGTTTTAAGTATTTTTTACATCAATCTGCACTATATGACAAAGTAAAAAGAAAAAAAACAGATTTGTGATACTGAAATATTTACTTTGCTTAAGTACACGAAGCCTTAACTCTTATTTAAGAGTTAGTACTTATTTAAAGCACATAATCTGGTGCAGATTACAGTTTAAAGTCTTTTTGGGTATGATGCCACAAGATTTGCACATCTGGATTTGTGGATTTTCTCCCATTCTTTTTTGCAGGTCCACTAATGCTCTGTTAGGTTTGATGGCGACCATCTCAGGCCACAAACAAGGGACACCCTGGACATATGGCCAGTTCACCAAAGGACTCACACAAACACACATATATTCACACCTATGTAAAATTTAGTCTCTCCAATTCACTTATGGGATTGTGGGGAAAATCGGAGTGCAAAGAGGAAACCCACACCAACACAGAGAGAAAGTGCAAACTCCACACAGAAAGGCATTTAATTACATATGCATTATGGCTGGCATTTGGAGTGTACATTGATGTGAAAATATAAAGCATTTCATAATAGGTTTGCCACAATATGTCCCTGTGTGGTTATTTTTCATAGAACCTCAAGTACCTCAGTATGTTGAGTTGACAGTTTAGACTCTTCAGTCCAGCACAGAGCAGCTTCACTCCTGAATCCTGCAGGTCATTGTTACTCAGGTCCAGCTCTCTCAGGGAGGAGTTTAAAGACTGTAGAACTGAAGACACAGTTTCACAGCACTTATAGGTGAGCTTACAGTGTGCCAACCTAAACGGGAGAAATGAGAAACAAATCATTACAAAAACAATATTATTTAAACAGACTGGTGTTTTTATGGCACTGTATGCATATGGGGTGTAACGGTTCAAATTGCTCAACAGTTCGGTTCGTATCACGGTTTTAGGTTCACGGTTTCAAACTCACGGTTTCAGTACGGTTCAGTATATGCTGTGAATAACTGGAATAATCGATTACTGTCAAATAAAAATAAGAATACAATAAACAGTGCTTTTGAGTTTTTTTGGTTAGGTCTAACATTAGTTTTCAGGTACAGAAATTGAATAAAGTAATCAAATATAAAATAACATTGTATATTTGACTACATAACAGTACACAAAACTGACGGTTCAGTACGTACATCAGTTTTGAAGTCACGGTTTGGTACAGCAGAGTTGAGAAAACTAAACCTAAAATTGCTCAAATTTATTAAACAGTGGTTTACTGAACAAACTGTCAGTGTGTCTCTGTCTTTAAATGAATTAAATTATGAATTTTGTATATTTACTATGCAGGATCTCCAGGGAGCCCGAAGATAACAAGTGTCTGTATTTTGTTCAAGCCAACATAAAAACGGATATCATTCCAATATATATATATATATATATATATATATATATATATATATATATATATATATTTCTTGGGGGTAGATCTAGACAGTGTTAAGAGTCGTAGAAAGTTTCGTACCATTTGGGCAAAGATAACTTCTTTTTTTTTAATTTGACCAAAAGTCATTTGCGGGTTAAAAAGACCCCGAAGATAACCAGAGGGTTAATAAGGATTAGTCTATATTTAATTTTTAGCTAACACTTTACAGCAGTGTTATCTTACATTTAATTCCATTGAAAATGCTACTATAATCAATAAAGTAAATTTAACTCCGTGATTAGGCTCTAAATGAGTTCAGTGATTCAGATCAAAAAATGATTATGTTAAAACATAACCAACACCAGCAGATCACCTTTTATTTTTGTTTATCTGGCAGTTATAACTCAGTTACAGCAACTAACTAAAGTAAATCTGAAGTTAAAAATGTAAGGGGCTAGGGCCTCAAGTATATGTATGTATTGTCCTCACATTCCTTGTGGTTCCATCTTAATTACATACCTGACTGGTAGGCTCATTATGTAGCTTATTGTCTTCTCAGGTGTAAATCACATCATTATTCATGATCATTCACACCCCCACGCATATTGCTTTTTTTAAACAAAAAGTTTCTTACAGAATATAAATCAATGTATTGTTTTAAGTGAATTAGTAGGCAGGATAATTTTCACATCATTTTGAAGCAAAAACTCTAGGCGGCAACTTCCGTCAAAAGTCGCACCCTGATTCATGGTCTAAGAGCGTTATCCCTGTTCTGTTAATGAGTAATGGGTGTTTTTTTGGGGGCATAACGTGCAATAATCCAATCACAGACTGATCTCCTATTCCCTTTAAAAGATTCACTATTTACATGGCAACATTTGGAAGCAGACAAAATGTCTCAGGTTACGACTGTAACCCTCGTTCCCTGAGAAGGGAACTGCATCGGAATCGACACATTGGGGAACGCTCTTAGCGTATCGCGTCTTAAGCATGAATGAAACTAGTCCAATTTCGATTGGTGTTGCGTCATGATGTCAGCCGTGACGTGGCATGTGATGGTGAGCGGAAGCTATATAAGGAACCCCGGAACAAACAATGTCAGCTTCTGATTGGTCGAAGCAAGTCGTTTCAGGGCGCGAGCAGTGTAGCCGAGGGACGCAGCGTTTCGTTGCCTTCTCAGGGAACGAGGGTTACAGTCGTAACCCGAGATGTTCCCCTTCAAGGAAACTCCCGCTGCGTCAGAATCGACACATTGGGGAATGAAATGTCCACTGCGCCATACTGAGAGGTACGCCCTGGTGTGAAGCAAACTGGCACACTCAAGACGAGAGAACCCGTGAACCCAGAGTAGAGGGTAGATCCAGACTATAGTGTCTTATAAACGTGTGAGGGGAGACCCATCCTGTGGCATCACAGACCTCCTGAAGGGAAACACCTGCCAACAGAGCTTTAGAGGAAGCCACTCCTCTAGTAGAGTGGGCTCTTAGCGCCAGAGGTGAAGGCAAGTGACGCACCTCGTAAGCTAAAGAGATTGTATCCACTATCCATCTGCTAATAGTCTGTTTTGAAACAGGCAAACCCCTTTTCGGAGACCCAAAGCATCTCCTATTCCCTTTAAAAGATTCACTATTTACATGGCAAAATTTGGAAGCAGACAAAATGTCTCAGGTTACGACTGTAACCCTCGTTCCCTGAGAAGGGAACTGCATCGGAATCGACACATTGGGGAACGCTCTTAGCGTATCGCGTCTTAAGCATGAATGAAACTAGTCCAATTTCGATTGGTGTTGCGTCATGATGTCAGCCGTGACGTGGCATGTGATGGTGAGCGGAAGCTATATAAGGAACCCCGGAACAAACAATGTCAGCTTCTGATTAGTCGAAGCAAGTCGTTTCAGGGCGCGAGCAGTGTAGCCGAGGGACGCAGCGTTTCGTTGCCTTCTCAGGGAACGAGGGTTACAGTCGTAACCCGAGATGTTCCCCTTCAAGGAAACTCCCGCTGCGTCAGAATCGACACATTGGGGAATGAAATGTCCACTGCGCCATACTGAGAGGTACGCCCTGGTGTGAAGCAAACTGGCACACTCAAGACGAGAGAACCCGTGAACCCAGAGTAGAGGGTAGATCCAGACTATAGTGTCTTATAAACGTGTGAGGGGAGACCCATCCTGTGGCATCACAGACCTCCTGAAGGGAAACACCTGCCAACAGAGCTTTAGAGGAAGCCACTCCTCTAGTAGAGTGGGCTCTTAACGCCAGAGGTGAAGGCAAGTGACGCACCTCGTAATTGTATCCACTATCCATCTGCTAATAGTCTGTTTTGAAACAGGCAAACCCCTTTTCGGAGACCCAAAGCACACAAGTAGCTGGTCCGACTTGCTCCAGCCTGAAGATCTACGCAGCTAAATTTCCAGGGCTCGTACTGACCATAGTAAATTTAGCTTCGCTTGCTCATCTGACACATGCGGTGGAGGATGGAAGGCCTGAAGAATAATAGACCATGCCACATTTGAAGGAACTTTAGGCACATAGCCAGGTCTAGGATGGAGAATAACCTTTACATTACCAGGAGCAAATTCTAGGCAAGAAGGAGCAGATAACGCTTGCAGGTCCCCAACTCGCCTTATGGACGTGATGGCTAGCAGCAATGCTACCTTAAAAGACATACATTTCTGTGAAACTTCATCCAAAGGCTCGAAGGGTGCCAGGGATAACCCCTCGAGAACCTCAGCCAGATCCCACGTGGGGACTCTGGACTGGATGACCGGCCTCATCCTCCTAACTCCACGAAGAAAACGTATAATAAGTGGGTGTCTCCCCAAAGAATCTACCCCCAAAGGCATGTGGAAGGCAGCTATGGCCGCCACATAAACCTTAAATGTAGACGGGGAGAGCCCATCAGAGAATCGACACTGGAGGAACTCCAGCACTGAAGCCACTGGGCAGTTAACTGGGTCCACCTGGCGTTCTCTGCACCATAGCTTAAAGATATTCCACTTTAAGGCATAAAGTTTCCTTGTGGAGGGGGCTCTAGAGTTTAGAATGGTCTCAACAACCTCAGTTGAGAGACCGGCATTTAAGAATTGGTCCCCCTCAGGGGCCAAACCCACAGTTTCCATAGTTCGGGCCGAGGGTGAAATATCGTGCCCTCGGCCTGAGAAAGAAGGTCCCTCCTGATCGGTATTTGCCATGGAGGGCCTGCTAATAGAACCATCATGTCTGAAAACCATACTCGGGCCGGCCAGTACGGGGCTACTAGGAGCAAACTGATCCCGTACCTCCTGACCCTCTCTAGAACCCCTGGGAGCAGAGCGATCGGGGGAAACACGTACATGATGAAGCAACGCCACTTTTGCGTTTTCTCTTCAGATTCGTTTCCGTGTAAACACAGCCTTAGATTACCATCGCTTTCTAACTAAACTTTTAATTTAGAATGTTGTACATAATGTATAGGTGTCACGATTAGATCCACGGAAGACAAGATGATTTAAAGGCAACAAGTTTAATAAACAACTCAGAGACATAGCCAGCAGGCGAGAGTGTGCAACGCACAAACAATACCGGACACTAGACAGAAAACAAACAGGAACTTAAATAAACAGTGGTGATTAACTAAACAATTAGCAGCTGTGATGAATGTGAGAAGAGTCCATAGTGACTGATCGGAAACACAGACAAGGAAACACAAGCAAGGAATGAAAACAAACTAAAACTCCATGAACTGAATATAACTGAACATAATGGTGACAATAGACTGTGTGTAGTGTTTTTTTTCTCTCTCATTAAAGGGTTAGTTCACCCAAAAATGAAAATTAAGTCATTAATTACTCACCCCCATGCTGTACCAACCCCGTAAGACCTTCGTTCATCTTCGGAACACAAATAAAGATATTTTTGATTGAATCTGAGGGCTGGATCACTTTTCCATAGACAGCCTGAGGGACTGCCTCTTGACGGCCCAGAAAGTCATTAAAAGAAAAGGTTTAAATATTCCATGTGCCTACAGTGGCTCAACTATAACTTTATCAAGCGACGAGACTACTTTTTGTGCGAAAAAAAAACGTAAATAATGACTTTATTCGACTTTCCATTACTTCCTTATGGGCGCATGCGCGAGAACTGAGACGAGACCGTTCTTCTTCGACTACTTTTTGTTACCGGCTGCTCACCGCTTAGGAGTTTTACCGCCCCCTACCGTATAAGATGACGTACTGCTTGTAAACAGAACGTTTTGCGCCTCCGGCTATATCAGTACGTCATCTTATACGGTAGGGGGCGGTAAAACTCCTAAGCGGTGAGCAGCCGGTAACAAAAAGTAGTCGAAGAAGAACGGTCTCGTCTCAGTTCTCGCGCATGCGCCCATAAAGAAGTAATGGAAAGTCGAATAAAGTCGTTATTTACGTTTTTTTTTCGCACAAAAAGTAGTCTCGTCGCTTGATAAAGTTATAGTTGAGCCACTGTAGGCACATGGAATATTTAAACCTTTTCTTTTAATGACTTTCTGGGCCGTCAAGAGGCAGTCCCTCAGGCTGTCTATGGAAGAGTGATCCAGCTCTCAGATTCAATCAAAAATATCTTTATTTGTGTTCCGAAGATGAACGAAGGTCTTACGGGGTTGGTACAGCATGGGGGTGAGTAATTAATGACTTAATTTTCATTTTTGGGTGAACTAACCCTTTAAGTGTGATATACAACTGAAAACTAACTGTTGCAATATTGCAGCCTTGGTTTGGTACATGGGAGTATTGTAATGAATAAATGTGCAACAAACCTTAGTACGCTGAGTTGACAGTTAGGACTCTTCAGCGCATCGGAGAGCAGCTTCACTCCTAAATCCCGCAGAAGATTGCTACTCAGATCCAGCTCTCTCAGGGGGGAGTTTGATGTTTGCAGAGCCGAAGCCACAATTTCAGTGTTCGTATGTGTGAGGTTACAGTCTGCCAAACTGGAAAAAACAAATAAGTGACTTAAAATCACATTTTATGAACATAATGTGTATGGTGCTTCACTACTCTTATTTCTTCTTGTTTATAGAAAACTTTTTTGTGGTAAATGGACTAAGGCTGAATACTGTCAATTTGGTTGAGAATGAAAACAACACACAACAGCTGTAATTTGTGTTTTATGGTTAGCATAAAATAAATGAACAGAATGAGGCATTTATACAGCGCCTTCATATACTACTGTACACCCAAAGCGCTTTACAATCATGTTGAGATCTTTCCTCAACCACCACCAGTGTACTTGGATGATGCAACGGCAGCCACAATACAACAGCGCCAGTGCGCTCACCACACACTACTACTGATATTTAAAACAATACATAAGAACAGTTTAAACACAGTGCTACAAAGTGATGGTACACTACTCCACAGGCTCTCCATCACAATAAGCTGGGTCTGAATCCTTTGAATCGTTGATTGCTCCATAAATGATAAATCACATTTGAGATTTGTGCTGGCTACTGTATACAGGCCACCTGGGCACCATACAGACTTAACAAAGAATTTGCTGACATTCTATCAGTTAGTACTGGCTGCTGATAAAGTCCTAATTGTTGGGGATTTTAATATACATGTAGATAACGAAAAAGATGCATTGAGATTCTGAACTCTTTCGGAGTTAGAAACCACGATTCAGGACCTACTCATTATCGTAATCATACTCTAATATTATCACATGGAATCAGTGTTGATGCCATTGAAATTCTACAGCAGAGCGATGACATCTCAGATCATTATCTAGTCTCATGCAAACTTCATTTAGACATGGCTACAAAGCATACTCTGTGTTATGTTAGACCTATCACTTCTGCCACTAAAGCCGCTTAAACGCTTGTTAAAAAAAAACAACTTGATCCTACAGAATTAGACAATTAGAGGCCGAGACTCGAAAATTATGTTGGCATTAGTGAAACTGCACTAGCATGGTTTAAATCATACTTATCTGACCGTTATCAGTTTGTAGCAGTAAATGAAGAGATGTCTTATCGGTCAAAAGTTCAGTATGGTGTACCACAAGGCTCAGTACTAGGACCGTTGCAGTTCACTCTGTATGCTACCATTAGGAGATATCATTAGAAAGAATGGCATTAGTTTTCACTGTTATGCTGATGATACTCTGCTATATATTTCTTTACGCCCTGACAAAACTTACCAATCCAAAAAAATAGTGGAATGCATAGCTGATATAAAAAAACTGGATGACTAGTAATTTCCTACTACTTAATTCTGAAAAAACACAGATTCGAATTATTGGACAAAATACTTCCTCATGTAATAACCTAGAATACTGTCTAACACTTGATGGCTGCCCTGTAAAAGTCCTTGTCGTTGGTTAGGAACCTGTGTGTGCTCTTTGATACCAATCAGTGTTGCCAGATTGAAAATATCAAAGTATCGTACCAGAAGCTCAAAATTATCGTATTTGGAAGAAAATGATCGTACACACGTCAAATAATATTATTTATATAATATAATATATAATCTATATTAGATTATAATCTAATATAGATTATAACAATATATATAATCTATATTATAATATCATTAAATATTATAGATAGAATATTATATATCTATAATATTCTATAATACTTCTCTGATGTTCTGTAATAGCTTCCTCTGTAAAATACTATAGTATTTTTATAAAAGGAATTACGTAATATTTTGTATAATATTGTATAATATTTTGTCCTAAAATACTACAAGATTCGTTTTTCCTAAGGGATGTCTCATTCACATTAGCGTTATCAGCTTAAGGTTATCAGCTCAATACAGAGTGAGAGTGCGGTCTGTGAGAATTCGGATAACTGTCAGCAAAACCCCTCGGCAATTTCGAGGTTACTACTGATCACCGTTTTACAAAAGGATTAATAGTTTGGAGTGAAGGTTACGTACAGTTGTTATGTGACAAGGTTTTGTGGACTTACAATAACTTATATCAACTTAGTTGATTGAGTTAGGCTTATGTTACCAGTAGCTACCGCGATGTCTTACCTGGAGATTCAACCAGATAATAGTCTGGAAACGACACCTCCGGCCATTTGGTGGGTCATTGACCCAGTTTTTAATTAAATAAAGGCAATCATAACCTATTACAGTTCATTTTGCAATGTACCGTTGCCGGTCGGCAGCCGTCAATGACTCGCAATATGACATTTTTGTCATTCAAATACATACGCTGCTTTCCCCCACGCCGACCACGCCCCCCAACTATGACGCGTTGCCGAGAGAGTCGACTGGATTGATGACGGGAGCGGGGGAGACGCACACACGCAGTCTCTCCCTCATACCGTGCTCTCTCGCCTTCATTTTCTCCTCACAAGCATGACGTAAATCAACAGCTAGATCAATACAATGAGTATAGAAGCACTATGATTATGACCCCCGATCACAAAAATCTGAAATTATCGTACATTATGGGATTTTTTTCATTATTGATCGTACATCGTACAGAGGTCAAAATTATCGTACAAATACGATAATTATCGTACATCTGGCAACACTGATACCAATCTATCATTTGAAAGTCATGTGTCTAATATCTGTAAAACTGCAGTTTTTCATCTTAAAAATGTATCTAAATTACATCATATGCTATCAATGAAAAATGCAGAACAATTGGTTCACCGCCGGATCCAGGCCATATCCAGATCTGATCAAGGACCATCGCATGGACACAACGAGAACACATCCCTGAAGTGCCAGCCTCATTAACACTGTAAATGCCTCATGGACACCTCAACAAACTCATCTCCATAGCGGCGGGATGACCCCCAACCAGATGGAACTGGATAAATATTGTGAAAGTTCTGATCCAATCTGACTTCTGACCTATAATGCTGCCTAAATCATAATAATACACTGTTCGTTCGTTGGCCAAAGGAGAACAGGGTGAGCGCCCCCTGCTGGCCTCACCAACACCTCTTCCAGCAGTAATCTGTTTTTTTCAGGAGGTTTCCCATTCAGGTACTGACCAGGCTCAGCTCTGCTTAGCTTCAGTGGGCAACCAGTCTTGGGCTACAGGCTGATATGGCTGCAATTCCATATTTGGCATATGGCTGCGAACATGTTATTCACCAAACCTTCCTCAAAATGTCTATTAAATGTAATAGTGTTATTATTAGATCTTCACACTCACCAAGCTTTTCTGCAGTTCCTCACAGCAGGTACCAGTCTCCTTCGACCCTCCTTTGATTTAATGTTGTACTTTTTAAGGTCAAACTCATCCATCACCTCCCCTGACATCAGGATCATGTTTGCCGAAGTTGAACATTGTGCAAGAGTTAGAATTTTACGTGTTGATTTAGATTTTAAAAACACCTGCATTTCTTTAACAACAGAATTATCCTTCATCTCAATCAAGCAATGTGTCAGATTCATCCATCTTTCAGGACTGACATTGTCTTTTTGACCTCTTTTGAGGTTTTGGATTATTTTCTTGAGGCTCTCTGGATTGTTCTCTGTGTGAATCAGCACATCTTGTAAGAGTCTCTGGTTGGACTCCAGTGAGATGCCATGAAGGAATCGAAGGAAAAGATCCAGGTGTCCATTTTTACTCTTCAAAGCTTCATTCATTGCTTCCTTCAGAAACACATCCAGAGGAACACTCACACGCAGAGTTCTGGACTTTCCTGTGAGGAACATTTTCAGAACTTCACTGTTCTTGTGTAAATAACAGAAAAACACATACAGTGCTGCAAAAAACTCCTGAAAGCTGAGATGTACAAAGCTGTAAACCTTCCTGTGATAAATCACAGATTCCTCCCTAAAGATCTCAGTGCAAATCCCAGAATACACTGAGGCGTCAGTGACGTCTATGCCGCTCTCAATCAGGTCCTCCTCATAGAACATCACATTGCCCTTCATCAGCTGATTGAAAGCCAGTTCAGCAAGTTTCACAATCACGTCTCTGTTGGACTGCAGGAGTTTCTCTGGATCTCTCTCTTCATACTTCTGGTTCCTCATATGAGTTTGAATGAGGAGGAAGTGTATGTACATTTCAGTCAGAGTTTGAGGGATTTCTGCACTCAGATCTTGTTTCAGGATGTTTTGAAGCACAGTGGCTGAGATCCAGCAGAAGACGGGTATGTGACACATGATGTGGAGGCTTCTTGCTCTTCTGATGTGAGAGATGATTCTGCTGGCTTGATGCTCATCACTGATTCTCTTCCTGAAATATTCCTCCTTCTGAGGCTCATTGAATCCCTGAATTTCTGTCACACGGTTGATGTATTTGGAGGGGATCTGATTGGCTGCTGCTGGTCTGGTGGTGATCCAGATGAGAGCTGAGGGAAGCAGATCTCCTTTCATGAGGTTTGACATCAACACACCCACTGATGAAGACTCAGTCACATCAGAAACTTTCTCACTGTCTGAAAACATCAGTGTCAATCTACTTTCATCCAGACCATCAAAGATCAACACAACTGTACATTCATCATACATCTCTGAGTCCAGATCTCGAAGTTCAGGATGAAATTCCAGCAGAAGTCTGTGAAGACTGTACTGATGATCGTTAATCAAGTTCAGCTCTCTAAATGGAAGCACAAACATGAAATCTACATCCTGATTGGCTTTTCCCTCGGCCCAGTCCAGAATGAACTTCTGCACAGAGACGGTTTTCCCGATTCCAGCGATGCCTTTAGTAAGAACAGTCTTGATTGTGTCTTTCTTCTCTCTTCTCTTCTTCTCATATCCTGGTTCAGGTGAAGGATCAAAGATGTCATTGCAGTGGATTGGAGTGTCTTGGAGGGTCTTGTAACTTTTCTCCATCTGTAGCACCTCATGTTCTTCATTCACTCCTTCACTCTCTCCCTCTATGATGTAAATCCTGTTCAGGAGAGTCTGATTCTCTTGTAGTTTGATTCCCTCAAATAAGCTCTCATATCTGTTCTTCATGCTGGTTTTGTGCTGGTCTTTGACTCTCTGCAGATCATCATGCACTGGCTGGTAAGAATCGAGCTGCAGGGCTGCTTCTGTGTCATGATGACTGATGTGTTTCTGACAGGAGGATGATGTGCTGGTCTGACAGGACACATATCGGATCTGCTCAGCTCTCCCACCACTGGAAACACATCAAGAAGACAGAGACAAAAAACAAACTGAAAAGACCATTGTGACAAAAAGAAAATATTTAAATATGTGTAATATGTTAATCATATAGTACATATAGTAGATGGGTGTAACGATACACATATGTGACCCGCTCTGGCGAAATGAGTCGGAAATCGCAATGTTCCATTTTAAGATATGGCCCGATTATGTGGAAAAACATTGAAATAAGAAAAACATTTTTTTTTGTGCTAATTTCAAAGAACAGACATTCAAAAATAATCTCCAGACGTTTCGTAGTCCAAATAATTGAGTAAAGGTATTTAAATGACGATAAAAGTTGTCAAAGCTTTAAATTCGCTGAAATAAACATTGCTCTTCTCAACTCCCCTCACCTCTGCGCATTTCCCGGGTATCCGCTGAAACGTTGAACTCAAAGCGTTGAACTCACTGGAGGCTTATAACCTAAGCTGTGTGAGTATATTTATCTGCAAGAAGAATACATCTGTATCTGTAATACAAGGCTGTAACGATCGCGACACTCAGATCCACGAACCTGTCGCGGTGTGAGAAGACAGAATCACGACACGTCCCTTCATCTCCCGCCGTCATCCTTCAAGTCCAGACCCAATGCTACCACATCTTTAATTTACTATTATTTGAAGAGTTCAAATTATAAAATACGTAGACCTACACCACAAAACTAGTTAAATTATTACTAAATTGTTTAAAATTGGGCAATTTCCGCGTTATGGAGGAGATCCATAATTCCCAGATAATGAAATATTTTAATAAATAGGCCTATTTGAATTAGCTACTGCACAAACCAAAAGTAGTAATCCTACCCACCGGATGAAGAAGGGTTGACTCTCCCCAGAACATAAAATCTTCATTTTATTTTATTTTCCGTGTTTGCATTTATGAGGAAAAAACTATGATACGAACGTGACCGTTCTCTGGAAGCAGCACTAAAACTTTCACAGAGCCTTATCAGAAAGCAAGCACAAAGCCTTTCTTTAAAGTGAATTTCATTTTGAAATAATTTAATCTTAATTTAAATCAATGTTTCATCAACCAATTACCAGGATTTAATAATAAGAAATAAATATTGCAGACAATGGATAGGCTAGACCTAATCACTAGGTGGCGGCACGTGAACTGAAGCTCGTCTCATGAAACGAAAGTCAGCGTATAAGGTATTCTCCTTGCCAAACAGACCTGAGAAATATATATATTGAAACGGCTACTTTTAAACAGAACCATTCAAAACGAAAGAAAAGAGACTGCTCTCTGCTTATGTGGGCAAATCCGTATGAAAAGTGAATTTCTCTCTGGCACCTCTGTTAATTAGGGCCCAAGCCCTGAAAGGGCGAAGGCCCTATTGTTTTCCTTAGGATTATTATTATTATTATTATTATTATTATTATTATTATTATTATTTATACGACTATTCGGGCACTTTTGGGGCCCTTAACATGCTCAAAAACTCTTGAAACTTTGCACACGGGTCAGAACCCGCGGCCATCAGGGCCGGGCTGAAGATGGTACCCGGGCGTGGCAGGGGGGCTAGACAGCGCCCCCTGGAACGGGGTCCGAACACTTGGTCCATAAATCAAACACGCTTGCATGTAATAATATGAAACTCGGTACACATGTTGATCTCATTGTTTCATCTATACCTCGTGCTTTTACTTTTTACCCCAGCCCAACAGGAAGTCGGCTATTTAGGGTTGTTCGTAAAACACTCGCAATGGAATTTTTAATACTCCTCCTAGAGCTTTGATCCAAATTCGACGAAACTCGGTCAGCATGAAGTCAAGGCATTGAGGATGAAAGTTTGCGAGGGGATTTTTGATATCTCAAACGGTTTGGCCGTGGCGAGGAAACGAAATTATGGCGAGAAACGTGAAACAGGAAGTGTGTTATAACTTCAGCATACATTAACATATCTTGATGAAACTTCATCAGTGTGTTTGCTGTAAGAGGACGATCACATGGATGTGACTATTTCGAGTCAAAGTTATAGCGCCACCAACTGGCAGCAGGAAGTGTGTCACTTTCAAAATGCTTTGAAATCAACCTCTTATTTTTACCCGATTTGCTTCAAACTTCATCTGTATAATGTAAATACATGGCAGATGAAGACCTGTGAATAGATTCTTGATATCTTTGATACTGTTGCCGTGGCAACGCATCAAACTTTAAAATTCTTTTTTTTTGATGATTTTGAGACTCTTAATGGCTTTTGAGGCCCTTAACGGGTTTGAAAACTCTTGAAACTTTGCACACAGGTCATATCCCACAGCCATAAGGCCCGGGCTGAAGATGGTACCTAGGCGTGGCAGGGGGGCTAGACAGCGCCCCCTGGAACGGGGTCCGAAAACTTGGTCCATAAATCAAACACGCTTGCATGTAATAATATGAATGAAAAACTTCATCTGTATAATGTAAACAGATGAAAAACTTCATCTGTATAATGATGAAAAACAGATGAAAAACTTCATCTGTATAATGTAAACATACGGTAGATGTAGACCTGTGAATGGATTCTTGATATCTTTTAAACTGTTGCCGTGGCAAAGCTTCAAACTTTGAAATTATTTTAGGATGCTTTTGAGACTCTTAGCATGCTTGAAATTGCATGAAACTCAACAGACACATCACATTTATTAGCCAGTAGACATGTGCAAAGTTTCAGAAACGGGCATGGTGCAGGGACTAAATAGCGCCACCTTTTGACAAAAGTGGGGTTGTTATTTTTATCTACAGTTACAAAAATCGTTATATACATTGTACTCCTCAAGCCAGACAACTTTCTAATTCATAGTCATTAGCTCAGACCAAGAGGAAGTCAGATATTTTGGTTTGAATATGGTGAGACTCTCTCTGAGCCTACGTCCGTGTATGGCAGGCCCTTTTAACATTTAAAAGCTAAGTTTGCCTATCCGGAAATTAACATTGTAGATATCAACAATGTCTTTCTGTCTAGTCGTAATTACATTTTGGATAGTTTGTATTATCATTTAAGATATCTGTAACATAATTGTGACTAGTCAAAATGACAGACTATGGCAAGCCGTTTTAATATTTAATCATGAAAGGGCCAAAGCCTTCGGCACCGCCACCCCGGTGCCTTTAGGTAACTAAAGGAGCCGGGGTTGCGGTGCCACCGGCTTGGGCCCGCCATCGCTGCTCGCAGCTATATTTCTTTCTGATTTTAGAACATTTTTGTAAAAGTGCCTTTTTAATTATTTAATCCAAAAAAACTTAAAATAATTTGAGCTTCAGCCTGGTTAAATCCTATTATATTAATGTATTTGGACAAATTAAGCTATAAAATAAATCGTTTATCCCTTAAAATGCAATGGATTTTGAAAGAAATCAACAACAAAAAAAAAAGGGCAAAAAAACTTTAAAAGCGATTTTCTCAGGTTTTCAATTTGAAAAAAAGTGCAGATGACCAGACTTCAAATGTGTATATCTTTACAACCATTCAAGGTATGACTTTGACTAGGATATCATTTGAAAGCTTATGGTGTCCTCTTTCCATTAATACCAAAATCTCAATTTTTAAATTTGGGTCACTGTGACTCATTTTGCTGGATCAGGTCACATATTTGTATTAAACCGTTCAGTACGAGGCTTTCAGTTGGGTACGCATTACTAACCGAAAAAAATTGTTAGCATTAGCACTGTCATGACCACCATAACGTTATACAACATCAAATGGCAAACGTGATGAAAGCATTTGAGAAAGCATTTGAATTTGCCACAGAAGTAATAACATCATTGCGATATCTAGAGAGGAGCATTCAATGAATGTGCCCTGAATGAAGTTATAGGCTTTAAAGGGGTGATGAACTGAGAGATCAAATTTTTGACATCTAAGAGGTAATCATATTATAAGAATATCCTGTAAGTTTCAGAACTGAAAACGTCCTTGTTAGTACAATAAAAGCTTTTATTGACACCAGCCTCAAGCAAACGACTCGTTTTTCAAAGTGGGGAACTATGACGTCAAAGAGGATAAAACACCACCCCCGCAGAAGAAGATCATGCCTACTTCAACACGGCCGGTTTAGCCCCGCCCACCGATTCGCGCATTCACGCATAAATAAATAACATAGATGCCTACCTCGTGATGACAAACCGGATCAATCTACCGAGCAATACAGAATATTGTGCAGTGCCTGTTTGTGGAAGAAGACAGTCGCTGCATAAGCTTCCTCTGGATTCCAATAGGACTGCATGGATAAACTTTATTTTTAATGACGTTCCAGCTGATGAGGTAAAACATTGTCCGTCTGTTTGCTTCATTTCACTGAGGATTGTTTTGTAAACAAGACTGGATTTGCAGACCGATTAAGAGTAAAGAACGGTGCTGTGCCGTCTATATTGGATCTGACACACACGGACTCTGGGTCGAACATGTATGGGCGAATCATTCCGGTTGCCATTTTACAACATTGGACGTTTTCAAAACAATTTCCCCCAAGTGCATCGACGGGTGAGTTGAAACTCATTATAATATGCAAAACTGTTATCCACTCACAGCAGTGGGTGTTTACTTCCAAGTCTTCAGTGCGAGACGCCCATAAAAACCAAGCGTTTTTCAGCTAGGCTCAAAACTAGGGTACAAAATAGACTATTATTTATTCATTTTGATGTTTTTGAATGTAAAAACCAAGCGAATGTCATAAGTTGACCTCAGACAACAATATAATAAAATTTAAAAGCCAGTTCATGACCCCTTTAAGTCCACAAATCTGCAACATTCACCATGGAATTAATGTAGTAACAACTCAGTTACCATGGAAGTTTAGCAGGAATAGTAAAATGCTTTAAGTAGAACTACGTCATACATTGACGTGCTGCAGGTTGATTTAAGGGATACCCTAAATGTTCTGCTTGTGCGCCTTAAAATCACCTTAAGCGCCTTTTTAAAAATCAAGGAAATTTCTCTGGCATCCCTTTCTTTTTGCTGTATCGAAAGCGTACCGAACCATAATGCCACTGTATCGTATCGAACCGAACCGTGAATTTTGTTAACGGTTACACCCCTAACAAGAATGGTTTACTCTTACAAACAAGCATTGATACTTTTAACACATCAGTGTTTCTGGTTTGAGCAGTCTAACATTTTTTGTGTCATGAACATATGATTCGCAAATTTAGAGACAATCAGTCGATTTATAGGAAGTTAGTATTGGCTGATTTATGGCAGATCGATCAGTGTGTATCCTTACAAAACACTTACATTTATATATTAATATTTAAAATACTGGAATGAGCAAAGATTTTGTGGCACCTCTAGCAATTTGTCATGACAACCAGATTGGGAACCATTAAACTTATTTATTCTCAAAACAAAATGTACTTGTTGCAGTTTTTATCAAAATTGATTATTTCAGTACATTACTAATTTAAAGGATAATTGTCAATATAACACTGATGCAACACATGTAACAAAACTCATTCCTGTGTAAATGGAGATCTAACAGAGAAATGGCAGAGAAAAGAATAAGAAAACAATATTTAACAATTCCTATCTTTGCATCTTGACTTTCACTTTTTACTTGTTATACATGTTATAAAACTTTAGCCATATGATCATGTGTGCATTCTGTGTTCTTGTGTCTCTCAGCCCATCAGTATACATGATGATACTCACACAGGGTCAAAGGTCACTGCTCCATCACTAAATTTTGTGGTCTTCGTGGTCACACAGTTGGATACCGGAGAAGCTGCTCTCTTTCTTTTCCTGTTGTTGATAATGAAAAATAAACAGAAACTTTTCAAATTATTTCTCTGCAGATTATTTAACTGCTCAAATAAATTTACCCTCTCAATATTTCCTTACTTTATAGACCAGTATTTGTATTAGTTTTAGAGAGAAAAAAAATGTTTTATTAACACCATGACTTCTCGAGTGCATTTAATACTATACAGCCTTCACTACTTAAAAGTAGGATGGGAAATGCTGGAGTGCATCAGAGTATTGTTAATTGGTGAATCAATCGATGAATCGATGAATATTAACTTGTGGGCATTTCACGGACTATTTATGGGCAACGATGGGCGTGGCATGAAGCCGCAAAAGCTGCGCTACATTTAGAATTGATTGTGATTTATTAAGGGAAAAATGCGTAGGATGTGCGTGCGCACGGTTTTATAAATCCGAATATTTCTGTGCGTACGCACGTCCTATGTTTCATCCGTACGCCACTTCTGACGCAAATCCTACGCAAAGTTTTACAAATGAGGCCCCAGATTTTCAATTCATTTCAATTCATTGAAAATCTCATTGAAAATCAATTCATTGAAAATCTTGGGGATGTGCTGGAGGAAACTTTACAGAGTGCTGGACTCTTGCATTAACAACACAAGATCTTGACCAACAATTAATGGACCTCTTGATGGAAATAAATGTTGTGATGATATTTCCATAAAGAGGTGCGTCAATTTTGGGTAATTGTAATAATTGGTAAACTGTAAACTCATTAACAGTGAATCAGTTCATTTATTGTTAGAAGTGGATTAAGAGCCCAGTGGTCAAAAGCATTCATGAGTTGTTAAATCCCCAAATGGAGTTTGAATGTCTCCTAACGGCCATATTGGCTACTGCGCATTAAACTCCCAGAGCATATTGATTGTTTGGGGCAAATTTGAAAGTCAACTTGGTTGGACAGTCCTGCAGAGTTTTGCTCCAACCCTGATGAAAACTCACCAGTCTGTAGCCTTCAAGTATCCTTAAGACCTTGATTAGCTTGTTCATGTGTGTTTGATTATGGTTGGAGCAAATCGCTGCAGGACTGTGGCTCTCCAGGACCAACGTTGGCTACTCCTGATCTAGATATGTTCAATTTGGATACATATTTTATTTAGCATTTATTTTAATAACTATTTGTGCAACCATACGGATACGCACACATATGTTTATGTGTGTTATTGCCAGTGTTGTAGTTTTGGGGGCGATGAAAAAAAATAATATCTGGTCTAGGGCACAAACAGTCCAAACCAGCCCTGAAATTTATGATACTCACACAGGGTCAGAGGTCACAGCAGGTCCATCACTGAGATCAGGGGGCACATGCATGGAGATGTTACTCTTCATGGACACACAGCTGGACACTGGAGATTCTGCTCTTTCAGTGTGAACAGACGCCTCCTCCTCTCTCTCCTCACACACACTCATTTTACAGGTACGTTTCTCCTCCTCTCTCCCCTCATACAGTTTGCTCCTTCTCTTCCTCTTTGATGAGAGACTTGATTTCAGACCTGTATGTGGACACAGAAAACATGCACAAAACAACTGAATTCCAACACATTTGAATTAAATGGCATTTAATTAACTTTAACGCAGCATTAAAAGTTTTTCTCCAGTTAATAGTTTTTGTTTAGACATGTCAGATACACTTTCAAACGCAGCAGCCTCGTTTAAACACTGGATCCACCTTCACTTTAATGACACTGCTGAACTCTTGCAGGTGTTTTTCACAAGTTTTTGTCGTCTCGCATTAAGCAAATATGATGTGATTTGTGTGTGTTGATTATCCTGCGACTACACTTACTTTCCCCCAGTCTTTCTGTGTCACTAAACATTAGCCTACAATAGGCTATAGTTTTTTAAAATAGCCTAAAATAAACAATTTAAAGGCAACCAACTATTTAAACATTAAACTAAATGTCACAAAAGGTAAAATAATTTAACCATTGTCGGACATTTAATGAGTGTTACAGTTAACGTGAAGTAGGCTAGCAGCTATCACGAAAGTCATGTCCCAAACATCCTAAGGATCAAGTAAGACTACTCTAAATCGATACTAATTGTTTAAAAAAGTATTATTACTATTACTATTAGTACTATTTTCAACCAATAAATGAGTGTTACCGCTTCCGTGAATTATCAGGAAATCATCGATAAGTTAACTCATCAAACTGTGGCCGTGTTTGAGTTCGACAAACATGTTTAGAGATAATGCTCCGTATTTATACAGCTTTGAAACGTTTTAACGAACTTACCCTGAGAAGACATTTCTGTTTTTGAATCTTCTGAAATGGCGTCGAGTCATATAATGTCTCACCTGGTTACTGCTTTCGGTTTCATTTCATGATTCAGGTGAGTTCTGCTGAAAACAACCCCCGCCCCAAACTCAACTCAACGCGATGACGTGCGCTCTGCTGCAGACTGAGTGACACTTAAACATTACATTAAGGAAATGTTTTTCAATTTATCAATATTAAAAATATAATTGAATAGCCTATAACTTTTATAACTAGAAGTTCCATGTTATTATTACATGGTCCTAAAGTGACTGAGGAAATCTCTCTCTTTCTGTTTAAAAAATCCTATATAGTCCAAATTTCTCAATCTCGTGAAACTATAATCACATTGCCTATCTTTTATCATTATCTTTAGCTGCAGATTTTGTTTTGTTACTTTATTTTCTGTGACTTGCCACATTGTTAAAATGTTCAGATTCTGATTTCTTAATGGTGTTGTGACTGTATTGTTGGTTTATCAGTTGTGAATACATAGTGAATATTTAATAATTATTAAGACATTGGTTCATGTCAGTGTGCAGTAAGTTTGCATTTCTCCAGTATTTGGGCAGTGTTAGGTTAAAGTAAGCAATACAATATATTTTCCAAGTGATTGTTTTACATTGTCCTAATGTCTCTGGTAACACTTTAGAATACGGTTCCTTCGTTAATGAATAACTACACAAGAACTAATGAGTAACACAATATTAACAATCTAGTAACTATTATTAACTAACAAGAAACTCTGATTAACGAACTAGTAAGTAATAGCGCACAGACGAAAGTGGTAGTTCACTATTAAGTAATCAATAACTACTATTTTTTAATACTTCCCAGAGAACTACTGAAAAAGTTTATTAACAATCTAGTAACTACTATTAACTAAAAGAAACTCTTACTAACAAATTAGTAAGTAATAGCTCACAGATGAAAGTGTTACTAGATACTTCTGTGGGAATTACTAATTATTTGGATTCGTATTATAAAGTGAAGATCATTGGAACTAACTAGTAATGACTCCAGTGTTACTAAAGACATTTTCTAAAAGTTACTAAAGTTCACCAAAAAATCTCAAACATTTGCACAAATCATGACTAGATCATGTAGTAACACTTGAGTCATTACTAGTTAGTTCCAATGATCTTCACTTTATAATACGGATCCAAATAATTAGTAATTCCCGCAGAACTATCTAGTAACACTTTCATCTGTGAGCTATTACTTACTAATTCGTTAATAAGAGTTTATTTTAGTTAATAGTAGTTACTAGATTATTAATAAACTTTTTCAGTAGTTCTCTGGGAAGTATTAAAAAAAATAGTAGTTATTGATTACTTAATAGTGAACTACCACTTTCGTCTGTGCGCTATTAGTTCGTTAATCAGTTTCTTGTTAGATAATAATAGTTACTAGATTGTTAATATTGTGTTACTCATTAGTTCTTGGTGTAGTTATTCATTAACGAAGGAACCGTATTCTAAAGTGTTACCATGTCTCTCTTTATTTACCTCATCAGGGATATCCACATATTGCAAGAAGTGCAGTAATTATGGGATGTTTTACCGATAGCAGGACTGGATGCATGCATGGACTTCACAGTTTCACTGATCAAGTGCTGCTAACCATCTTTTCTGTGCATCTTCATAAGATATTATGTGCAGTTTTTGATTCTTAAATGAGTTATTTGTGAAATGGGAAAAACATTAGTCTAAGATTTTTCATCCTGAACTGACACTGATGTTCTTATGTCTATTCTCACACATTGTTGTAATGGATTTACACAGAAAGGGAGTGTTCAGCATGACAGTTTATTTCTTTATTTCCTGTTCTAACTTGCAGCTAAGTTGTGTAAATTGAATGTCTTTTCTTTATCCAGTCAGTGACATTAGAGAACCACATACCACATGAAACCTATAATGGGGAGGAGGATTCAGACGACTTCTGGGAGACTCTTTCAATGGAGAGGATTGCAACTGGCTTGTTGAAAAGTAAGTTTATTACTGGGAGTGTTTTCTTTCATGAAACATGACAGTTCTGCACAAGAGTGTACAGGATTGCTAACTCAATATATAAGGATCATGGAGCAGACACAGAGGAGAGGACACAGAGATGTGATGCAGGTTTCACTCCGACCGTGACTTGAGGGATATTGTGGAAGACACTGTTTCTATGAGGTGGGAGGAAACATCTAAACATCAGTTTATTAAACCTTGAATATTACCGCACTTAAAATGAGGATTTGTTTTAGTTTCGTAATTGGGTTGTGAGATCAATAGAGTGATCATAAAGTTTTTGCCACTATTAATTTCTACTTTTTAGTTTTTATTACAATCCTTTAAAAGAAAATTGCACTTACAGAGTTTTGTTTTATTTATGTGATCGGTTTGTGGTCAATAAAGTGATCCTAATGTTTCAAGTCTTCATCGTTCCAGGTTGACATATTTTTTTAATAATAATCCATTTTACAAGGTCAGTTAAATATCAGTAATGCATTTAAAGCTCATTCTGTAAAAATAAGGTAAGACACACCAATGCAATCATGTTTATAATGTTGATGTATAAAACGAATACACTTATAATAATAATAAAGTAAATTATAAATAACTGAATACACCAAATGTAAAACTCTTGATCTGTGGAAGGTGTTGGGCTTTATTTGTGCTCATCTGTAGATTAGTGTAGTTATGTCACACTTTTATAGCTTTTATGACGAAGGTTTACACAAATTTGCCAGGCATTTGCTTAATATTAATAAAATACATTCTAATCTCGCTTACTGTTGCTCGTTTTCTGTGCTATTTAAATATTTAGAAGTGTAACAATTATTATATAATACCTACTTATACTGTAGCTTATGGCATGATGGGTGAAACATGTTTTATGAAAGGAAATGAATCGCTCTTAGTTTCTTTGCATTTTGCATTCTTAGTTGAATGTTCTTTTTTTGGCTTTCACAAATTTAATTCGTCTGACTGAATTACAATAATACTGAAATGTAGTTGCGTTCTCTTTAGCAGAAACTGATTTGAGGTTTGACTGGACAAGAAAATGAGTCAAATGTTTTAACGGCTCTAAGTTGCTAAAATCTTCTACTGACATTTGTTAAGACATCTGCTTTAAACATTACAACCCTCATGATAACTTTAGTTAACTTTACATTTAGTAAATCCGCTAAAGGCTAATTACTCATCGACAGCAAGACAGAGCGACCGCAACAACTTTATAAGAACACCACTGATTATGAATACTAGTAATAACAAATAATCCAGAAAATCTAAAATGATAGTTTTAGTCTTTAGTGTGAGTGTCTTTGTGTCGGTACATCAGTGTTTGATGCTCGTGTGTGTGCGGCTCAATCTGTTGAGCTTCACTGCGACTGGAGCTCAAGATGTAGGCTACACACTAAAATAAATGTAAAGATTGAAAAGCTTTTTTAAAAGGGTGTGTTTCTAGGCACTTCTTAAATTGAAATTAATATAATAATAATTAATAATTTTGTTTTTAAACATTTTATATTGATGTTTTGTTAAAAAAGAATATTTAGGTTTATACATTTTCATAGATTTTGAGCAGTCATTACTTGTAAGTTTCAAATGAATTTATTAAATCCAGTGAAGTTCAAAATGCAAATTCTCTTATTGTTCTCATAAATTTCATCAAATGATATAAATTAGTGCTATCAATTGGTTAAATAACGAACTAATCCCACCTTTTCCTGTAATTAATCACAGTTTTTAATATATTTTTGTATTGTATTTCCACATTTAAACTCCAGATACGTAGAAAGACAGTCTACCTATATTTAAAATATTGTTTTAATGGCATATTTTTATGAATGAAGGCCACTATCACTGATACACCAATACTGCTTATGATGTCTCTATGAAATAGTTTTTTCTTCTCAGTTTTATCCATTAATTAATTAAAGCCATTCAGCATTAAGTTGTAAAGCCCGTAAACATGAATGCTTCATGAAGTGAAGAACACACGTCTTCATGCTGTTTTCGATCAGCGATGTCCTCGTATGACGTCAGTCTGAGGTCTCTTGTGTTCTCAGGGTGGTTACGCTGGGAATGCTGCTGGATTCAGGACTTCTTCTCTGCTCAAACTGACCGACACCAAAGCCAACAAACCAGGCGTGAACCTCCTCCATTTTGTTGCCATCGTGAGTGTCGTGATGATGTCACTTTCATTACGCCACTTCAAATGAAAGCAAACTACCAGATGATGTCATTATGAAGGAATAGAATCAGTTGGACAGAATTGTAAATCAAATTGAGCGTGAGTGATCTTTCTTCTCCTTACTACAAGAGTCTGTGAAGAAGGAGAAAGACTTGCTGATGTTTCCCAGCCGCTTGAGTCACGTCAGTCCAGCTTCAAGGTCAGGAGACAAACAAGCCTTCTCTCAGATCAATCTAGAAGAATATCAGCGGATGAGTGTCATGAAGCCAGTCTGGGTCACATTTCACCCCCAAATCAAAATCATTTAATAATGGTTTAAAAACAGGCTTTGTTTGTTGTGACCTCATTTTCATCAGCTTTACACAAAAACCAGCCGTGCTCGTGACATGATGTTCCTCAGTGGATAATATTAGAGAGTGAACGATGAGGTGTTTTTGTGGTCAGAAGAGTGTGTGTTGGAGGATCTTTCTCGACTACAAAGCCGAGTCTCAGAGCTCAGAGTCCGAGCTCAGGCAGATGCTGAGATCCAGATGCAGACCAGAACATTTCTAGAGGAGTGTGTGTGTCCAGATCATGTTCACAGATGCTGATGCTCCTGTTCAGCGTGTGAGTCCATCACTTCTTCCTTCAGGCTGTGCGGTGAGGCTGACGGAGGCTCAGGATGAGCTGGAAAACTCCCAGAAGAACAGCAAGACTCGGTGGAGTTCCTCTGTGAAGATGACGAGTCCTTCAAACTGGAGGAGGCCTGTGTGATCGTCCACGGCTTCTAAATATTATATAGATTTTACAAATATAACAAATATTAAGCATTTAAACTGTGGCTTTTGCATTCGGCTCAGTATTGCCCTGAAAGTGAACTGTAGCTTTACCAACAACACATATAATTATGCTGATGTTTCCATCTATTGCTTAGATTTGTGTCAAATTAATTCTGTAAAATACATTTTCTACACACACAAATTTTATCTTTCCCACAAAAGTCCACATTTCAATTTTTTGCTGCCATCTATTGATGATCCATTGCATGAAAATATTGCATGTTATTTTTTCATATGGAAGTAAAAGTTTATTAATGAAATGTTTATAAACAAAATATTAATTTTATTGAGCGATAATGATGTTTTGTTGGAAAAAGAATATGAAGGTTTCATAAATTTAGACTGTAAAAGTGAATGTTTTCATGAATATGTTTTTTATAATCAATAAAAGTGTGGCAACAGATTACAAGCAACATTATTAATTAAATTGAACAAATTAGTATTTAGTAATAATTAATCAAATTATTCCTTATAATCTGATTAATTATTATATTAATCTAACCTTATTATAAATATCTGAATAACAGACAGACGTCAAAGATTAATTAAGAACTCCTTATTTTCTATTGCCAACATTGATACATCTGATGTTAACAAGCAGAATCACTGAAGGAGAAACCTAAAACAAACACCGATCACCATAATGGCGACTTAAATGTAAGGTTTTTTTTGTAAGTTTTACTAATTTTAAATGGTTCATTTTTAAGGAATTTATTTGAATAATTATTACTCAATTCTAATTTGTTAAATGGAATGAATAAAATTGCTTTTGATTAGATAAAGCGCATTCATTTTTACAGTGGACTCTTTTGAGAAGTCATGAGTTAGAAGTTTAAAATGAATGAAATTAAATCCATTGAAGTCAATGAAGTTCATACTGGTAATTCTCTTATTATGTTTTAATGAATTTCATCTAGTGATATATTCAAATAAATGTCTCATATTGATACAAATGTATCTTGTCTTGCATCACAAGGTTTTCCTGAACAAATTAGACATTTCAAAGAATTTCTCATTTTTTAATTAATAAAAAGGGGTTAAATGAAGTGATAGCATGTTAAAAACGTGACATTCAAAACTTTAAAACTTTTGTGCATTCACTCATTAATGAGCAGTTACTGATTAGATGTAGTATGTTTATGATGAACAATATTAAGTTATGAGTGTATTATAATCTCTCGTTCCTCCGGGTCCAAACACAGTAAATGATGAAGTGAAACTCATGATGGAGGACATGATCCTCTGAGCTTTTACTTTACTTACAGGAACAACATTATGATGATCAACTTCAGTGAAAATATGATGTTATATGTAATAATTCAAATCTGCTGAAGTAAAACTGTGTGAATGTTTACAGATTTAATGCTGATCTCTGATAATCTGCTGTTTTCTGTTTATGAAATGATAAATGATCAGAACGGATGTTCAGTGTAATATTTGTAAATGAGGGGAATATGAAATAAAGTCTGAATTGATTATTACTCTTTGTTAGTGTGTGTTTGACTGTAATGTGTTTTGTCAGCATTGTGTTTTTGATAAAGATGTTTATGGATCTTTAAACTGATTCATTGGTTAATATTACTCAGTTCAAACTTTTGTGCGTTCACTCATTAATGAGCAGTTACTGATAGCTGTAATGGTTTCTGATGAACAATATTAAGTTATGAGTGTATTATTAGCTTACTTTCCTCCGGGTCCAAACACAGTAAATGATGAAGTGAAACTCATGATGGAGGACATGATCCTCTGAGCTTTTACTTTACTTACATAAACAACATTATGATGATCAACTTCAATGAAAATCTGATGTTATATGTAATAATTCAAATCTGCTGAAGTAAAACTGTGTGTGAATGTTTACAGATTTAATGCTGATCTCTGATAATCTGCTGTTTTCTGTTTATGAATTGATAAATGATAAGAACGGATGTTCAGTGTAATATTTGTAAATGAGGGGAATATGAAATAAAGTCTGAATTGATTGTTACTCTTTGTAAGTGTGTGTTTGACTGTAATCTGTTTTGTAAACATTGTGTTTTTGATAATTAGATATTAATGCACTGTAAAAAATGATTTTTTGGTTAAGTAAATACTAGTGAAAAAAACCAATGTAATTTACTTGAAAAAGTTAGTTCAGGCAAGAATTTAAAAAACTAAGTAGATTCCATATCAGTACTTATTTCAAGCGAGTATAAATGAAAGTGTAATATCAACTCAATAAAATTAAGTAAAAATTACTCAACTTTTCTGATACTGGGGTTCCCATCATGCACTGGACCTTGAATAATTAATGAGGTTCATTTTGCACTGGTTTCCAGCTGTATTTACACTGTTTTATCGTTGATTTTTGTTTTCAGTATTAGTAAATTGCCATTTTTTGACATTTCTAGTAAATATTTTGCTTAAAACGACACATTCAAACACAAAAACGATCCATCAAATGTTACCACCATTGTGTATTGTCTACCAAGTGTTGAGGTGTTTGCATTCACATAAGGCTTAAAGTCTGACATGATGTATATTTAATTACTTAGATGAACTAAGTAAAGAACATACTATAAATGACTAATAAAATTCAAGATAATTGTTTTAGTGAAGTGTAATACGGCAAAGGAAATCGGTAAATCAACCTTTTACAAGCCGAGTTAAAATTACTTATTTTTTGTAAAGTTTACTTAATTCCACATTCCAAGTAAATTTAACTTAAAGATTTCTAATTAAAGCTACTGATAAATATGTTTAGGTTTTTACTTGGCAAATCTTTGTAAATTTACTAGCATTTTCTGAGTGAGATCGTTTAGCAAGGTTTTTTCAAGTAAATCCTACTCCAAATTTTTTACAGTGTGGATGCTGATTCATTGTTTTCATTTCAAAATTTTAAGGTAACACTTTATTTGAAGGGGTGTGCATAAGACTGACATGACACTGTCATAAACATGACATAACACCTGTCATGAACATGAAGGAGTCTTTATGAATGTTTATGACTGTTGTCATTAAGTGTCATACGGTAAATTATGACACTTTAAATGCAAAGTTGACATTGTTTAAAATGTCTTTGTTATGACAACTTGACATTAACCAAGAAATCATAACCTGTTAACCTGTAATGTGTTAACATTACAGTACCCTGTCATATGTTATGGTTGGTTTTAACTTTGGTTGTCATGACACCATTACAACTGTGACATGAATATTTTACTTGTCCTCAAGTGGAACACATTGTACTAGTTATAAAGATGTCATTAAAGGTCATTACACTGTCAAATGCTTTAACAACAGTGTCATTAATATTTCCCCTTACCTCAAGTAAAGTGGAACACGTTGGACTAGTTATGATTTCTTGGTTAATGTCAAGTTGTCATAATCAAGACATTTCTGTCTGTGTTAATGTCAAGTTGTCATAACAAAGACATTTCAAACAATGTCATCTTTGCATTAAAAGTGTCATAATTTACCAAATGATACTTAATGACAACAGTCATAAACATTCATAAAGACTCCTTCATGTTCATGACAGTGTCATGACAACCTTATGCACACCCCTTCAAATAAAGTGTTACCAATTTTAATAAAAATGTGCAAAACATGAAAATAAATATATTGAGGTTATATATACCTGTTTATATATACAGTACACATGGATATCTCTCTTTCTCATATATATTCACAATTTTACTTGTACTTAAATAACTTGTTTTATTTAT